>NC_060081.1:32702362-33002362 GCF_922984935.1 Meles meles
GACCCTCAACTCTATGGTCAAATAATCTTTGACAAAACAGGAAAAAATATACAATGGAAAAAAATAGTAATATTTTATATTGGTTACCTGTTGATGTAATACAGACTAGAGCTGTGGGATTCAATAAAATGCATTATTAAAATTAATGTCACCTCTTTCTTCTTACTTTCTTAAATGTAGCTACTAAAAAAAATGAAGTTAAACATGAGGCTCAGTAGTCTAGCCACCCTTCAGGGACCAGCATGAGGAAAAACTTCCTCAAAAGGCCCTTCTGTTTGTGCCACTCTTCATGATCTTTTCTGACCATCTGGAATCCTAAAATGGAGTCCAACATAGAAGCCACTATCTAATTACATACCATAGTATATGCTTCTTGGTACATCATTCTTCTTGCTACATCAATACCATTTATAGATGGGGATTTGTAGTAGGGACTCAACCTTAATTAATCATGGCAATTTTCCTGGAATAAGATAGCAATACACAGAATTTTTTTGGTTTCTGTTTTGCTTTGTTGACTCATTTACTCTCCCATTGATGATTTCAACAATGCAGGGAGAACTGGAAGTCAGGGGACCTAATGGCTCTTTGGTCTACCTGTAATTAACACAATGCATATAGGGCATGTGCATATAGGTCCATGGCTTGGCTCCTTGTAAGGTCTATCTGGTCCTCAGTCTCCACCCTTGTAAAATAAGGTTAGTGATATCAGGCCTATCTACAATACACAGTCAGATTAAAGTAGCTAAGCAAGTTCTAACTGGAATGAAAACTACTCTACTTTACACAGTTCGTTGGGTATCTCGCAGTTGTGTTGTCTTTAACACAGACTAATTTTTAGAAAGAGAGAACAAATTTACAGCAACTATCCAAATACCAAGGGTGGTGTGGGAAAGTACCTAACAAAGTACTTTTTATAGCCTGTTCATGATGGAGGGCCAGTAACAGGAGAGGGAACTATTACATGCCTGCTGCAAGCTGAAGTCATTTATACCTTATACTCACAGCAAATTTTACAAAGTAGACACGACCATACCCATCTGACAGTGTAAAGATACTGAGGTTCAAAGACAGGCTAAGTAACCAGCCAAAGTGATGCTGTCAATGACTGGAAATCCAGGTCAGTAGTATCATCTTTGTAAAAAAGAACATCTTTATTATTGCTTGAAGACAAAATATGTGAAAATCAAGAGTATTACAAGAAATATGCAAATAAAAATACAGCAATGAGGTCCATTCATTTCCTTCAAATAGTTTTCTTGCTCTTGGCTAATTCTTGTCTTTCAGGTCAAGAGGCCATTTTTTTTTTTCTAAGTACACTTTTTCTTTAAGTAGCAAACAAATAGGGCATATGATGTGCTAGGACTAGTCCATGAATGTACTGTATTTCTTTAACATATTTAAACCACAGTTGTTGGCCAGAGTTTATGTGAGACATTATCACTAGAAGTCTTCAGACACATTTGCAAAAATGTAGTCCCTATGGGTAAGACTGCAGCCAGAAAGGACACTGGGTCATTCTGCAAACAAATGCATCCACAAAAAACAGACTCATATCAAAAGACCTGCCTGTGTTACAAAACTGAGGTCATCATGAGCTCAATGAAATGAAAAAAGAAAGTTCCTCAAAATAAGATACTTCACCTTAAAGTGAAACCACAAGTACACAGTCTTGAAAATGAACTACTTTCTCAGAATGGTAACAATGTACTGTGCATCTCTAAGAAACCAAACTCATCTAGGTTTAATCGATTCCACCTTTACAAAATGGAGCCAACATAATCCTGCAGACTTGGACAGAACAAAAGTTCAAATTCTCTACCACAGAAACAGTCCCAGAGTATCAAATCTGTTCCTTTATCAAGTGTCCCTGCAGTACCATTTATCGTCACTAGAAGAACTCTGCACAATGCAACCTGTGTGAGCATGAGATTTTACTACAGGGAGGAGACAGGTCAGTTTACCAAGGACACCACACTTCACTTTCACAACTCTAGAAAACCAATCTCTCGTAACAGTAAGTAATGAATTTACATTCATTCCAAACTGGACGAGATAGTGTAAACCTCAAGGAATCTGAGATTGTAAATAACCTCACTTGGGAACAGGTGTGTGTGTGTGTGTGTGTGTGTGTGTGTGTGTGTGTGTGTGTTTCCTCAGAGGTACTTCACAGGGTATAAATATAAATAATTAGCAACTTTTAATCTCATGAACAAGATCTTTATTTAAAATTCTCACATATAAAATGAATTCTTTTATGTCGTATTTCCTCAAGTGTGTTTTTTACCTCATTTTATGAATAAAAAAGGCATCCAGAGGAAACAAGGTGTCCTTTTCTCAGCCTCCAGAAACACTAGGGACAGCACAGGTAGCACAAGCGTTTGGTCCTAAACAAAAGTTAAGACTAAGTAGGGAAGAAAATGGAAAACAGAACACAGCCTAGCAAAGCAGCTAGAGTTCACATGCAGCAGGGGACAGCAAGTCTTGGGGACACTTCACAGCCACTAGGATAAGCTTCATCCCAGGTCCCTGCAGGCCCGCTGGGCTCCACAGAACCGCCACCCAGCAGCCCATAAAAACGAAAGGCAGCAAAGAACTCTCACTGTCATCCTGGCAAGAAAGCAGCAGCAGCCTCCTTGAACCCAGGAAAGCCACCCCTCCCTCCACAAACAGGAGGAGCCCCCTTCACACCAACCACACAAGGAAGCCCAAGCGGCCAGACCCAAAATAAAAATAAAAGTAAGAGGAGCGCGGGAAGATACATGACAGCTCAATTAAATTTACGCTGGGAGCGGTGGGAGGCTCCATCTCTCTGAAGACTCTCACTCAAAAGTAAAAATAAAATTCAAGGGGAGGGAGCCCACAGGAGAGAGGACAGTTCAGTTAAGTCTGGGCTGGGAACACTTGGAGACTCAGTCTACTTCGGATGTCAGAATCAGAAATAAAATTTAAAAAACGAGAGAGGGAAGTGTCAGTTTATATTGTGTGCGTGCGCGTGTGTCTGCGCATGTGCGCGCGCGTGTGTCTGTGCAGCACCTGCAGTGCAGGATTTGCCAGGGAGGGGAAAGTGGCGGCTCCGCCAGCCTTGAGGTGACCGGGCTCAAATCCGGGGTGAGGTTAAGCTCTGGGCAAAAGGGCAGAGTCTGAGGTCCAGACTGCCCGCTGTCGGGAACTATGCTGGGCCCGGGAAATGAAGGTCTCACAGCCCCCCCCCCCCCCCCCGCCCCAATGCCATGGGCAACCCAGCCCCTACTCTCCCCCGGCCCAAGTCAGGGCAGGAACCCTCAAACCCGGGGTCCCAGGGCGGGCCTCACCCAGCAGCGCCCACAGGTACTTCAGGCGCGTCAGCCCGTCCTTCTCGGGGTCCACCACCTTCTGTGTGGACTTCTTCCAAACCCCGTTGCTCCTTCCAGAGAACATCCCGCCGCCGCGCGAAACCGCCCACTGGCGGGGCAGGGGCGCCTGCGCCCTGAGAATAACCGCATAGTATCCGGGTTCCCTGTCACCCGGACCCCCCGCCAACCGCCAGCAGCGGCCACGGCCACCGCGCCGCTGCAGCTTTAGGGAGGAGTGGCCGGGCGGGTACTACGAAAGCTGGCGCAAAAAGGCGGTGTCCACGCGGAATCGCCCCCGCACTGCGGAAGATGCGAGTCAGTCCTTCCAACACCAAGCGAGCGCAGTCCACTTGGACCTGCCAACGGAGGGCGCTAGTTCGCGGGCTGGCTCTGAGCTCCTTCTTGCTCCTCCCCTGGGCTGTTGGCGGCAAGGCCTCTCGGGAAATGCAGTTCTTCAGGGGCGAGGTGCGGGGACTTACCTTTCCAGAGTCCCCAAGCTGCTGGACAGCAAAGGCCTGCCCCCTCCAGGAAGAGGCCCAGAGCTCCCAACGCTTCACTCCTTGCTCTGGGCCACCAGCCCATTTTCCTCTGGTGCAACGTCAACCACAAGAACATCTCAGTAAGAAAAAGTCAAGGCTTTAAAATGCAAACTATTTTTCCTTTTGACTTCTAGATTCACACAAAGGAGGGAGTCCGAATCCCTTTGACCAAACTAAAATCAGAGCTCCAGCTTCACATGAACATCAATGGCTTTGGCAGCAGGAAGAGCATCCCTAGACTCTGCGTGAGGAGTCCAGCGGGTACACTTGGTTCCTGGGATCCAGCTTCACTGGGGTATGAGGTAGCCTTGCTCAGAGAGCTCCTCAGGCTCTTGTCTCTTGCTTTGTAGGTAGTGCACCCACCTTCGCTTTGTTGTGCAAGGTCCCACAGCAATCCAGTAGCAGAACCAAAAATAGAACCTGAGGGACCTCTCAGGCTGGTATGCTTTTTCAGATTAGGTGCCTGAGACCTGGAGCAAAACTTTGAAATGGAAAATGGCCTGGAGATTTCTTACAAGAGATCTGTAGGATTATTTACTGGCCTCTCAATCCTCTGATGCTCCAAATGTGGACATTTGAGCGAGTACTTAAGCTGGCTCTTTAAAATCATGGGCTTTCCATCCACTTGGAGCACCATTTTTCTCATTCAAGAGAACATGTAACTTGGGGAGAAACCCAAGAGATGTGACATGGCTTTGTATTCTCAAAATTAGCATAATATTTGACCTCCAGAAGAACTCGCTAAAAGTTTATTGCAGAAAATGGAAGAAGAGCTAGTTCTACTTTGACAACTCAAAAAATAGAAAGGCACTAACAACTAGAATAAATGTGTTTGCACGCCTGGATGATAGAAATGTCCATATCCGAATCCAAGGAACATGGGATTGTGACCATTCCTTAGAAAAAGGATATTTATAGATGTAATTAAGGATCTCAAGGTTAAATCATCTTTGATGATTTAGGTGGTCCCTAAATCTAATGACTGTCTTCTATTTATAAGAGACAGAAGAGGAGAACACACAGAGAAGGCCATGTAAAAATAGAGGCAGAGATTGGAGTCATGTAGCCATAAGCCAAGTGATCCCTGGAGCCACCAGAAGCTAGAAGAAACAAGGAAGGATTCTGTCAGGTGGTTGTCCAGAGGGAGCATCAACACCTTGATTTTAGACTTCTGAACTTAAGAAATCAGAAAATAAATGTCTATTATTTTAAGCCCCCTCATTTGTGGTACTTTTTGTAGCAGCCCTGGAAAATGAATACCACCAGATGCTAGAGACAAACCAGTGTGACTGTCCAGCAAGATTAGAATGACTGATATTGATTATAAGACTTTGAATAAATAAACATTCAGGAATCCATAATGATAGTCAAAAGAATGCTTTGTGATGTCCTAGGTGGGTGTTTCCAGTAGAAAACATAGCATGTACCTTTGATGATTTGGGGCAGAGTGGGTTTTTGTTTGTTTGCTTTTGTTTTTGTTTTTAGCTTATTTATTTGAAAGAGAGAGTGAGAGCAGCAGGAGGGGATGGGTAGAGGAAGAGGGGTAGGGGCAGAAGAAGGAGAAGCAGTCTCCCTCATGAGCAGGGAGCCCCATCTTGTCTCTAGACCGATTATCATCCAAGGACCCTGAGATCAGGCCTTGAGCTGAAGGCATGTTCATAACAGACTGAGTCACCCAGGGACCCCTGGGTGGGCATTTTTTTTTTTCAAAAGAAGAGAATGTGAGAGCCCCAGGTGGCTAAGACCCCTTCTCAGTAACAAATGGGGAACCTGATCTGAACTGGGTATGTGTTTCAAAATTCTAACCAGGGAAGAGTGCAGGGCTTTAGAGGTTTATAATTCCCTCCATAGGTCACATACCAGAAAGGATCAGGTTTTCCTGATGACAGAAAATTGAATTCACGTGTTCAGGAAGACAGAGCCCAAGAAATCAGGACTAAGTGAGGGAACTGAGAGACGAAATGTCCCAAAGAATGAGAGAAACACTTATCAATTCTTGATGTTGTCTGCAGGAGAATTTCAGATTTTTGTTTTGTTTTGTTTTTGTATCCAATTTACACAAATTCAAACCAACACACATTTACTGAACAAGTCATACCATTAAACTGTGATGACCATAGTGTTAGGGTCCGTGATCAAAGGAACGAGACTGACACAAAGCGAAAATCAAGCAAAGTTTTATTTCGCGCCATGCCTCAGAAACCAAACTGCATCAGAAACCAAACTGCATCAGAAACCAAACTGCATTAGAAACCAACCTGCATTAGAAACCAAACTGCATTAGAAACCAAACTGACCGATAGGTGCCCGAGTCTTGCTGGGGACCACCGCCTCCCAGTCACTGGGGTCCCCCCTGGAGGCTCCCTGCCTCACCCTCACTGTACCACAGACCCACTCCCGGCGTGGCTGCACCGTTGGCTCCTGAGAGGCTGCTCCTGATGGCGGCGCTGCCCGAGGGGCGGCGTGGCTGCTTGCAGCGGCACTGCTGCTGTTGCTGCTGCTGATACTCTGGCTCAGGGTGGCGTCGCTTGCGGCATCGCTGCTGCCACTGCTGCTCGCGGTGGCGCCGCCGCCGCTGCTGCTCTGGGCGGTGCACGGGGCGATGCCGCTTGAGTTGGCGCCGCTGCCGGGGCTGCTCTGGGTGGTGCGGTGCACGGGGCGATGCCGCTTGAGGTGGCCCCGCTGCCACGGCTGCTCTGGGCAGTGCACGAGGTGGCGTCGCTCGTGTTACAGCTCAAGGCGGCGCTGCTGCCGCGGCTGCTCTGGTGCACCAGGTGGTGCCGCTCCCGGTGGCGCCACTGCCGCTGCTGCTCTGGGTGGTGCACAGGGCGATGCCGTTCGCAGTGGTGCCGCTGCTGCTGCTCTGGACGGTGCTGCTCGCGGTGGTGCACGGGGCGATGCCGCTCGCTGTGGCGTCGCTGCTGCTGCTGCTGCTCGTGGTGGTGCACAGGGCAGTGCTGCTCGTGTTACAGCTCAAGGCGGCGCCGCTGCCGCTGCTGCTCTGGGCAGTGCTGCTTGCGGTGGTGCCACTGCCGCTGCTGCTCTGGGTGGTGCACGGGGGCGATGCCGCTTGAGGTGGCGCCAGTGCCGCTGCTGCTCTGGGCGGTGCACCCGGCGGCGCCGCTCGTGTTACAGCTCAAGGTGGCGCCGCTGCCGCTGCTGCTCTGGTGCACGAGGTGGTGCCGCTCGCTGTGGCGCCACTGCCGCTGCTGCTCTGGTGCACGAGGTGGTGCCGCTCGCTGTGGCGCCATTGCCGCTGCTGCTCTGGGCGGTGCGCGGGGCGATGCCACTGGAGGTGGTGCCGCTGCTGCTGCTGCTCTGGGCGGTGCAAAGGGCGATGCCGCTTGAGTTGGCGCCGCTGCCGCTGGTGCTCTGGGCAGTGCACGGGGCGGCGCCGCTCGTGTTACAGCTCAAGGCGGCGCCGCTGCTGCTCTGCTGCCCGGGGCGGTGCCGCTCCCTGTGGCGCCGCTGCCTCTGCTGCTCTGGGCTGTGCACCGGGTGATGCCGCTCACGGTGGCGCCGCTGCCGCTGCTGCTCGCGGTGATGCATGGGGTGGCGCCACTCATGTTACAGCTCAAGGCGGTGCCGCTGCCGCTGCTGCTCTGGTGCACGAGGCTGTGCCGCTCGCTGTGGCGCGGCTGCCGCTGCTGCTCTGGGTGGTGCATGGCTCTTGCTAAAAAAAAAAACAACTCCCCACTCCAGCCTCACAGACCATCTTTTATAGTGGTGGTGGAGCCCGGCCCACACACAGGTGGCCAATCGGATTTTAACCTACCACAGTTAATATATGCACACCCCTCTGACTGAATAGGGCTATCTGGCCTGGCCCGCCCCTATATCCGGGGTTTTCAAGTGACTTCTTTTTGCTAACCAGGCCCCTACAATAGTTTTCTACTGCCCATTCTTTTCTATTTTGCAGAAAATTGTTGTTTCAAGGGCCATGTGAAAACTGCAACTCCTGCTGTTATTGATGTTAAATACTAATCAAACGATTCTACCATTCTTCATTGTTGGGCTTATTCCCAGCACAGGGTCAGGGTCAGCAGTCAATCACTATTTGTGGAATAAACAAAATCATTCATTTGTTCATTAATATGTCCATGAGCATTATTAAGGAATGTTGTTTAGTACAACGTTTTCAATTTAACTAATGTGTTATGAATCCAAATGTTAAAATTCTACACTTCTTCCCTCAGAAATCTTTCTAAAATAAAAAGTGACCTCCCTGTCTTCTTACAGAGCTTATTCACTGTTTATGAAACCATAATATGTCTTGCCCATCCACTGTGATTCCCTTCAACTCCTCTTACATGGGTGTTGCTACCAGACACAAAGGAGAAATGCCTGATAGATCTTCCCCATCTAATTTTAACCATTTCTTGCCTCAAATTCAGTCTCTGCTATCAGAGATCATTTGTTTACCTTTTTAACATCCGTATTGGAATGTTTCTATATGTTTAGAACTGCCAGTTCTTAGTTTTCAGATAATCTAAAGGTTAAGGTATTTTACTTTCTAATTGTCACACATCGGAGTTTTTCAGTTTGGAAGGGTTTGGGGTTTCTTCAGGTCGACTAAATTATCTTGTGCCTGCACATCAGTCCTAGTTGTCCTGATTATTCTATTAATTTTAATATGTGCAAAAATTCAACTTTTTGATGCAAATTTTCCTATCAGATAAGCTCATTGTGCCTGTCCTCAGAATTAAGATCTTTTTGTATGCTAGACACACTGTGGATCTTCATTTGGATATTGCCAAAGAGAGCCAGCCCCAGTGAACTTCTGTGATATAGTCTATTTTTATTGATCTTTGCATTCTTATTTTCTTGAAAAAGAAAGCTATGATCTAATAAAGTTTTATATCAACTCTTACCCTAAAATTTTGAATTCATTCAAAGTGTATGCTGTGCCCCTGAGAATCTGCATCTATCTAAAATTCCTAAGAAAAAAAGGATGCCCCTCCCTAAGAATGAAATGCCAAACTCAACACCTAAGAAACAAGAAACCCAATGTCCTCATTTTCCAAATGCTATATTACTGTAGACACCAAAAACATATTTTTCTCCTCCAGAAAGATTTCCTAATAATCTTTTCTTTCCAAATATCTGTTAAATGAGGAGATTTAATACTTTAAACTTGATTATAAATTATTTTATATGAGAATTTCACTTGAGGACAGACTTGAAAAAGTTTTCAAAAATATACTAGCCATTTTGATATGTCTGATGGACTCTTGATAACAAAAAAAAATGCTTTAAGGGGAAAAAACCTAATCATTTTTCTAATTTACTCAAGCAGATATCTTTGCAGCTGTGCATTTCAATCACAATGCCATCTGCTTTGAATATATTTTCTCTCTCTCTCTCTCTCTCTCTTTTTTTTTTTCCATCAGAACAGTATTAACATTTCAGTGGTGAATTCTGGTAATCCATCAACATTAGAAAAATGTAAGGCCATAAGTAAGTATCATAGGTCTTTTTATAAATTCCCAAAAAATCTTTGAATGATAACATTGGAGAAATCAAGAATCATGGAAACTCTCTAGATAGTAAATACAACTTGCATAGAAGGACGGTGTACAAAGGCTGGAGAGAGAAGAAGTTTCATAGGTGAGAAGCCTGTGAAAATGTGCCCATGACCTCACCTCTTCTCCCATTACACAAAATGCCACTATTAGGTTTAATATTAGGTAAGAGGTACTCCTTAACTTAGAACCAAGTGCGAGATTTTCTGAAAATGAATGTAGGAGGAGGAGTCAAGATGGCGGAGGAATAGCAGGCTGAGATGACATTAGGTAGCAGGAGATGAGCTAGTTTATCAAACCATTCCAAACACCTACAAATCCAACAGGAGATCAAAGAGAAGAAGAGCAGCAACTCTAGAAGCAGAAAATCAACCACTTTCTGAAAGACAGGACCTGTGGAGAAGTGAACCCAAAGCCACGGGAAGATAGACTGTGGGAGGAGGGACCAGCTCCCAGCAAGAAGCTGAGCAATGGAACACAAAATCAGAACTTTTTAACGTCTGCTCCACTGAGGGACATCACTCCAGAGGCTAAGTCGGGGTGAAGCACACACTGGGACAGTATGTCCTCAGGTCCTGCGGGATCACAGAAGGATTGGGGGTGTCTGAGTGTCACAGAGCTTACAGGTGTTAGAGCGGTGAAGCCAGTTACAGAGACAGAGCAGAGGAATGAGCTCTTAACTCGGGACCTAATCAATACAGACATTGGCAATATGTCAGATCTAGAGTTCAGAATGATGATTCTCAAGGTTGTAGATAATAGAGAAATCCTGTCTGGAGAAATCAAAGCCTTTTCTGGAGAGATAAAAGAAATAAAATCTAACCAAGCTGAAACTGAGAAAGCTATTAATGAGGTGCAATAAAAAATGGAGGCTCTTACTGCCAGGATAAATGATGCAGAAGAGAGAATTAGTGATATAAAAAACCAAATGACTGAGAATAAACAAGCTGAGCAAAAGAGAGAGAAATAACTACTGGACCACAAGGGGAGAATTTGAGAGATAAGTGATACCATAAATGAAACAATATTAGAATAATTGGGATTCCAGAAGAAGAAGAAAGAGAGAGAGGAGCAGAAGGTATATGGGAGAGAATTATTGTAGAGAATTTCCCGAATATGGCAAAGGGAACAAGCATCAAAATCAAAATCTAAGAGGCACAGAGAACCCCTCTCAAAAAAAAAATAACACCCCGTCATCTGATAGTAAAATTTACAAGTCTTAGTGACAAAGAGAAAATCCTGAAGGCCCGGGACAAGAAGTCTGAAACTTACAATGATAAAAATATTAGATAGGCAGTGGACTTATCCACAGAGACCTGGAAGGCCAGAAAGAACTGGCATGATATATTCAGAGCACTAAATGAGAAAAATATGCAGCCAAGAATACTACATCCAGCTAGGCTATCATTGAAAATAGGAGGAGAGAAAAAAACCTTCCAGGACAAACAAAAACAAAGAATTTGTAAACACCAAACCAGTTCTACTTATCAGAAACAAAAGAGAAAGAACCCAAATAAATTAAATCATGAATGAAAGAGGAGAGATCACAACCAACACCAAAGAAATACAAACAATTATAAAAGTATATTATGAGCAAATATATGCCAGCAAATTTGAAATATTGAAAGGGGTCCTCTAAGCAAAGAGAGACCCTAAAATTAGTAGATCAGAAAGGAACAGAGACAATATACAGTAATAGTCACCTTACAGGCAATACAATGGCACTAAATTCATATCTCTCAATAGTTACCCTGAATGTAAATGTGCTAAATGCCCCCAATCAAAAGACACAGGGCATCAGAATGGATAAAAAAATAAAACCCATCAATATGCTGTGTACAAGAAAGTCATTTTAGAACCAAAGTCTCCTCCAGATTTAAAGTGAGGGGGTTGAAAACAATTTACCATGCTAATGGACATCGAGGAAAGCTGGGGTGGCAATCCTTATATCAGATCCATTAGATTTTAAGCCAAAGAGTATAATAAGAGATGAGGAAGGACACTATATCATACTCAAAGGGTCTGTCCAACAGGAAGAGCTAACAATTTTAGAATTTTTTTTTTTTATTTACTTGACAGAGAAATCACAAGTAGGCAGAGAGGCAGACAGAGAGAGAGGGGAAAGCAGGCTCACTGCTGAGGAGAGAACCTGGTGTGGGGCTAGATCCCAGGGCTGTGAGGCTATGACCTGAGCCGAAAGCAGAGGCTTAGCCCACTGAGTCACCCAGGCACCCTGAATATCTAACAATTTTAAAAATCTATGCCCCTAACATGGGAGCAGCCAACTATGTAAACCAATTAATAATGAAATCAAAGAAACACATCCACAATAATATAATAATAGTAGGGGATTTTAACACTCCCCTCACTGAAATGGATAAATCATCCAAGCAAAAGATCAACAAGGAAATAAAGGCCTTAAATGACAAACTGGAACAGATGGACATCACATATATGTTCAGAACATTCCATCCCAAAGCAACAGAATACACATTCTTCTCTAGTGCACATGGAACCTTCTCCAGAATAGATCACATCCTGGGTCCTAAATCAGGTCTCAACCTGTATCAAAAGATTGGAATCATTCCCTGCATATTTTCAGAACACAATGCTCTGAAGCTAGAACTCAATCACAAGAGGAAATTTGGAAAGAACCCAAATGCATGGAGGCAAAAGAGCATCCTTCTAAAGAATGAATGGGTCAACCATAAAATTAAAGAATTGAAAAGATCCATGGAAACAAATGATAATGAAAACACAACACTTCAAAATCTGTGGGACTCAGCAAAGGCAGTCCTGAGAGGAAAATATATAGCAATACAAGCCTTTTTCAAGAAACAAGAAAGGTCTCAAATACACAACCTAACCCTACATCTAAAGAAGATGGAGAAAGAACAACAAAGAAAGCCTAACCCCAACAGAAGAAGAGAAATAATAAATATCAGAGCATAAGTCAATGAAATAGAAACAAACAAACAACAAAACAATAGAATAAAACAATGAAACTAGGAGTTGGTTCCTTGAAAGAATTAATAAAGTTGGGACACCTGGGTGGCTCAGTGGGTTAAAGCCTCTGCCTTCACTTCAGGTCATGATCCCAGGGTCCTGGGATCGAGACCCACACCAGGCTTTCTGCTCAGCAGGGAGCCTGCTTCCCTTCCTCTCTCTCTGCCTGCCTCTCTGGCTATTTGTGATCTCTGTCTGTCAAGTAAATAAATAAAAGCTTTTAAAAAAGAATTAATAAGATTGATAAACCTCTGGCCAGACTTATCAGAAACAAAAGAGAAAGAACCCAAATAAATTAAATCATGAATGAAAGAGGAGAGATCACAACCAACACCAAAGAAATACAAACAATTATAAGAATATATTATGAGCAAATATACGCCAGCAAATTTGATAATCTGGAAGAAATCGATGCATTCCTAGAGACATATCAACTACCACAACTGAACCAGGAAGAAATAGAAAACCTGAATTGACCCATAACCAGTAAGGAGATTGAAGCAGTCATCAAAAATCTCCCAACAAACAAGAGCCCAAGGCTAGACGGCTTCCCAGCGTAATTCTACCAAACATTTAAAGAAGAATTAATTCCTATTCTCCTAAAACTGTTCCAAAAAATAGAAATGGAATGAAAACTTCCAAACTCATTTTATGAGGCCAGCATTACCTTGATCCCCAAACCAGACAAAGATCCCATCAAAAAAGAGAATTACAGGGACACCTGGGTGGCTCAGTGGGTTAAAGCCTCTGCCTTCGGCTCAGATCATGATCTCGGGGTCCTGGGATCGAGCCCCACATCAGGCTCTCTGCTCAGCAGGGAGCCTGTTTCCCCCTCTCTCTCTGCCTGCCTCTCTGCCTACTTGTGATCTTTGTCAAATAAACAAATAAAATATTTTAAAAAAGAGAATTACAAACCAATATCCTTGATGAACACAGATGCAAAAATTCTCACCAAAATACTAGCCAATGGGATCCAACAGTATATTAAAAGGATTATTCACCATGACCTAGTGGGATTTATTCCTGGGCTGCAAGGTTGGTTTGACATCTGCAAATCAATAAATGTGATACAGTACATTACTAAAAGAAAGAACAAGAACCATATGTTACTCTCAGTAGATGCTGAAAAAAACATTTGACAAAGTACAGCATCATTTACTGATCAAAATTCTTCAGAGTGTAGGGATAGAGGGCACGTACTTCAATATCATCAAAGCCATCTATGAAAAATATACCGTGAATATCATTCTCAATGGAGAAAACCTGAGAGCTTTTCTGCTAAGGTCAGGAACATTTCAGGGATGTCCATTATCACCACTGCTATTCAACATAGTACTAGAAGTCCTAGCCTTAGCAATCAGGCAATAAAAAGAAATTGAAGGCATCCAAATTGCAAAGAAGCAGTGGACTATCACTCTTCACAGATGATATGATACTATATGTGGAAAACCCAAAAGGCTCCACTCCAAATCTGCTAGACCTTGTGCAAGAATTCAGTTACGTGTCAGGATATAAAATCAATGCGCAGAAATCAGTTGCATGCCTTTACACCAACAACAGGGCAGTAGAAAGTGAAATTTAGGAGTCAATCATGTTTACAGTTGCACCCAAAACCATAAGATACCTAGGAATAAACCTAACAAAAGAGGCAAAGAATCTATACTCAGAAAACTATAAAGTACTCATGAAAGAAACTGAGACAAAGAAATGGAAAAAGGTCCCATGCTCATGGATTGGAAAAACAAATATTGTGAAAATGTCTATGTTACGTAAAGCAATCTACACATTTAATGCAACCCCTATCAAAATCCCAATCATTTTGTTCAAAGAAATGGAACAAATAATCCTAAAATTTATATGGAACCAGAAAAGACCTCGAATAGCCCGAGGAATATGGGGGAAAAAAGGCAAATTTGGTGGCATCACAATTCCAGACTTCAAGCTCTATTATGAAGCTGTCATCACCAAGACAGTAAGGTACTGGCACAAAAACAGACACATAGATCAGTGGAACAGTATAGAGAGCCCAGAAATAGACCCTCAACTCTATGGTCAACTAATCTTCAACAAAGCAGGAAAGAACATCCAATGGATAAAAGACAGCCTCTTTAACAGCTGCTGTTGGGAAAATTGGACAGCCCCATGCAGAAAAATGAAATTGGACCATTTCCTTACACCACACACGAAAATAGACTCAAAATGGATGAAGGACCTCAATGTGAGAAAGGAATCCATCAAATTCTTTGAGGAGAATACAGGCAGCAACCTCTTCAACCTCAGGCACAGCAACGTCTTCCTAGGAACATTGCCAAAGGCAAGGGAAGCAAGGACAAAAAGGAACTATTACGACTTCATCAAGATCAAAAGCTTTTGCACAGCAAAGGAAACAGTTGACAAAACCAAAAGACAACTGACAGAATGGGAGAAAATATTTGCGAACGACATATCAGACGAAGGGCTAGTATCCAAAATCTATAAAGGGCAACGCAAACTCAACACCTGAAGAACAAATAATCAAATCAAGAAATGGGCAGAGGACATGAATAGACATTTCTGCAAAGAAGACATCCAGATGGGTAACAAACAAATGAAAAAGTGCTCCACATCACACGGCATCATGAGATACATCCTCAGACCATTCAGAATGGCTAAAATTAACAAGTCAGGAAATGACAGACGCTGGTGAGGATGCGGAGAAAGGGAAACCCTCCTACACTGTTGGTGGTAATGCAAACTGGTGCAACCACTCTGGAAAACATCATGGAGTTTGCGCAAAAAGTTGAAAATAGAGCTACTCTGTGCCCCAGCAATGGCACTATTGGGTATTTATCCTAAATATACGAATGTAGTGATCCAAAGGGGCACGTGCACCCAAAAGTTTATAGCAGCAATGTCCACAGTAGCCAAACTATGGAAAGAACCTAGACGTCCATCAACAGATGAATGGATAAAGAAGATGTGGTGTATACACACACACACACACACACACACACACGTATATACAATGGAATACTATGCAGCCATCAAAAATGCAATCTTGCCTTTTGTGACTACATGGATGGAACTAGAGAGTATTATGCTTAGTGAAATAAGTCAATCAGAGAAAGACAATTATGATATGATCCCCCGATATGAGGAAGTTTGGGGGGCAGGAAAAGAATAAATGAAAGAAGATGGGATCAGGAGGGAGACAAATCATAAGAGACCCTTAATCTATGACTGAGTCACCCAGGTGCCCCAAGAGACTCTTAATATCACAAAACAAACTGAGCGTTGCTCAGGGGTGGGGGGTTGGAGAGAAGGTCGTTGGGTTATGGACATTGGCGAAGGTATGTGATATGGTGAGTGCTGTGAAGTGTGTACACCTGGCGATTCACAGACCTGTACCCCTGCGGCTAAAAATACATTATACATTAATTAAAAAATTAAAATTATAAAAAATGTAGATTATATGATGTCCACATAAGCTATTCATTTAAACGGAGAAGTCCATCACACAGTTTTACTTCTATATCTTGTAATTTTCTAGAAAAATGAATCTCAAAATAATTCTTAGTGAGCACTAATTCTTACTAATCATGACATGAGAATGCAAATTCTTTTACTAATCTACATGTAAATGGATGTCCTAAATGGAGACTGATTTTACCTGGTATTTCAGACAAAATTCTCAGTTTTAAGCAAAAGAAATTGACTGGCTATTTAGGTAAAGATGACTCATCCAGAGAATGCCAGGTTCCCAAAATCAATGGAAGGTTGGAGATGCAGTCCTGGAAAACAATGAGAAAATTAGATCTAAGGCATCACTGGGAGGCCTAGAAAATTCATAGAGCAGAACACATGGGTCAGCATACCAAGACTTCCATGACAATGAAAGAACTTACACCGTCCTACACATCAAGTTCAAAGTCTCAAGAATATCCAGTTGGCTAAGTCTTAGATGGCTGCCTAGCTCATGTGTCCACCTACATGTCTGCTCTGGGTCAGAAAATCTGAGGTGTTCTCTTTGTACATAGGACCTCCTCCACCAAGACACCTATACAGGATAAGAAATACCCCACCCCTAAAAAAATGGAGTGTATTATTGGAGGAAGGGAAGTTGAATGCTGAGTAGCTAAAATAACAATAAGGAGTAAACAATAACAAAGAAAATAACAAGGTGAATCATCATTTAGGAATCACTTGACATAAATTAACATATGCCCTGAATATGAAAATGAACCACCCATTGGGTTGATCTGTAATTAAGATCTTGCATTTTATTAAGATGATTTGAAGACATCATTTACTGCTTTCAGTTAATCTTTAAGGAAGACTTAGAGCTGATAGATTTTTTTTCCAGATGTTAACTGGGAAACTCCTGATATTACTTAAACATAGGATATGTATCAATTAGGCAATTATTAAAATCATCTTAGTGAATAACTGGAAAGAATTGAATCCTATTTTTTCTGTTTAACCAAAATTGAATAATTCAAATACCACAGAGAACATTACTAGGTACTTCCCTTTATATTATCCTTCTTTCTATGTCTTCATGTTCCTTCTTTTCTCTAAATTGATGTCCCCTCCATGAGACACACTTTCATCACGTCTCAAAGTTCTTCTGAGTAATGGTTTTGATCCAATCAGTAGACTTCACTGAGTCCCTACTCTGTGCTAGTTTACGCCCAGAACTGAAGTTACAAATAGAATGAGGACACAGTCTTGATCCTCAGAAAAGTCACCGTCTAGCTGAGAAGTCAGACATAGGCCTGAGCTCAGAGAGCTCACAGTCTAATGCAGGGGATGGATACCTAAGTAGATAATAATAATTAACAATAGTGATACAGGCAGGACATTATGGGAGATACCAGGAAGGACTGGGCAGTATAGATGAGGGGAGGATCAGAGAAGGCTCACTGGAGGAGGTGGCATCTGAACTGGGGAAAAGATCTCAACACACCACAGGCAGGGCAAGGAAGAAAATGCAATGGACTGTGTAAAAGTCACCAGAAGCAGTCTGGTTTTGTGTGGTTTCCTCTCAGATTTGTGGTTGTGGTTGTACTTAGTGTAATGTAGAGGTTGCAGAAATATGTGTATGTTCTTGTAACCTTATACAAACAGAGGGCCAAGTGATAGTAAAATGTGATGATGCCAAAGCTGGAAGAGACTCTGGATGAGGGCAAAAGCAGAGGGTCTGAATCCCAGTCCTTCCCCCTTACTAGCTGTGTAATCTTAAGTGGGTGACTCAATTCTCCAAGCCTCAGTTTTCTTTATCTATCAAATGGAGAGAAACTCACATTAGGCTATTCATTCTAAGGAGTAAATGAGTAGAGAAAGGATTGAACACAATGCTTGGTACAAAAATGTTGTTCATTGACTACTATTTTCTTTTTCTCTACTCCTCCACTTCCAGAAAATACAAACATGGCAATTTCTTCTTGCTAAGATTGTACACACTTGATTTCTCCATGTGTCACCTAGGAGGGATTGACACAGCTGAGTTTCTCATGGTTTTACCTAATTGAATTTGAACGCCATCAGAATAGGTCAAAGCAATATCCAAGAACCATTTATTTCACACATTGGTGACATGTACTCTTCAGTAACAGGGGGCATATTCACGGATGCTGCCATCACACCAGGTTAGATATTGCTCCTTTCTGAATTGTCAGTGATACTGGATTAGGAATGTTAGCTAAGGGAAAAGACATAACATGTGACTCAGCAGTTTGTTTTGGGCATATTTTGCTTCCTCTGATTTCTGTGAGACCAAACCCATGAAGAGTTGTTTATGGGTCCTTTTCAAAAGTTAAAGTCACAATTCAGATTATTATAAATCAGGTTACAATAAATCAAATTAATAATTCTGCTATAACAATCATAAAACAACAAAGTAACACCCCACAGTGTAAAAGGTTTGCTTTAAATAACCTATCCAAAAGATGCCAATTGAGGTTTTTCTCCAGCACTTACATGTTCATTTTTAAATCAAATAATAAGCCTTTTTACTGAGCCTCTTCACAATTCAAGGTTCTTCTCACTCATTCATTGATTCAAAAAGCATTAACTGAGTTTCTCTTGCTGGGCACTTATTCTAGTCACTGAATAGGTAGAAATTTAAAAAAAAGACAAAATCCTTGTTCCTGATTTGCTGTCTGGTTGGGTAAACTATCTGAAGATGACACCTTACAAAATAATGTTGAAGCTGTTTTTATTTTTAACTTTCAGAAAGCATTAAGAAAAGCCCCTCCTTTCCTTTGCGTTTGTATAATTCTGCCCCACTCCACCTCAGCCCTGGTTGTGAGATTGCCTACTGTAGGTGCAGGCTAAATAATTCCACTGGATTGTCAAAGGTTACCAGCAAGGAAATTCTGGAGTCTTAGAATGTCTTGAGAGTAAAATGGGACTGACAGATGTATTCCCTCAGAATAAAATGGAAAAATAAGAATCAACGTCAGTTAGTAAGTGGTTGTCAACAGCACTGGAGATGGAAAGACCAACCTGAATCTGACATGCTAGTGCTGGAGGCATTAGGGTGACTGGACAATGCCATCTCATCCCAGTACCGTTTTGCAAAGCAATTTTGTGCATCTTCTTCCATTTAGTCCTCACCACAGCCCATCAATCTGGGGTTCTTATCCCCATTTCACCTAGACTAAGAGAAGTTGTGTGGCTGCCCTAGGCTATCCAGCTCGCAAAAAGCAGGTCAAAAGGACAAATCAGAGGGACTTAGATCAGCAGAGCTCAGGAATTAAATAAATAACTTGGTTGGCCTCTTGGCAGCTGGAGATCAAGATAGACCAGCTCAAAAAAAGTGGGATAGACTCAAGAAGGAGAATGTAAAGACTTGCCTGGGAACTGAAACCTACCAAGACTTTAGACTCAAACCAGAGGCTACTTGAAAGTTCATCCAGACAAACTTTAGAATCTGGTCACTTCTCCAAATCTCTAAAGTTAATGAATAGACCAGCTAGGTAAGAAGTTCCAGTGTCTTGACTCCTAGGCCAATGCTCAACTTCACCACATTATTTGCTGGCTAGAAAGGTCAGTGGAAGTTTAACTTTTAGTAAAAACTTGAAGGAGCCTGGAATTATCTTTGATGATGGTTGTTCCCAATGAACCATACTCCCAGTGTTCATATACCCTTGCATTTTTCCTTTCCTTTTGAATCTAAGCTGATTCTGTGATCTTCTTTAACCCATTAACCATAGAGGAAGTGACAGGGTACCAGTTTCCATGCTAAGCCTTAGAAGGGCCTGGCAGCTTTCTTTTTTGCACACTGGAAGAAGACAGTCACTGTGGAAGAAGTTTGACTATTTGGAGACTGTCCCCCTGAGAGATACCTAATCTAGCCATATGGAGAGACCACACAGAGGGGAACTGGTCCCTGAGCCCTGAGCATGCCAGAGAGCACGTGGGTGGCAGCTCTCCTGAGGGGCTGGGAGCTTTGCCAGCCAGCAGAACCACAGCCTTTTGCACTCTCCAGGCACAAGCTGCACTGTGCTATCAGAGTCTGAGTCACATCCCACACCTCCCCCTGAGAGAGGTGCCTGTAGTCTCCAGCTGGCAGAACCACAGCCTTTTGCACTCTCCATGCATACAGGCCATGTGACCCCACGCCCTCCCCGGAGAGAGGTGTGCACAGGCAGCAGCCTGGCGCTCTTGGACCCGGGAAGTCTGAGCACTCCCAGCCTGGGCCAGCAGGAAAATCTCAATGTGCTAACACTGCTTGGGACCTCTCTGGTGGTCTGGAGCTGCCCAGACAGCCGCCTCTGTCATGGTGTTGGGTACAAGAAGAAGTTCCTGTTTCCCTAGGGACCGCAACTCGGAACATGCTCTGCCAGTGGCCAAGGGGGAATTTATGTGCTCTGGAGTACCCAGAGGGGAACAGACTGAGGCTTCTCTCTGAGATGGAGGTCTGGGTGCAGTTTGCTTTCCTGTAAACCTCCCAAAACCATCAAAAGCTGTCAAGGCGAGAGAAAACAAACAAACAAACAAACCTCCAGAGAACAAAAGCCTGAAAAACCGGTTTCCTGAGAGCCCACCCCCTGGATGGGGGCAGGAGGACTTAACTCAGGGAACACTGCCCAAAAAACCCACGTGGCAGGCCCCTCCCCAAGAAAGCCAACCAAAAAAAAAAAAAAAAAAAAAAAAAAAAAGACAAGAGAACAACCACCAGTACTTTGTAGATACAATTTTTATTTTTGATTCGTTCTCACTATTCTGGTTCTTTTTTTATAGATAATATTTTAACCTATTTACTATCACAGTAAGATGTCTTATACATCAAATTCCATCATAACCTTTTAACCTGAACTTTTTGATAAATGTACCTGTATTTTTGTTGTTGTTTTTTTTTTTTTTTTTGCTTTTCTATTTTTAAATTTTTTTATTCTGGTTCTTTTTTTTTATAGATAATATTTTAACCTATTTACTATCACAGTAAGATGTCTTATACATCAAATTCCATCATAACCTTTTAACCTGAACTTTTTGATAAATGTACCTGTGTTTTTGTTGTTGTTTTTTTTTTTTTGCTTTTCTATTTTTAAATTTTTTTTAAATTTTACTTTAGTTTATTCTTTTTTTGTTTTTATTTTTTAATATTCATATAGAGTTAAGCTTCAGGGTAATCCTGAAGTGTAATCCCTTTTCCCCAATCAATGCTACCCCTATAGGTAAACCATTTTTTAATCCCCCTTTATCTTAGGAAAGTTGAGTCCTTTAACAAAGATATCAAGATACACCCAGGAAGAATCAAAATAACCTTCCTTGCCCACACTGAGAATTTATAACCACTCTCCCATCTTTTCTTTCTGCCAGTGTTTCTGTGTATTTGTGTTTGTCCTGGTAGTGTATAAATCTTATACTTGGGGTTCTTTTTGACGAGGCTCATTTTTGTTTTTCTTTTACATGTATATTCTCTTGTCATGTACTTTTATCAGTCTTTTTGTTTGTCTGTTTTTGTTTGTATACTTCATAACTCTTACCTTGGGCCCTTTTGGGCTGGGCCTTCTCTTTTATTTTATCTTTCTTTTCTTTCCTGCCTGTCTCTCTCTCTCTCTTTTTTTTCTTTTTTCTCTCTTTCTTTCTTTCATTTGGGTGGGGACTCTTGATTGCTCAGAAGTGTTCCAGGGTGCACCTTGACTGCACCATGGTGGATACATCCAGCTGTAGCCATTCAGCCATCTCTCACCAAAATGACTAGGAGGAGGAATGCCCAACAGAAGAAAATTCAGAGGCTGGGTCTTCTGCAACAGAGCTAATGGCTATCGACATAGACAATATGTCGGAAAAGGAATTCAGGCTAACAATTATCCAGGTAATAGCTAGGTTGGAGAAAGCCATAGACAACAAAATGGAATTGATTAGGGCAGAATGGAAAGCCACTAGGGATGATGTTCACAATGTTCTCAATGAGTTCCAATATAATCTAAATTCTGTAAAAGCTAGGGTAACTGAGACAGAAGATAGAATTAGTGATCTAGAGGACAAACAGATAGAGAGAAAGGATCAGGAGGAAGCCTGGAACGAACAGCTTAGATGCCACGAAAACAGAATTAGAGAAATACATGATGCCATGAAATGTTCCAACATCAGAATTATTGGAATCCCTGAGGGGGATGAGAAAGAAAGAAGACTAGAAGATACAGTGGAAAATAGTCTCCATGAAAAATTTCCCAACCTCACGAGTAGAAACAGCATTCATGTACTAGAGGTAGAACAGTCACCCCGAAGATTATAGAATGTAGAAAGACCTCAAGGCACCTGATAGTAAGAATGAGGAATCATAATTGTAGACAGGATCTTTTGAAAGAAGCTAGGACAAAGAAGCTCCTTACATACAGAGGAAAGCCCATCAGAATAACATCAGAGCTGACCACAGAAATCTGGCAACCCAGAAAGGGCTGGAAAACGTATTAAGGACACTAAATGAGAAGAACATGCAGCCAAGAATACTTTATCTAGCAAGGCTGACATTCAAAATGGATGGAGAGATAAAGAGTTTCCAAGACCGGCAAGGCTTAAAAGAGTATTTGACCACCAAGCCGACACTGCAGGAAATATTAAGGGGGGGTTCTATAAAAGAGGAAAATCCTAAAAATAGCATTGAACAGAAATATATGGAGACAATACAGAAAGAAAGACTTCAAAGGTAACATGATGTCAATAAAAACATATCTATCAATAATCACTCTCAATGTGAATGGCTTAGAGGCGCCCATAAAATGACACAGGGTTGCAGACTGTATAAAACAACAGAACCCATCCATATGTTGTCTATAAGAGACATACTTCGAACCTAAGGATACACCCAGACTGAAAGTGAAGGGATGGAAAAGCATTTTTCATGCCAATGGGACTCAAAAGAAGGCCGTGGTAGCAATTGTCATATCAGATAAATTAGATTTTAAACCAAAACTGTAGTCAGAGATAAAGAAGGACATGACATAATTCTTAAAGGGACTATCCACCAAGAAGATCTAACAATTGTAAATATTTATGCCCCCAATATGGGAACAGCCCATCACATAAGAAAACTATTAATAAAGATAAAGAGTCATATTGATATGAAGACATTAATAGTAGGAGATCTTAACACGCCTCTCTCAGTAATAGACAGATCGTCCAAGCAGAAAATCAATAAAGAAAAAAGAGTATTGAATGAGACATTGGACCAGATGGATCTCATAGACATATACAGAACATTCCACCCTAAAACAACAGAATACTCATTCTTCTCAAGTGTACATGGAACCTTTTATGGAATAGACCACGTACTGGGTCACAAATCAGGACTCAACTGATACCAAAAGACTGAGATTATTCTCTGCCTATTCTCAGATCACAATGCTTTGAAACTGGAGCTCAATCACAAGGAAAAGTTTGGAAGGAACTCAAACACCTGGAAGCTAAAGACCACCTTGCTTAAGAATGCTTGGATCAGGGCACCTGGGTGGCTCAGTGGGTTAAGCCTCTGCCTTTGGCTCAGGTCATGATCTCAGGGTCCTGGGATCGAGTCCCTCATCGGGGTGTCTGCTTGGCAGGGAGCCTGCTTTCTCCTCTCTTTCTCTCTCTCTGCCTGCCTTTCTGCCTACTTGTGATCTCTCTCTGTCAAATAAATAAATAAAAATCTAAAAAAAAAAAAAAAAAGAATGCTTGGATAAACCAGGAGATCAAAGAAGAACTTAAACAATTCATGGTAACCAATGAGAATGAAGACACTTCGGTCCAAAACCTATGAAACAATGAAAATAAAGAAAGGGAATTTAGAGAAGCTATTCCATTTATTGTAGCACCAAGAAACATGAGATACCTGGGAATAAACCTAACCAAAGAGGTAAAGGATCTGTACTCGAGGACCTACAGAACACTCATGAAAGAAATCAAAGAAGACACAAAAAGATGGAAGACCTTTCCATGATTTGGATTGGAAGAATAAACATTGTTAAAATGTCTATACTGGGGGCGCCTGGGTGGCTCAGTGGGTTAAGCCGCTGCCTTCGGCTCAGGTCATGATCTCAGGGTCCTGGGATCGAGTCCCGCATCGGGCTCTCCACTTGGCGGGGAGCCTGCTTCCCTCTCTCTCTCTCTCTCTCTGCCCGCCTCTCTGTCTACTTGTGATCTCTCTCTGTCAAATAAATAAATAAAATCTTTAAAAAAAAAATGTCTATACTGCCTAGAACAATCTATACTTTTAATGCCATTCCAATCAAAATTCCACTGGTATTTTTCAAAGAGCTGGAGCAAATAATCCTAAAATTTGTATGGAATCAGAAGAGACCCCAAATTGCTAAGGAACTGTTTTAAAAGAAAAACAAAATTGGGGGCATCATGTTACCTGATTTCAAGCTTTACGACAAAGCTGTGATCACCAAGACAGCATGGTCCTGGCATAAAAACAGACACTTAGGCCAGTGGAACAGAGTAGAGAGCCAAGATATGGACCCTCAACTCTATGGTCAAATAATCTTCGACAAAGCAGGAAAAAATATGCAGTGGGAAAAAGACAGTCTCTTCAATAAATGGTGCTGGGAAAATTGGACAGCTATATGTAGAAGAATGAAACTCGGCCATCTCTTACACCATACACAAAGATAAACTTGAAATGCATAAAAGACCTCAACGTGAGACAGGAATCCATCAGAATCCTAGAGGAGAACATAGGCAGTAACCTCTTCGATATCAGCCACAGCAACTTCTTTCAAGATATGTCTCCAAAGGCAAAGGAAACAAAAGTGAAAATGAATTTTGGGACTTCATCAAGATCAAAAGCTTCTGCACAGCAAAGGAAACAGTCAACAAAACAAGGAGGCCACCCACACAATGGGAGAAGATATTTGCAAATGACAGTACAGACAAAAGGCTGATATCCGGGATCTATAAAGAACTTCTCAAACTCAACACACACAAAACAGATAATCATGTCAAAAAATGGCCAGAAGACATAAACAGACAATTCTCCAATGAAGACATACAAATGGCTATCAGACACATGAAAACATGTTCATCATCACTAGCCATCAGGGAGATTCAAATTAAAAGCACATAGAGATACCACCTTACACCAGTTAGAATGGCCAAAATTAGCAAGACAGGAAATAATGTGGGTTGGAGAGAAGGGGAACTCTCTTACACTGTTGGTGGGAATGCAAGTTGGTACAGCCACTTTGGAGAACACTGTGGAGATTCCCTAAGAAATTAAGCATAGAGCTTCCCTATGACCCTGCAATTGCACCGCTGGGAATTTACCCCAAAGATACAGATGTAGTGAAAAGAAGGGCCATCAGTACCCCCAATGTTTATAGTAGCAATGGCCACAGTCGCCAAACTGTGGGGAAAGAACCAAGATGCCCTTCAACGGATGAATGGGTAAGGAAGATGTGGTCCATATACACTATGGAGTATTATGCCTCCATCAGAAAGGATGAATACCCAACTTTTGTAGCAACGTGGATGGGACTGGAAGAGATTATGGTGAGTGAAATAAATCAAGCAGAGAGAGTCAAGTGTCATAAGGTTTCACTTATTTGTGGAGCATAACAAATAACATGGAGGACATGGGGAGATGGAGAAGAGAAGGGAGTTGAGGGAAATTGGAAGGGGAGATGAACCATGAGAGACTATGGGCTCTGAAAAACAATCTGAGGGTGTTTTGGGGGTGAGGGATGGGAGGTTGGGGGAGCCAGGTGGTGGGTATTATGGAGGACATGTATTGCATGGAGCACTGGGTGTGGTGCATAAACAACGAATTCTGTTATGCTGAAAAGGAATTTTAAAAAAACATAGCTTTAACCATGGGGGGTGGAGAATCTCATGTATTTTATGGGGCACAGGGTGTTGTTGTACATCAACAATGAATCTTGAAGCACTGCATCAAAAACTGATGATGTGTTTTATGGCTAACATAATACAATAAAAGGTGAAAGAAGAAAGAAAGAAAAAGAAGAAAGAAAGAAAGAAAGAAAGAAAGAAAGAAAGAAAGAAAGAAAGAAAGAGAAAGACAGAAAGGCGTAAACAACACATAAGCATCAGAAGTTTGCACACTGGTGCCCCTGTTGGCAATTACATTGATATGCTTATGCCTTGTTTTTAGCTTAGTATCCATCTAAATTCACAGCTTGGACATTTTTATGTGAAGGAATTATTGTTGTTCTACCTTCATTTTTCCAACTTGCCCTCTAAATCAGCAGCTGTGGCAGTCTTCTCATTAACTGCTGATCTTTGAAATATCTCTGTTCACATCATTTTCCTGTTAGCCATTTTTCTGGCCTGTGGTTCAGCCTCACTTACCGTTTTAAGACTTCCTCTTTCACTCCCTTCCACCCAAGGCCGCCTGCATTACCTCTTTTCTCATTCCCTCTTCAACACAACGTCAGTTTTGTGCAATGACTAAAGTTGCACTAAATCCTGAGCAAAGGCACTAGGGATGCAGCTGAGTGTGGGAGGTGGGGAGATTCTGGGATCTCTTTACATATCATGGGCAGAGAGCATGTGAAGGGGCTGGAATTCCATAAAAATGAATATTGCAAGGAAGTGTGTTTTCACGTGTGTGGGGGGGTGGGGGAGAGAAATCCATTTCTTTTGCCAAGTAATGCAATGAAGAGTCCTTCAAGAAATTCCTGATTGAGATACTCCTGAGACACACATCACATCTTCTTCAACATTTCTTACTCTGGCTGCATCAACTGGCTTTGCAAGTCTGGCTGCTGCATGGAGAGTCTCAGTCTCTTGCTTTCCATCTGGGCTTCTCAGACACTGAGGTATGGGTCCTTCTGGGAGCTCACCTGGTACTCTCACCTGTGAGACTTGGAAGTGCCAAGAGTCACAACTCATGACCAGTGGTTTGAGAGGTGGGGGTTGAATCCTTGAGAATGAATGTTCCCCTTTCCACCTCTATGACGGCAACTCTAATGTGCATCCCATAAAGAAACCTGAAGGTCTTGGTGGGACCCTGGCCCCAGTGGCCCACAGGGGTGGCCAGTTGGAGAATGGACCCTTGCTGTGGAATTTCCTTCTTTTTCCTGTCTCGTGGTCCTCTGCCATCTCTCTTCTCCTTTCCCTAGGTGTCCTCCCAAGTCAAGCCATGTGCTCACAAGCCCTCAAGAGTCTCAGGTGAGGTGGGATGGGTCCACATCTTAGCCATGACAGAATTATAGTGGAATCTAAACTAACTCTTAAGGAGCACCTGGGTGGCTCAGTGGCTTGAGCCTCTGCCTTCGGCTCTGGTCATGAACTCAGAGTTTTGGGATTGGACCCGCATCAGGCTCTCTGCTCAGCAGGGACCCTGCTTCCCCCTCTCTCCCTGCCTGCCTCTCTGCCTACTTGTGATCGCTCTCCCTCTCTCTGTCAAGTAAGTAAACAAAATCTTAAAAAAAAAATAAAAGAACTGTCATGGCCCACATGACAAATCGACCAGGAAACACGAGGGTAAGAGGATGGTGAAAAGAAATCAAAGAGACAAAGAAATGGGGGCAGGAGGAGCACAGGGGATGATTTCCACCAAATTCCGCTTTATTAGTAAAAACAAGAGAGTATATAGAAGTCTTACAGTGAAAGGGTGACTTATCTAAGTGTTGCTGCAGGATTAAAGGTTCACACACCAGCTTCATAATATTTTTCACTACAGACATACCAGCGCCAGGTGGTGGATGGTAAACATCATCCACTAGAAACACACTTGAAAGATTATCTCATAGCTTCTAACAGGACAGCAAGAACCATTAGAAGATTAACGAGTGCATCTGGGTTGTTTTGAAGGTCAAATATCTAGAGGGCATGTGAGAAGTCACGTAGGCGAGCAAGCAGCGCATGGCACAGGCTCTTTCTCAAATGCAACTCAACTCCATTATCCTCTGCCTTGAATCAGGCAGTGAGACATTGGAGGAGGCATAAGTCAGAGCCCGGTTTGGTTCTCGTCTCGAGCCTTACCGTGGCTTCCCACAAAGAACTCTTATGATCTAAAATTCTTTTGCCTTTGGAGACATGTCTTGAAAGAAGTTGCTCTGCCAATGTCGGAGAGATTACTGCCTATGTTCTCCTCTAGGATTTTGATGGGTTCCTGTCTCATATTGAGGTCTTTCATCCATTTTGAGTTTATCTTTTTGTATGCTATAAGAGAATGGTCGCGTTTCATTCTTCTGTATATAGCTGTCCAATTCTCCCAGCACCATTCATTGAAGAGACAGTTTTGTTTTTTTTTTTTCCATTGGCTATTTTTTCCTGCTTTGTCAAAGATTATTTGACCATAGAGTAAAAGCAAAGGAAACAAAAGTGAAAATGAACTTTTGGGACTTCGTCAAGATCAAAAGCTTCTGCACAGCAAAGGAACCAGTCAACTAAATGAAGAGGCAACACAGAGAATTGGAGAAGATACTTGCAAATGACACCACAGACAAAGGGCTGATACCCAAGATTTATAAAGAACTTCTCAAATTCAACACCCAAAAAACAAATAATCAAGTCAATAAATGGGCAGAAGACATGAGTAGACACTCCCCTAAAGAAGACATACCAATGGCTAACAGACACATGAAAAATTGTTCATCATCATTAGCCATCAGGGAAATTCAAATCAAAACCACATTGAGATACATCCTTACACCAGCCAGAATAAAAATTAAATTAGATTTAAATTAAAATTTAAAAATTAGCAAAATTCAAAATTAACAAGGCAAGAAACAACAAATGTGGGAGAGGATATGGAGAAAAGGGAACCCTCTTACACTGTTGGTGGGAATGCAACTTGGTGCACCACTTTGGAAAACAGTGTAGTGTTTCTTCAAAAAGTTGGAAAGAGAGCTACCCTATGACCCAGCAATTGCATTACTGGGTATTTATCCCAAAGGTACAGATGTAGTGAAAAGAAGGGCCATGTGAACTCCAATGTTCATAGCAGCCATGTCTACAATAGCCAAGCTGAGGAAAGAGCCTAGATGCCCTTCAACAGACAAATGGATAAAGAAGGTGTGATCCATATACAGAATGGAATATTACTCAGCCATAAGAAATGATGAATACCTAACTTTTGCATCAACATGGATGGGACTGGAGGATATATTATGCTGAGTGAAATAAGTCAAGCAGAGAAAGTTGATTATCATATAGTTTCACTTACTTGTGGAACTTGAGGAATAGCATGGGAGACATTAGGAGAAGAAAGGGAAAAATGAAGGGGAGGTCATAAGAGGGGGAGACAAACCATGAGAGACTGTGGACTCTGAGAAACACACTGAGGGTTTTAGAGTTGAGGGAGGTGGGGGATGTGTTGGCTTGGTGATGGGTATTAAGGAGGGCATGTATTTCATGGTGTTGTACATAAGCAATGAATCTTGGAACATTACATCAAAAACTATTGATGTACTGTATGGTGACTAACATCACATAATAAAAAATAAAATAAATGTAATTCCATCTGCCCACAGACTGGATTTACTGAATTCAGTTTTGTAAACAAAGCTTGAATCCAATCAAACAGCCATTTTTGTCAGTCAAAACGATATCCAGTTACTGTCCCAAATTTTATGTGCTGGTTTTTGGGATTGTGTATACATGGTCTGAACATTATGAAAGTCAATTTGTTAGTTTCTCCTTGTATTTCTGTCAATTTTTACTTTATTCTTTTGGAGTTGTGTTTTTAGGTGTACACAGGTTAAGAATTCCTGAATTTTCCTCATGAGTATTTACCATATGTAATTTTATTCTTGATCTCCCATCCTATTTTGAACTATAGCCCATTTTCTCTGGTATTTAATTCATATTTATTTGGTAAATATTTTCTATGCTTTCAGTATCAATAGTTCCTCATAATTACACTTTTAGGTTGAGGTATATCTCTTGAAAAAGCATCTAGTTGGGATTTTTTTATCCATGTCAACAATCTTTGTCTTCAACAAAAGAATTTACTCCATTTACTTGGAATATAATTATTGACTGTTTTGAATTTGTTTTCACTAATTCTTTTTTATGTGTGTGGACAAACTTCTCACCTTTTCTTTCTTTTGTTTCTTTTAAATGTGTTTCTCCTTTCTTTCTATAGCTCAGATTGCTCAGATTCTCTTATTTTACTTTCCCTGCTACTATATTAAAAGTTGTGTTTCTATTTGTGGTTAATCTAGAAATTGTAACAGTCATATTTACTTAAATTTAAAGCTCTCCCAACCACTGGAAGGATTATAGGATGCTACTCCCATCCACTTCTACGGTCTTGTTGTTCAGGATTTTGTTTCCCTCTCTGATTCACTCCACCACGTAGACATTGCTGTTCCAGTTATATAGCTAATGATTGTTTTTGATTTACCCACAAGTGCAACAACTTCCTTCTTATGGCCCTCTTGAATTCTCGGTCTTCATTTGGGGCTAATTTCTCTTTCTCCTGAAGGAATTCATTAGTGAGGGAGTCGAGTGGAGCACTCTATTAGTTTTTGTTTTGTACTTTGCACTTGTTCTTGAAAAATGATTTCACTAACTACACTATTCACAGTTGGCAATTATTTTCCCATAATAATTTAAAGATATCCCACCAGTGCCAGATGTCAATTTAATCACCATTCCTGTGTAGGCAATCCATCTTTTCTTTCTGTTTTTATGACCTGCTGCTTGTCTTGTCTTTGTTTTCTGACAATTTTACTATGATGTGTGTAGGTGTTGATTTCATTTTACTTAACCTGCTTTGACTTGTGCACTTTAGAGACTGAGTATGTCTTTCGCTAATTCTGGAAAATGTGCAGCTTTTAAATCAATGAATATTGCCTCTTCTTATTCTCTCCTCTGGAACTTCAAGTGTGTGTGTGTGTGTGTGTGTGTGTGTGCACGTGCGCGTGCCACACTGCATGTCTTGCATCCTCTTTTTCAAATTTTCTATCCTTTTGACTCTATGCAACATATTTAATGGATAAAATTTGATTAGTTATAGATATTACAAGTAAGATGTTTGGACATACATCCCTGATCTTGTTTTATATTTTCTAACTTACCTTTCTTGCTTTGTCCTTTCCCATGTTACTCAATCCAGCTTGTTTTTTGTTTATTTGTTTGTTTGTTTTTGTATTTTGATTGGCCAACTTTTGTTCCATTTCCTTCACCAATGGTTTGTAGTTACATTCTCTATTTCTAGTTTTCTAGAATTATTTCTGATTTCTAAAAGCATACTCTATGTGTGTTTGGGCTATAGTTTCTTCTCCAAATTCCACCATTTGCCTTCCATCTGGCAGGGGTTCCTCCTCGGGATTTTTCTTCAACCATGGTGTTATGGATCAAATGTTTGTGTGCCTCCAAAACTCGTGTGTTGAGATCCTAACCCCAGCGTGCTGACATTAGGAGGTGAAGCCTTTGGGAGATGCTGAGGTCATGAGGGTGGAGCCCCCAGGTTGGATTTAGTGCCCTTGTAAATGAGACCCTAGAGTGATTGCTTGTCCCTCCCACCATGTGAGGGCACAGTGAAATGATGGCTGTTTATGAGTCAGGAAGAGGGTTCTGGCACTGAATCTGCCAATGCCTCATCTTGGGACTCCAGAACACTGAGAAATTAACTTCTGTGTTGAAGTCATCCAGTTGGTCGTACTTGTTATAGCAGCCCAAATGGACTGAGACATGAAGCTTATTTTTCCCATTTTATCAGAATTTAAAAATAAATTATTTTGATTATTTCATATACCCAGTCCATCACCATGATCTCTCTCTCTCTCTCTTTCTCCCTACCATATATGACAGATGTTTCATGTCCTTAGCCAGAGGGTGTGTCCTTTGAGTTCAAGACTGCCACACTGCCTTGGACACAATCAATCTTTGCTCAGGAACTCACTAAAGAGACAAAAACTATTTCAAGGGGTCTCATTATTCAGAAGACCCTCTTGAATTTCCTTTGATGATGACATGATTTCAAAGAATGTATTGTGGTCATCTGGTTGACCTGTCTTGTAGTACAAATATTGGGTTTCCCAGACAGGATAGGAAGTAACGTTAACATTAAATGTAGACTTCCCATAAAAAAGAATATCTTGTCATTTGCAACAACATAGATGGATCTAGAGAGTATTATGCTAAGTGAATTACATCAACGAGAAAAAGACAAATACCTTATAATTATATGTGGACTTTTTTTTTTTAATGTGTGGAATTAAAGAAACAAAACAAATGAGCAAAGAAGGGGGGGAGCAAAACCAAGAAACATACTCTTAATTATAGAGAACAAAAGGACGATTACCAGAGGGGAAGGAGGTGTGTGGGGAGAATGGGTAAAAAGGGGGACTGGGATTAAAGACTAGACTTAATACTGAAAAAAGTTAAATGAAGAATTCATCGCCAGGTGGCAGTGTAGGTCGGCTTTAAATTTCTCCAAACACCATGCATCAGATGTCTGGTGCTACCAGATTTATATTTTCTACCACTGGTTTTCTGAACAAGTCAATGAGTATACATCCTCCTGTATTATCAGCTGGTGCTTTCAGGGTTGGGGTCCTGTTTAATCTGTCTTTGGAACCAGCACCCAGAGAAAGCAGTGTCTTCCCCCAGAGAAAGCAGTGTCCTCCCCAGGTGGCCAGCACCTGTTTGCTGGCTGAGCCCTCTGTTTTCAGGGTGTTTGTCTCAAAGTTGTGCTGTATGTAAAACCTCATATTTGGGTTGATTGAGGTGAGAGGCTGGGGAGCCCATGGAAGCATTCCTGTTGCCACAGGCAGAGATAGCAAGAGTGGTTTCAGCTGCCTTTTGCCTTCTTGGGGCAAGAAAATGGGCCCGATAGCACAGACCTGCTCAAAGACTGCTCCCTGGATGCCCTTCCTCCCCCAGAGACTCTTGTGATGGAGAACCCAAGCATCCAGAATGATCACTGCCAGACTAGTATCTGAGTAAGGATACACACTGCACTGAGACCATGAAGGGGACAGGGTGGGCTCCTAGTGGGCATCAGGGTCTTTGAAGAGGAGTGAGTAGACTCTGCAAGCCTGTGCCAGAGGATAAACCCACGGGATGAACCATGAGGACAAGTGGTCCCTGGGCCTTTCCGGCACATGCAGGAAATCCACACACTGTTCAGGATGGCTGTCCTAGTTTGGGAGGTGGCTTCTCTGAACAGTGTTGCACTTGGCTGTCTCATCCACTTTGCCCTCTGGAGTATAAGCCTCCTGATCCTCCTGTTACCTGCCCACTGAGTCACCAGTTGAGCTCAATGGGAACCCCAAGAGTGAGCTCAGAGCCTTCCCTAGTTGTCCACCCCCCTTAATTTTTTTGTTTCATCCAAGTTGAAATACAAACCTTCCCAGGCAGAACTGGCTGCCATTCTCAGAAGCTGCTGGACCAGAAACCCATCAGACCGTCCATCCCTGATGGCACTTCTGTACAGGACAAAGCCAATTCTAGGTGGGCCAGCTTTAAAGAAAGCTGCAGACCGTGCTACTGACTGCATCAGTCAGGTGTGAGCTGTGGCAGATGGTATGTCTCCTTTGGAGCCCTGGAGTTCTTCCTGGTTTTCACCTCCTGTGCTGCTCTTTGGTAGGGAGTGCTCCCACCCTGTAGTTGCTGTGTATCATCAGGTTAAATCCACAGGGCATGGGGTCAGGCAGCTCATCCACAGGGATGTGGTGTGCAGTGTTACAGGATGGGAGACAAAAGTTGTGCTGCATCTGTATGAGAATCCTTGAGCCCCCACTGCCAAAGGGGATGGATACAAACCTCCCCAGATGTCGTCATGGCAACACTGCAAAGTGGGAGCCTGGGGGGAAGCTTTCCCTGACACCCTTCTGAAAGCACTTCTAGACTCCCCGCCCACCGAGTGTTCTCCTCCTTCAGATCTGGTTCAAGCCTCCTATTATGGAATTTTTGTTTGGGTTTTATTTTGCATTTCACTCCTTTGAGTGACTGTCTGTCTCTCTGCCTCTCCCTGTTCCCCCCATGGTAAGCTTGAGCTCAGGGGCTGTGTTGGGGTCATCCTTGTCAAGCTGTCAGCCCTTAGCCCTGGGCTGTGCACACAGGAGGGGCTCCACAGATCACCTCTGCATGTCATTGAAGACAAGTGTAGAGTGGGTAAGCAGAGTGCTTTGAAGGCTTTTGTGGAAGCACCTGATTTACAGATTTTGTGACTCAGGGCTAGGTCTTGCTGATAGGGGGCAGGCAGTTCTCCCAGGTCCATTACCAACAAAGCTGTTTCTAGGAGCACCCACGTGCTCTGAGTAATGTAGGTGGTTGGATATAAGGAGGCAAGAGTCAAAGGCAGCGTTGGTGGATTATAGCCTCCAACATGAACATCAGGCCTACAATCTAAAGCAAGCCCCAGCTTCCCATGGGAAACCTCCCAGGCCTCCCTACTTCTGCACAAGCCAATGAACAGATTTCAGTGCTGAGGACTTTGCCCAGGGGCCTGTTGGGAGAACATGTAACCAGCTCTGCCTGGATGGTTGGCTGCTCTCACAGCACCACTGGGGCAGCAGGGAAGCAGCCTGGGGAATATGGCTGGGGCAGGTGGACAGTGGCTCCACTTGGTTCTAGTCATGGAAGATATGTTTCCAGGAGGCAGAAAGGATGGCTTTGGCCTCAGGGACCCCAGGGCTATGACCCTCAGGAGGCAGGTTCCCAGGTCATCTCTTGGGTAATGGGCTGGCTGCTGGAAGTGCAATTCTGTACCACCTGAATTCTGAAATGTTTTATGTCCACATAATCACTCCTCTTTACCCAACCTGAAGAAAATAAGAACTAGGTACGTCTTTATTTTTTAAAGGTTTCTTTGTTTATTTGAGGGGGCAAGGGGCAGAGGGAGAAGAAGAGTCCTAAGAAGACTCCAAATTGAGCTGGAAGTCCAATACAGAGCTCATTCTCCAGACCCAGAGATCACAACCTGAGCTGAAACCAAGAGTTTGATGCTTAACGAACTGTACAACCCAGGTGCCCCTGTACTTCTCTATTTTAAAGTTGAGTCAATTCTATGTACTTTTCTCGTTGTTCTCATGAGGCTCTTCCTCTAGAAGGCTACTTCAGCTCCCTTACAGCACCACACCTGAGTTCAAAGAAAGCTGGAGCTTCAGCTGGGGCTGCAGAGTCTAGATCTGGTTCTGTCAGTCAGGGATGCCCCCTGTGGCCAGGCATCAAAGCAATCCCCCAGCCTGTATTCAAGGGGTGGGGGACAGGCCCCCCTCTCCACGGAGCAGCACAGTATCCCTTATACACAGGGGATGAAGTGTCAGTGGCAGTCTTTGGGACACTGCGCCACAGTCATAATCTTCATGGACAGTTTTGCATTTTCCATTAAAAATGAAGATTCAGGGGCGCCTGGGTGGCTCAGTGGGTTAAAGCCTCTGCCTTCGGCTCAGGTCATGATCCCAGGGTCCTGGGATCGAGCCCCACGTCGGGCTCTCTGCTCAAGCGGGGAGCCTGCTTCCTCCTCTCTCTCTCTGCCTGCCTCTCTGCCTAGTTGTGATTTCTCTCTGTCAAATAAATAAATAAAATCTTTAAAAAAAAAAAATGAAGATTCAGGCCAAATGGTGAGGCAGCTACTGAGATGGCAGCAGGAGTGCTGGGTGTCAGTGCTACTCTTTCACGTGACCGCTGTGGGCTTTTCAGTAAGCCTGTTTATTTCTTTGTGTATCTGTCCCACCAGGGGGTTGGTCATTGGTGGTAGCTGTAGATAATTTTAAAGCTAACTAAAAAATGTGCTTGGCACAGAGCAAGTCACATGTGTAATGCTAGCTATTTCACTCCTCACCAGCCTTAAAATCCTCCGTTCTCTGGCAGGAGGCGGGCATCATACACACACACACACACACACACACACACACACACACACACACTCACGCACACGCACGCGCAGTGCACACACACAGACACACACAGCAGGGCCTGGGGCTGACTTCCAGTGGAAGCGCATCTGACATGTTCTCCTCTGCCTGATCTTTCCCTCTGCAGATCATACAGCTAACAGGAAGGAATCTTTCCCAAACCCAGAGAATGCAACCAACCAGTTTTCCAAATCCCTGTTCTCCTCTGCTTGCCTTCTTTATTATACTTTTACATCTTGGGTGTTGAAATCTTTAAGAATCTGGTTGAAAGAAGATCCCATGAGGTTCCTTCTACCCTTCTTGGCTTGAGGACAACAACATAGCTTCCACTACTGATCTTCCTGTGTGCCCACTGCCTCACTTGAAGGCTGGTCTCCGGTCTCTGAGCTCAGCTGGCTTGGGTGACGTGTTGTCCCTCCACCCTCCCACCTCATATTATTAATTTCATTTATAGCAGAACCAATAACTCATGCATTCAAGGCAGTTTGTCATGCATACCTGGAAATAGATCGAAAGATTGCTGAAACATGCTGGGTAAACAGGAATCTGGTGTCTGCCTGTCTCCTGGACCCGTGCCAAGTTCTTTAGAGGCGGGCAGTATTTTTTTATAATACATCTGAATTTACACCACAAAGACAGCCTCACCATCCCGAGCCCCTGCCACCGTCACCCCTGAAATTCCATTTAGTTTCAATTTCACTGCTCAAAGCCAGCTCTGTGGGCGCCGCACCCTGTGAAGGTGACGTGTCGCTGTGTCACCAACCTCGTGATTTAGAGGAGCTGCCCGCCAGCCCCCAGGCTCCTGCGAGGTCCCGCTCGGTGACAGGAGAAGGACCCACATCTCCCCGCACAAGGTGAGTACACAGAGGCAGTGCTGCCCCAGGAAAGGGCAGAATCCCTTCACACGCTGCCCCCCAAGGTTGTCTGGAGTCACTGACGGGGCCCCCAGAGCAGGTTGTGTGAATCATTAAAGAGGCAAGCTGCTTGCAGACAGCAAACCTGCTTCTCTTTAATGCTGCATCTAAGGAAAGTGAGATGGAATATAAGAACATTACAGATATATGGACCTTTTGACAACAGCCTCATTTCCCAAAATGTATCCTCCAGGGCCACGGGCATACGCATGCACAGATGACACACATTCAAGGGAAGACAGGTCCTGGGCTCTGAAGGCAGGAGCCCAGGCCCAGGTTGGAGAGCTGGGCTCAGCTGCCCTCTTTTCGGGGAGCTCTGTGGTTTCTGCCTTCCCAGCACCCACCCCCACCCCTTCTGCTGGTAACAGACCCTCTGTGTGCACCTGGGGATTCCACTCCTCATCAGCAAGGGGCAGGTGGAGCGACCCCACCTTCTGTGTGGTCATGAGACACAGACACAGCCAATCAGCACTGACTCGTCCCACACAGTGTCTAGTTCGGAGGGCTACAAAGACCAGGTTGGTCCTTTCAGGACTCGTATTCAGATGACTGGTCAGGTCAGGTCTTCTGTTGCTTGGGCTATTGACGAGGGTACAAAAGGGCTGCCAGTGGCCATCTTGCTAATAGAAGGAGAACGGTAATTCAAAATGAAGCTAATATGTGCAGTATAGAACCAAACAAAGGCCAGAGGTCAAAAGAAACCTATTTAGCCCCTGGATCCAGCCATGCCTGAAGACAAAGAATGTCTGGGCTTTTGAGTTACCTGAGTCAATAGATGATATTCTATTTTTTTTAGCATAAGCCAGTACGAGGTGGAATTTACTCTCTTCTAACTGGAGGGTGATATCTTGATAATACAACTGAGACCCTGGATACTGAGGGCCATAGTCTCCCCACCCCTTCCTGCAATGGTTTGGCTCTCCTATAGCCACAGAGTCTGCTTCGGAGTTAATGGTAGTCTTTGAATTCCTTCAAGTGCTCTGCTTTGTAAAAAGCAATCTCTCAGGTTGTCAGAGTGCGAAGTGTTCTGATTATATGGAGGAAATGTATCATTTTAAAATGAAAACGGAAAGCGGGTTTTCTCTAAGGTCTTTTCTTTGAAACTGTATGTCACCTCTTCCAGCATTTTCAGCTCCCCCCCCCCCCCGCTGTGTTACTGATTTAGAGGCAAGTAGATATTCCCCCAGCATCCAGCAGCCTTTCTTCCCAGCTGAGTCGACGCCCACCCTCAGATTCAGAGCTCGGGCAGATGGCTGAGCCCTTTGCCCAGCTGCGTGCCACTGGCTCCCCTCTCCCAGCGGCCATGAATAATATGTGTGAATACACTTGGCTTAGGTTGAACTATTAATTTTACTTTACATAGGTGGAGTCAATGGTGTTTTGCACACAACAGGAAAATCTATGTAAATGAACACACACAATTATGTAGAAAGCTGTGCCGACACATGCCCCCGGATGTGGCCGGGCTGCCACTGAATCCTGTAGCATGGGAGGCCCGATCCTGACTTCCTTCTAGACCCCAGGGAAACAGCCAAAGCTCAGACAATGCTTGGGTTTCTGATTACAACAGAAAACACGGTCTGGGTTGGAGACCCTGTGTCTCCCATTTCTGTGGGAGCTTTCCCTGACTCTGATGATGCTGGAAGGGAAAAAGCCCAATGTCAGCTGCAGGGTTGGAAATGAGGGCTTCGTTATGATTTTATGCCGATGTAGTTAAAACCCTCTGCCTGCCTTCTGCCCAAATGTGTGCTTCCCATGACCTTCAGGGAAGACAGCGCACGGGGTTTTCCCGAGTCTGTTGGTATACTTGTGCAAGACCCGGGACTAGTCTTTCCCGACGCAGGGGTGCTTCTGGGAGGAGGTCCCGTCTGAAAACCCACTAGGTCCTCTGGCCTCTGGTGGATTTACTGAAAGCAGAGCCCGAGACGGAGCCTGGCTTGCACACAGTTTGCTTAAGGCTATCTCAGCTGATTTCTGCATGTGAATTTTTTTATCTTATAACTTTTACTTTGTGCATGGGGGTGGGGTGGTCTCTAAAGTTTTCTCCATATAAGATCGTGTCATATGCAAACAGATAACTTTGAAGTTTGGATGACTTCATCTCTTTCTTTTGCCAGATTGCTCTGGCTTGGACTCCCAGTGCTATGTTGAGTAGCAACAGTAGGAGCAAGCATCCTTGACTTGTTCGGATCTGAAGGGAAAAGCTCTCAGTTTGCCACCCCTGAGTGTGGTGTGAGCTGTGGGTTTGACATATGGGGCCCTGGTTGTGTTGAGGGACATTTCTTTCTATTTCTAGTCTGCTGAGAGTTTTCTCTGATGAAGGGACTTGAATTTTGTCAAATGCTTTTTCCAAATTTATTGAGATGGCCATATGATTTCCCCCCCCTGTTCTGTTAATGTGGTGGGTCACATTACTTGATGTTTGTAGGCTAAACCATCCTTGCATCGGGACAAAACCCACTTGGTGTCCTGTCCCATCTTTTCAATGTGCTGTTGTATTCAGTTTGCTAATCCATATTTGCCAGGGATATTACCTGGTGAAAACAACTTTCTTGTGTCTCTTTCTGGTTTTGATGTCAGGGTAACGCTGACCTCATAAAATGATTTTGGAAGTATTCCAATCTCTTTAATTTTTTGGAGCAATTGAGAAGGATTGGAACAGATTTTCTTTTCAATTTTTTTTTTCTTTTAAAGATTTTTTATTTATTTGACAGACAGAGATCACAAGGAGGCAGAGAGGCAGAGAGAGAGAGGAGGAAGCAGGCTCCCTGCTGAGGGAGCCTGGGAGCTTGGTCCAGGCGTCTGCCCCCTTCCCGCAGAGCGGGAGAGCCTGGCCCCCAGACCCACTGTGCGCGGCGGGTGCCGGCCCTCGGGGGCGGCATGCTGGGCTGTGCCGGGTGGCGCCCCCGGAGAGGCGGCGGGGCGGCGGGAGTTGCAGGAACCCCCTCTCGTGGCAGATCAGCCTCGCTGCTCTTCAGGCGGCACAAGCTGTAACCTCGAGAGGAACAAGTGCGGCGCCTCCGGGCCCGCTCCGAGGCTGCGCCTCGCCACTCGCCCGGGCGGGACGAAACTTTCCCCGGCGAGCTCGCCTCCGGGGATCCGGCCCTCCGTGCAGCTCCGTTCCCGAGGAGTCGAGCCGCGGTTTGGAGCTTTCCCTAGGAAGGAACCCGCACCCCTCGCCCTCCCCATGGCGCTTTTGGGGGGCGCCCCGGCCGGCGGCGGAGTGTGGAGTTGAGGCCTTGAGGGCGGAGGCCCCGCAGAGGCAGAACTGCGAGCAGCGCCCCTGGTGCCCCTGTGCGCTGGCTGGGGAAGGGGGCTGCGGCGCTCCCGTCGTCTCGGCCCAGCGTCCCTGCCGCGCCGCGCGGTCTCTTCGATGGCTCCCCACCCGGCCTGGCCGGCCTGGAGCCGCCACTCCCCACAGCCCGGCCGGGGCGCCTTGCTGCCTCCGGCGCCTTCCGCGGGGCAGGGTCCTTGGGTGCTCCAGGACAGGCGGACACCCACCCTTTCGGGTCAGTTCGAGGCGCTGTCTCGCCTGGTTGCGCTAGAGATGGGTGCTCCGAGGGCGGACCAGTGTTCAGCGGAGCAGAGGCGGGAGGCCTGGAGGGTGGAGCCCGGTCTTTGGGAAGCCTCCCTCCTTGCTCAGAGCTGAGCGCCCCTGGGAGGTCCTCCTTTCTTGCTCTGCCGCCGCCTCCTGTCCTGGTGACCCACGGAGAACACGTGAGCCTACAGGCCCTCGGCACCCAGAGCCCAGCGTGGTCCTCAGGCTGCCGCTGGCCGCTGCTCCCTGCTCTCTGAGGCTTCCTGTGCTCCTCACATGCTGCCCTCTGTGGAGCGGGAGAGGTCCTCCCAGGCAGCCCTCCTCCCGTCAGCTGGCCCTCCTCCTCACCCAGCACCCTGACCCCAGGCCAAGCCTGCAGGGCCCCCTTATGCAAGCTGGGCTCCCGCCTGCCCCTTGCGGGAGCAGAGACCCCTCTCCGCGACGCAGGGTCAGAGGGGTCTAAGTCAGGTGCTGCCTCCTGCTGGTCCCAGCCCCATCGCTCAGGTCAGTTCCTCCTGCCCACACCTGGGTGTGAGCACAGGACAAGAAGGGGTTTCCAGAGCCAGAGACCACATTCGCACAACTTTGGTCACCGCACAGGGTGACAGCTGTCCTGTGGCTTCCGTGGTTCCTGACAATCCCTGGCTGTGCCGTGTTCATCACTGACACCTGACCGCGGCCTAGCTCCTGCATGCGGAGGGGAGCTCACCTTGCCTGCAGGCTGTGGCTCTGCCCTTGACTTCCCGGGTCCATGGGGCCTGGGGTGGCTGCTGAACCAGGTGAGGCGTGAGAGCAGGGAAGCAGATGAGCGCTGGGTTTCCGCAGAGACTGTGGCTTGTGCGTTTCTGTCCTAGTCAGAGGCAAGGCCCAGCCAGTAGCAACCCCTGGTAAACATAGGCTTTGGATTAAATTTCTGTCCGCTTCATATTTGTTCCAACCTTTTTTCTTTCTGTTCTCAGGCCCATAATGGGGATCTTACAGCCAGGGAGACCTGCAAGGCTGGATTCTCTGAAGAAGACTACACCGCATTAATCTTGGAGAACATTCTGGAAGGAGAGAGTCTACTCAAAGGTAGGGGGCTTGGGGATGGGTGAGAAGAAATTGCGCGTCGTGCTCTGGATGGGGGAGACCTTTCCAGGAACAGGCAAGGTGGGGCTGCCTTTGAGCTGGGCTTTTTGCAAGATGATGGCTCCGAGGTCAGTGAGATGGGGAGTCGGGACCTCAAAAGCATTTTGCATCGCAGGTATTTTGCATTCAGCATGCCTGTCATTTTTGAGTGAGGTGAATCATTTCCTGGGCAACAAACTGGAATTCGGATGTAACGTCACCCAAATAATGTGCAGGGAGAGACTTTCTTGCTAAGTATTTTTATGTATGAAATTCTGGATTCTTAAATTATCCCTGCTTTAAAATGCATGATAAAGCAGACGTTGTTGGAGATGCGATAAATAAGCCCACAGACGTTCTGTTCACAAATGTGGCATTCATTTTCATTACTGCCCCACTGACAACATGAAAACACACATGCAGGAGGGAACTACCAATTAGCTTTCTCGTAATTGTAGGATTAAATCCACATTTGTGATGGGAACATCAGAGGCAGCTTCAGAAGTCAAGTGACAGTAGATCATTCTGCATGTTGATCTGTTTCCCTTTCCAGACAAACTAATTAAACTTTCCATTTGCATGGGAGGGGAAATAAATCCGTTCTTCCTTCTGAGGATTCCAAATCCTACCACGAACACTGCAGCTGTGCGCCTTCCCAGAAGTAGCAGCTTTTAGCTGATTTCAGAGGGATGGAGGGAGCAAACTTTGGATAAGGCTTGAGAGCTAAATTTCGGCGCTCATGACTAAATAATCCTCACGCGGCTGACTTTCTCCCCAGTTTTGTGTTTTAGGAAATCTGGGATTTTCCCTTAAGAGCTGACAGGCTCCTCTGGGTGGGGAGAGGGTGAGAACACGCACACAGCAGGAGGCGAATTTCCAGGTCCTCTTCCTCGGAGGTGGGGCTTCATGGGCTTCCCTCGTTTGCACCTGGTTGTATGAATCAGGATTGTGAGCGGTTCCAAGTGCAGCTCTTCTTATGTGCTCGGTGTCGTCTGCGTTGGCTGCTAAGGGTATGATGCTGTTGACTCTTTCGTTTATTCCCCCCCCCCAAAATAAAAATGAAAATGAAATTCCCAGCCGTTGACCAGAAGCAGAATGGGTGTGTTGCACAAGGAGGCTTATATTGGTAAGAGTTTTAGGCGCTGCTCTGTGAATTTTAGGAGGGTGGGCCACCTTTCAGGGTGTATTAGCCTACTGAGTGTCCCAGTGTGTGCGCTCGGGGAAGGCCCAGAAGATGCTCTCACACTCAGTGTTGTAGTGTCACACGTGGCAAGGGACACATGGTACCCCCGTTTCCTTGTCCAGAAGCTGGCATCCTGGGCCTCTCTGGGGATGGAGCCGCTCTTGATAAGATCGTGGGTATCAGTTTTATTCAGGAACCTAAGGAAAAGTACCTCTTAGTAAAGCCAAATGCTACCTACTGTGGAAGCGAATGGCAGATTCTCATACCTTTTATGATGAAATGTGGGATTTCTAACAGGCATATGGTCTCCGTCCTGGCTGCTTTGTGCTTCCAGGCTGAACTGACTTCTGCTCTTGGCGGGTGTCAGAGGAAATCTTGGCTACTGGCTGGACCTTGGCCAGCCCCCTAAACTGGACAGGCTTCACCCAGTGTGGAACGGAGAAGGTGAACCTGGACCAGCCTTCATCCCTTGAGGATGCACCACTCATGTGGGGGCATGTACTTATCCCTTAGACGAGGCCCAGCCCCACCCAGGTGGAGGGGGGAGGTGCAGGTGTCTCCCAGGCATCGGGACCTTCTCTCCCCCTCCTGTGGGACAGGCTAGAGCCCCGTTGCTTCTCCTGCACCTGTGTGTATCCTCTTCCCCCCACTGTTCTCAGGGACCAAGATGTTTTATATCTTAGAAATAATTTTTTATATGGAGGCAAAAGCTGACGCAGACACACACTCAAATCAGGGCAGATAAAAATTTCTCTTTTTATGTACGCTCTCTGCAAACCACAAGACCACAGGGAAGATGTGTACATCCAAAATAAAATAAAGCCACGATATTTCTGTTATTCTGGTAGGAATCAAGTTAAATAGATTGCTTATAATTGAGTTATTCCAACAGAGAGAGCTTAACCTTAATTTGACAGGCGAAGCTTCCCATAGTCAGGGTTTTATTGTAAGTGTCCTGAAAGCCATTAACGGCTGCTTGGTGGCTTCTTCTCTTTGCCTGAGGTCAGCTTACCAGCAGCCCCGAACATCCAGATTCCAGAAGGAGCGATTTGTTACACAGTAATTAACTTATTTATGATAAATGGATGGAAGAAATGTCGTGGCATTTTGTTTTATGTCTAAATGAAAAGCATTTGCATTCTAAAAATTTCATGCTAATTAGGCTTAAAATAGTTTTCCCCAATAGGGTAGCGGGCGCTACGGTATTGTGAACCTTGTCAGCAGCAGAGCCTCTAAGTCCAGCCGTGTGGGGCATCCGCTGGGCTGATTTGTAGTGTTCTTGGATCCCTTCCGAGCTGGGTTTCCTGTGCCTGCTTTCTCTGGCCAGCTCGCAAGCGTAGCCCCGTACCATTAGCAGTAGTGTTGTTTTCAGGATCGTTCACTTACGGCCATGATCACTGGTGCGTGGTAATATCTAAAGGAGGATGGTTAAGCCGTTTTCCTTAGGCCAAAATGGGACGTTCCGTGCGCCCTAGTTCAGTGTGGGGCATTTGCTGAGCTGCTGTCTTTTTCTCGGCTTTGTTACTAATTGACAGCCTGCCCACAGCTGAGGCAGTGAACTGCATTGCTCTCTCAAGGTGAGCAGAGTCCTGGAAAACCCAGACCAGCTTCGTGGCAAACCCCCCAAAGATGGGAGAGTGATAGGCTGTATAGTGGGAGCCCAGGACGCGTGGGTCCTATTAACCCTGGGTCCTGGACAGGAGTTGGTGTGTGAGTAGCCATGTCTGCTGGGGGCAGGAGGGCGTGGAGTCTGGATGGTAACCTCACAATACAGAGAAGAGGGGAGTGCTGTTTCTGAAGACTGCCTCGGGAAGCCTTTGTGCTCCCACTCTGCCTTAGCTCAGGGCAGTCCTGGGCAGCCCAGCCACACTCTGCTTCCTCCTCGGAGAACTTCTGCTCTCTGGGTCAGCATCTCTCTTGCTGAAACAGGAGGGTTCACGAAGGCAGCAGCTCCGGCACTCTGCTGTGCTGTTTTAGATCATCTCAGAGTGTGCTCAGCCAACAGGATTAAACCCCATTACCAGAACCTTAAATGAAGGGGCTTAATTTTTCTCATGTGATGGTGAAGAGAGATGGTCAGGGGCTGGAGCAGCTTGTGACCGCCATTATCACTACCTGATCTTTATTCTGCTGTCTGTGGCTTGTCAGCCCGGTTTACTACCTCCTAGTTGTAAGTTGTAAACTGGCTGCTGTGGCTGCTGTGGCTCCGGCCATTGCATTTGAGTTTGGAGCAGGATAAAGGAGGGAGGAGGGGCACCATTTGCATCCCTTCCCTGTGGGAGGAGATCAAGCACTTTCTTGAGATGCTTGCTGTTCTCCTTGGCTACAACTAGGTCACATGCCACTCCCAGCTGAGAGGGAGGGGGAGGCTGGGATGCAGAGAATTGCTGGGAAGCAGAGAATTGTGTCGTCGTATTTGGGTTAGAGCTATTTTGATCCACCACCTGGTAGATCCATCTCCTTGGAGCAAGTAAGATTCTGTTTTAGGAAGGAAGGAGGGAGGAATGGATATGGAGGAGATAAGCATGGGTGTCTGCCCTTTAAGGCTGTGGCTTCCAGCACAGTCCCTAAATGTACTCTGGAATGAATGACTCATTTGCATACTAAGGCCCAGAGAGGGAGGGATGGGAGAGGGAGGGAGGGATGGGAGAGGGAGAGATGGAACAGGGAGGGATGGGAGAGGGAGGGATGGGGGAAGAGCCCACATGCAGATGTTTGGCATCAGCACCTAAGAATTGTGCACAGTGTTATGGGCAAGGCCAGAGGTACCACTATCTTATCTTGACAAGTATAGCGACACTAGCCTCTTCTCCAGGCAGGTGGGCTTGACCCCTGTGAGACGGGTCGCTCTTACTGGGGAAGAAGGCGTCAGGAGACACAGGACAAGAGGCTCAGCTGGTCTGCTGCCGAGCCACACCTGGCTTTGGGCCTGACCCGTGCGGTGGTGGCTGTGCAGTGAAAGTCTCAAATGAAGTCGTGAATGAGCCCAAGAACGTGGACACTGTAACACATCTGGACCCCCTTGGTTCACCTGCCGGGGAGGGGGAGCTGCTTGGACACTCAGCTGGTAGTACTAATAAGAAGCCACCCGCACGGGCTGCCTGTCCCGCGTCCACTCTCCCTGTCTTCCTCAGACTCCTACTCTGTGTTCAGCGTACGCACAGTCCTGTCCACGATGCTCACACGACAGGTGGACTCTGTTACACCGCGGTGGCAATATGGCCTGCTACGGCTAGGACCATCTGGTTAGGTTACTCTGTTCGACGAGGCTTCTGGGAAAGGATTTTTCCTTTTTCCTTCTTTCCTCCTGGTAGAGAGAAACCTATTCATCTGGCCTTGCCCTCTGCCTTTTTCCCTTACCTCTTCCTCCTGCCTGGAAGACAGACATGATGTGTGAGACACAGCAGCCATCTTGTGACTGTGAGGATGGTGGAGCGGGAACTAGATCCTAGGTGGCGTGCTTGAACCACATCCAGATAACCTCTGGGCTCGTTGTCCCCCTGAGAGGTGAGAAAACCAAGGCTGAAATACCTCAGTTGGGTTTTTTGTCCTTTTTAGTGAAGGCGATCCTGGGTGAGGGAAGCGAGTGCGGTGCCCGGCAGCAAGTAGCTGTCCTTCCCTCTGGAAGCCTGGAACACGTTTCATCCTCTGACTTGAGCCCAGCTTTGGGGGGACCCGCTACCCATCCTTTGTTCCTTGGGCCTCGGTCTTACTCTTTCTGTAGCGGCTCTGCTCCTTGTGGTCTCGAATCCATGTCCAGCACCCCGGATCGCAGAGCATACACCGTGGTGCTCGGTACATGTTTGCCGAGCGGATGAAATGAACAGTCAACCACGTTCGTGTCCGGGCCAGGATGTGGATGAATCATTCAATGTAGGAAGCCAGGCTGCCTGTCTGCCCCGCCCATCGGGGAATGTGCAGTCTCCACTGGCTCTCTTAGCCGCCCTCCTCCAGGAAGCAAGGGGAGCAGGCCTGGGGTCTCTGACTGCAGTGCTGACTAGCTCCGGGGGATCTCGGCTGCACGAGGGGTGGAGGTGAGGGCGGCCACGCAGGACTGCTTCCTGACCGGCGGCTCCACTGGCCTCACACCAGCACATCTCTTGCTCTGGAAGCCGGAGGAACCCTCCTTTTGGAGACCTGCACTGAGACCTGCTTGGCTTCTGTTGGCAGCCGTCTCCGGGGTCCCCGAGAAGGAGCCCCCAGAACCTTCTGTGGAGCGCTCGCTGGAGACGGTGATGCCCCTCTGGCTGTCTTTGGGGCCAGCCTTGCCATTTCGCGGTCGCTTGGGCTCTCAGGTCTGGCTGCCCGGGTGTCTCCAGGGCCCCCCATGATAGGTCTCCAGGTCTACCCCCTCGCTCCCTGCAATCCCTCCATCTCTGCATCTTTGAAACATGCTTAAGCAGATGCCAGAACTAATCACCAGCTGAGAACAAGGGAACAAGCAAGGGTTCGTCCTTCCAAAGAATGTGCTGGTTATTCTATTTGAAGGAGCAAGTTTGACTTCGAGTGAATTCCATCACGACAAAACACCATACTGCGTGCGGGTTCCTGTGCACCAAGGGCGGTAGAGCTCCCCACCTCACGTGTTATGAAGCCTCATGGGACAGGCTCCCTGCTTTTAGTTCCCAGAGGGGGACGTGGAAAGTTGCCCGCTGGCCTGCTTTTGTCACAAGGTTCAGAATTTGGGTGACTTTTTGCCCTGGCTTTAGGCTGCCCTCTCCTGGTGTTTCAGGCTGGCTCCCTGACTTCCGCACTTCAACAAAAGAGAACAAAACAACAAAGCTAGGTAGTTATCTTTGGTGGGTGTGTTCTTTCTCCCATTCCCCTTCCTGACTTCCATCGGGGCAAGCTGGTGCATGTGAGGTCTTCCCGGGCACTGACACACCTGCTCCCTTGACGCCTCCGAGACACCTGGGGCCTTGGGGCATTTGCAGGTCCTGCCCTAGCCCTGCTGGGTCTGCGCAGAGCACCCTGTGACTGTGCAATCCCCCGCCCGCCTTCGCAGGCAGGAGTTCTCTTGCGTCGCGGATCCGGCTGTTCCGTAGTTAGCCCGCATAGTTAGTGGCTTGATAGACACAAATTTAGCTGCTTGCTGTTCTGGAAACCGGAAGTCCAGCAGGGCCAATCTCCAGGCGGCCGTGAAGGCGTGGGCTGAGCTCATTCTTCCTGGCGGTCCCGGGGCAGAGTCTGTGGTCAGGACATGCCAGTGCTCGGACACCCCGTGCCGCTCATCCAGTCCCGCCTCGTTCCTGGGGCTCCCACCCCGCTCCCCACCATGCCCCGTGTCCCTAGTGCCGCTGGGAGCCATGGGGGGAGCAGGCTGCAGAGCCCACAGCAGCTCAAGGCTTCCAAAGGCTCCTTGTTTGGCTTCACTGATTTCCTGCCGGCAGCATGTGGGGATTTAGGAAGGATTAAAGTAAGCCTTCAGCTGACAGATAAATATCCACAGATAAATATCCACTAGCACAAGAGTCCCTCCCCCTGCCTCGGATGGGAGGAGGGGAGGACAGTCCTTGTGGTGGAGGACGGGAGCTTCCCTGCCCAGGCCGAGGCCCCAGGAGAAGCCGCAGGGGCGGAGGGAGGACTTCCTGGCCTGCCATGGGTGCATTTTCCATTTGGAATCCAGATTCGTTATGTTCCAGCCCCTGGGTGGGGGGTGCAAACCCGTGTCTGTCCATGAAGGATCCTTTTCTCTCTGAGCAGGACGGAGGAGGGCGGTGCCCCCCACCCCCGAGTCCTCCTTTGGGGCTGTGCACCTGTTTGTTCACCCGACATGGAGAAATGTTGGATCTTTGTCTCGCGTTGATTTTGCTGCCAAATGTAACTTTGAACACTGTTGACGCTGATCTGCTGGAAAGCTGAGGGGGGCCTCAGTGTCCGTGTTTGCTAAGCACGCGGTCCCAGGCTTCTGCTGCCTGCAAGGCTGAGGGAGAAGGGGGGGAAGTCACGGGCATCCTTGGGACAGGGGCCTGGCTGGCTGCCCTCCTCTCTGTGGGCCTCAGCTTCCTTATCTGAAGAGCAGAGGCCTAGCACGTCCAAGCGTGGTTGGGGAGCTGCGTGCCTGGGGACACTGGTGACACCCGCAGGCCCCTGCATCCCCTCCCAGACCTACCATAGTGGGTCTAATGGTGGACACCCCGAGAGTCATCTATCGGCACTTTGTTTGGAGAAGAGGTCTTGGCAGACATAATTAAGTAAGGTTCCTGAGATGAGATTGTCCCGGATGGTCTGGGGGCCCAATCCAAGGACAGGTGTCCTCATAAGACACAGAAGAGCAGAGACACAGACACAGGAGGAGCCACAGGAAGGGAGGCAGAGGGAGAGAGATGCCGCCACGACCTCAGGATGGCTGGAGAGGCCGGGAGCTCGAAGAGGCAGGAGGGACCCTGCCCTGGAGCCTCCCGGGGGCAGCATCACCCTTCCCACAGCTTGAACCTCAGACGCCAGCTTCTGGAACATCAAGAGAATAAGTTCCTGTTATTTTAACCCCCTGAGCTTGTGGTCATTTGCTACAGGAGCCCCGGGATGCTCAGACACCCGGTGCATCAGAAATCTAGGGCTGGGCCCTGGGGAGCTGCAGGATTGATCTGTCCCCCAGGGAAGTTGGTGCTGCTTCAAGCCGAAGACCTCAGGTCAAGAGGGATTTTAGCCTCAGAATCCCAGGGTCAGCAGAAACCACGTTATTCCCAAGGGCGTCTGCCGGGTGGTAGGTGGCGTCTGAGCGCACAGCTCGGGCGGGCGGCAGGCAAAATGCTGGGAGCGTCCACCCCACAGGGATGGTGCACAAGGCCCTTTGTGGCAGAGACCCCTGTCCTGTCTTCAAAAGTGTGACCTGGAACAACGCCATCAGGACTGAAATGTTCATGGAACAGTTGCTCTCATCCCATTAGCATCCCTGGTCAGATGCCATCATCACGAGGGTCAGAGCTGGGAGCAGATCGCGTGGTGACGTCATCAATGCTTTGTTGGTCTGTCTGTGGGCATGGTCAGCGGAACCCCGGGCTCCAGGGGAGGAGGGCTCGCTTCTGCTGCTGTCCAGACGCCGAGGCCGGCGGGAAGGCACGGGCGTTTACAGAACGTGCCTCTTCTCTCCCTAAAACTGCTTTGCCCAGCAAATGCAAAAAGGCCTTATTTCTGGCTCCGCGAGTTGAGTTCCCTGTGCTTCCAGCAGCCGCATTTTTGCTGCCTGGCTGCTCGGTTTCTCCAAAAGCAGAGGTTCGCACGCTTGTTCTGGGCCAGTCCCTGCCACCGCCCTTTCCTACTGCTGCATGGGGATGGCCTTGTGTATCCTTGGGGACCGTCGCTTCCCTGTCCACAGGTGTGTGGGTGCCGGGGGAGCTCAGGGCCCCTCGGAGAGTCAGCGGCTGCTGTGTCCTGCAGCCTGGCTGTCCTGACTCTTGTGGGGTCTGGGGTGGGACTGGCCCATCCCTCCCTGAGAAGAACTGTGGCAGCTGGACTCACGATGTCTTGGGTCCCCAAGCTCTGCTCGCACTGGGCCTCAGGGTCACGTCTTCTGTTCTCCACGAGTGCCTCTGGTCGCAGGGGCCGAGGGGAAAGGGCCCTCGCTGGGACTGCCAGGGGCTGCTTTCTTGCTCCGTCCCAGGCTCAGGCCAGTTCGCAGTCTGGAGGGATTTCAAGGAGAAAGACGCCCTATTTCCCTTTCTTATTTTTCTTCAGTGAGATGCTGGCAGAGGGAAGCCTCGGCTGGCTGGTCGGACGGGACACCTACGGGCGTTTGAACACCGTGCGTAGGATGAGCCTCATGTGTGGCTGCCTTTGGCGAGCACGGGAAGCCCCATGCTGGTCCTGGTGTCTGGCCCTTGTCCCGGTGTCGTAGGACTGCCACCCGTCCCACAGGTTGAGGCTCCTCTGTGCTGGGGACCGCGCTGGTGCCTCCCTGGGGCCTGCCAGACCCATCCGCACAACCACCCTGTGAGGCAGGCCCCCTTCCCCTGCTTGGGGACGCCGATGTGTTCCGCTTTGGGGCCCCTCGTTCGCGGTCCTGCGCTGGTGCCGAGGAGCCCGGGTGGAGGTGGGCAGACTGTCGCCTGAGGCCACCCCTGCCGTGGGCACCGCAGCCTCGGATGTTCCCCGTGGACACGGGGCACCCTGTGGTCCATGTCTGAGCGGCTTCCAAGGGCCCGGACTCCCATCCACTGTGTGGCCGCAGGTGTACGTCCCGGGGAACCTTCCAGAGTGCCCACTGTAAGAAGACATGTGGTTCCGATGGCAGGTGCAGGTCTGGAGGGCCGGTGGGGTAATGCAGGTGGGCGGTGCCCGGCCTGGGGAGCATGAACACCGGGCCACACCGCTGCTGCTGCCGCCGCTCAGCCAAGTAGAGCCTGGTCGGCAGAAGCTCTGCTTCCTGGAGGCCCTGGGGAGCCCACATGCAGGCCCTAGCCAGGAGTAGACCCTCTGAGACAACACCGCATTCCTGATGCGGGGCCCGGACCTCCGTGGCCGTGGGCGCCTCTCTTTTCGGTGCAGCCCCAGTTGTAGGTGGATGAGCTCAGATGCTCGTCTTGAGGGTCGAGCCCTGAGATGCGGGGACCCAGCCTTTGATGCCGTCAGTTTTCTGTTAGACGCAGCTCTGTTCGATAGGTCTTTATGGATGTGTTGGGGAACATTTTCCTTCTTGGCCTTTCGTGTTTTATGTGCAGCCAGAGACCTTTCGGCAAAAGGCATGTTTTTAAAAATTGAATAAACAAATTACGGCTTCTTGAAAGCTCTGTCGGCTCAGGGAGGGCCACGGGAGCCTGAGTTGTTCACTGTGGTTACTTGTTAACAGGGTTCTGGTGTGATTAGATCTTCAGGGTGTTTTTGGTGCTGGGGTGGGGAAGGACCAGGGGGGTGGGAAGCTGACCGAGCTAGGTGTTGGCGCACAGGGTCGCCCTCTGTAAAGCTGGGCGCTTGTTTCTTAAACCACCTTGTGCTTTCTGACCTTCCCTTGTGCGGAGAAGGGATCATGCCACTTACCTCATCTCGTCCTAACATCCTAAGATAACAACAGATTACCAGGAAGGGCTGCAGAAGAGAAGACTGTGATCAAACGTCTGTAAAACGATAGAACCTATGTTTTCTGGAGAACAGGGAGGCTCCAGGATGACTGGTTTTTTCCATTAAAGGAGCTGGACAGCTTAAGGATTGATCTGCAGAGAAGTGTGAGATACGCTTCCATGTGGGGAAAAAAATACACGCTTAAAAGGTTAATGGCTGGTAAACGTCAATTTTCTACAATCCTGGCTAATAAAAATACGTTATGAGACAGAAAACATCATGCTGCCAAAATTACAGAGGCCTTTGAAATCCATTTGAAGTCTTGGATCCTTTGAAAATGACTGGGGAGGAGGGTGAGAGCTTCAGGTCTTTTCCTTCCTGGTGGAGTGATGGCACCTTTGCGGGAAGGCGCAGCGTCTCCGAAGGGGCGGGGTCTTTCTCTGGGAATTTTTGGTCGAAAAGGAACAGGCGCTCTGCATTCCTAGGCCTGGAGTCTTTGCTTGGGCAGCCCTGTCCACCGCCGCACAGGTGTCCTGTGCTGGTGGGTCTTTGAGATGGCCCTGCGTCGGGGATTTGCGTTCGAAACACTGTAAGCACGGTAGTCCCTAAAAACCTCTGATTTCTTTTTTATTTTTTTTAAGCTTTATTATATTTTTTCAGTGTTCCAAGAAAAACCTCTGGTTTTTTAAACATGATGACGGCGACAGCCTTTTGTGACAGCCCCTAAAATTAGAATGGGCTTGTCTCCGCTCTTTGGGTAGGGATTCCAGCACACAGAGATTCTGGAACTTCCTGGAGTCTCCCGGGGAGAACCTGGGAGACTGGAGACTCAGGGTCTCCTCATCTTAGCCTCTACACATCCCCTGTCCTGTTTGCTTTCCTTGGATGCAAGTTTGAGTGGGCAGAGCAGATGCCTGGGCACCTAGAGAAAACCAGCGGGGAGAAGAAGTGCTCGTCAGGTGTTACTTTCCCCGGGGTCCTGCAGGTCCTGCGTCTTCTGCTGGATTTAATCAAGGCTCTCGACAAGGGAGCCGCTTCTCCTGGAGCGATGGACGACAGCCCTCGCTTCCAGCCTGGCTGACTCAGTGCAGCGGAGGGTCTTGTGGGCCACCTTCCTGATTCCTTACATTCCCCTTGGGTGGGCACGGGGCCGTGGGCTGAATTCCAGCTTGTTGTGACGCCGCAGCAGAGAGGCTCCCGTGTCTGAAGGTCTCTCGGCCTCCCTGACATGGCGCTGGTGCCTCTCACCTGTCCTCGTCGCATGGTGCATGAGGCCTTGAGAATCTAGGAAAGGAACTTGATTTTCCAGCAGGGTGAGCCTGGAGAGATTGTACCTCCCCCGGGGATGGGAGAGGAGGTGTCACTCCCTGGATGGGCCCGTCCCAACATAAGAGAATCTTACTTTTGCCTTTTCCCAGGGGAAACATTAAAACAGAGGGCAGCTGGGGCCTCACCAACACACCAAGGTTTGGGTCCGGATAGGTTGGGGCTCTTGGGACCGACCCACTTGGGTTTACGTGGGCTGACTGGGGGCAGGGGGTGGGGGAAGGGGGCCGAAGGATGGCGGCCCGAGAGCAGGGGTACTTGGGAATAGGACTCGGTTGCCTCCTTTCTCTTGGATTCTGTCCTGAGTGGTGTTTCCTCCCTTTAAAAAAGAGGCAGCGAGAAGAGAGTTCTTTCTAAGCCAGGCCTCCACGCTCTCGGGAGCGCTGGCGTGGGGCTTGGGACTGCTGGAGACATGCCCCATTGTTGGCCTCTAAAAGGAGGATTCTGGAAGGATATCATTCTGGGATGTGCCCACAAAAGTCCCCCGGTGGCTTCCTTAGGTTGCCGCTTCAAGGAGGCACTAATTAATCATGTCCAGCAACTACGGGGGAGCCGGGGCCGCTCCCAAGACCAGGAGGCAGCAGCCCACCCTCTGTCTGTCCGCTCTCCACACAGGCAGAAAATTGCATTGTTTCCTCCCTCTGGAAGGTGGTTATTTCATCAGGAAGCCACCCCCTCCTGGCGGTTATCTAGAAATTGCCTCACTGCATTTCTCCCTTATTGGTTCTGAAATAATATTGTTTCCGTCTTACTTAAATGCCACACAGGTTCAAATTTCTGTTGTTGTCAATGACACTCCAGATGATGGCCTTGTTTATTGCCAGAGACCCCAGTCACTCTCGAGGAGGGCAGATTGATGGGGAGGGCGCCTGGGACTCTGGCCGCTCGTCTGTGTCTTCCTGCAAAGAGTCCCGAGTTCCAAGAGCCAGGCAGGAGCTGTGGAGGCAAACCCTTATCTATTTATTTCCAAACGTATTGTGCCGTTCATCTCCACTCACTGTCTCCCAGGGGAACTGCTCTTCATGAGACAGGAGCCTCTCTCCAGAAAGGTATTTGATTTTTGATGTAAGGGAGGGATTAATGCCGCTGGATTTTGATAAGGCCGGCCGTCTAGTGTGGCACAGACATGCTTGTCCTGCCCGTATCGCTGAGTCGGTTCGTTACACGGGAGCACAGCGGAGCGGCAATACGGGTGTGCAGAGAGAATTGTAGTTTTGCTATTTAAAAAATAAGTCTAGTGGTTTACAATGTTAAAATGATAACTTGTTTAGGGAAACTCACAGTGCCTGTCTTTTGGCACAGAAAAACCTCTTCTAGCGGCTTGACTTGGATCCTCTTAATCTATTTTTATTTTCCTGAGCATAAATTAAAGCCTCATTCCTACTTGAACTCTTCAGTTAGAACGTGGGGCCAGAAGTGCATGTCTGCAGTGCCGACCTAAACATGTTTCCAGGACTCTACACCAATCATGAGCTGATGCCTTTGCTTGTAAATGATCTCCAGGGCTGAGATTAGATGTACTGTAATCTGGTTAGACTCTGCTAAGTAGCTTGATCTGTGGAGGATTTTCCTGATCCAGGTGTGAATCTTGGTGTCTTACCTGGGGATTGGGGGAGAGAGGATTAGAGGCCACATTTGTTCAGTGGATCAGTGTTATCCCATATTCCCGCCGTCCCCTTCTTCCTCACAGGGCAATGACGGGGCCGGTGTTCACACAGGCTCACCCACACTGCTGTTTCCCTTGTGGCCACGTCTGGTGTTTTGTGGGATGGATATCCGTGGAGGCCCCAGGTGGTGGTTAAACGATGCTTGATAATGGAGACTGGGCCTGTTATTCTAGAAGGCCATGGGGTCAAGGGCTGTTGGACAGAGAAAGGCGTGGGCGTCCCAAGATGCCACACCTCATTAATATTCCACATTGTTTATTTTGCTGTTGGTGGTGACATCTAGCTTCAGAAATGCATGTGGATCTTTGGATACCAGATCCACAGATACCAGAGCGGCTGCATCACTCTTTGGCCCATTAGTTAGGGGTCCCAGGGGGTCTTAGGCTCTCCAGGCCATGGTCCCAGGGCCCCTTTCCCTTTTTCTCCACACCACGCCCACCCCCTCCGGGGCCAGCATGGAGCCACCTGCTGGAGCAGCTGGAACTTGACATCCCTTCCTTTGCTGCTCTGCTCCTTTGTTTTGGCTGCCCTAGCTGCCCTTTGATCTGTGGGAACCTTCCAGGGCTGCTGCCTCCAATCCCATTTCTCCATGGAGCCCCATTCTGCTGCCTTCTCCTGTCCCTCTGCCTGAGCTAAGTGAGATTAATTATTTTCACCTCCGTTGTTTCATAGCTTTATTAAAGTATGTGATGATGTGGAGTTTCTTGGGTTCTCCTCCACGTCTGACAGAATTGTGGTCATGCTATGAATGTGAGTGTGTGTGCACATGTATGTGTGTGGCATTAGAGCTACAGATGTGTGGGAGGAGGTGTGCTAGGGAGCTGGAGAGCGGTGCCAGTTCCCCAGATCACCTACGAAGCCTCCCTCCCAGGAAGGATTCTTTGCAGGAAAAGGAGACGAGCTTTCTCGCACCTCTTGGAGGGGCAGAGGCTGGAATTGATAAGCAAGAAAATGTGAGAGCATGATCATTAGAGAAGGGTGGGCATCGAGTGGAAAAGTCAAAAGTGTTTTTCATTTTGCACCTCTGTGTTAGGGCTCATTCAGTGTATTTATTAAGCCATTATCAAAGCCAAGTAAGACAAGTGGGTCTTTGTCTAATGAACTTGCCCCTCTGTGGGCTGTGTTAGCTGCAGGTGTCCAGAGCATAACTGGATAACAGCGGTGGTTATTACGTGGTCTTCGGGCCAGACCGCCCCACCCTTTATCCACACAACGCAGTACACGAGGCTGACTTTTCCAGCTCCGGTTCCGACTTAGAACCCCAGGGTAGGTGCCGGCCAGAAGCCTGACAGAGTCTTCACATTTCAGGCCCCAGTGCCTTTCTCCAACTCGGGGCCTGTGCTGTGACCCAGCTATAAAGCACACGGGCTGCCATTTGGTAAACTTTTCCTGCTGGGTTACTTGGCTGGTCTGGATGTCGGCAAAGCAGAAAGTTCCACATCTGAGGGTCAGGGTGCCAAGGAGGCCCACCTGTTGATCTCTGCCTTAGGTTTTTAGTTACCTGACTCTTCATCCTGCCTGCCACCATGGCCCTGTCTGCGGGTAGCACTTCTCTGGAGGATGCGGTAGTTCTGCCAAGCGATGTCGGTCTCAGGGAGTGGAGATCTGGAGACACCTGTGTGTCTGCATGTACAGGAGTCAAGCTGCTTGACTGACCCCATTTCATCAATCCGTTCCCTCTCCTGGGCTTGTCGAGCCAGAGGCCTACTGAGATGAGGCAGTGATGTGGTGTTTCAGCGCTATGCACACACTCATTCTAGATACTGAAGCGTGCTCCTTCTGCATCAAGGATGTGTTTGTGTACTGTCTACAGTTGCCTTGCATGGTGGCCGCTGGGCTGGGGCAGCGTCCCATCCTGGTGCTCAGCCCACAGGAGCACGTCTGCCCAGGGCTCACTTGCTTTTCCCAGGAGACAAGTTCAGAAGGCACGAGAGACAGGCAATGTGGAGGGGAGTGGGAGTGCCAGGAAGCATGTTCTCTCTGCTGTAGAAGGATGGAGTCCAGGCTCTGCTGGGTCTCTGATGATGGCCTGTGGAGTCTGAGAGGCCTCCGAAAAAGGACAGCGCCCCAGGCACTCACAGTCACTGATCAATGCTGAATTGATGCACTCACTTCCCAAGTGGGGGCTGGCTTCATGTCCCAGCGGAGGGATCATTCCTTACTGGTGGACGTTTTGAGACAGATGGTCAGAGCCTCTGTTGCAGCAGAAATACTGAGACTTGCAAGGGTCGAGGGCTGAGGCCTGGGGTGGAGGTCTCTGTGCTGGCCCCCTCCTCCCTCCCGGGGCCGCCCTGCATTCCTTTACTTCCAGGTTGAGAAGCCACGTGGCCATGACTGCCATTCCCAAGAGCCATCCCTCCAAAGCAGAGAGTGCAGCCAGGAACATTCTAGAAGGTGGGCCGGGGCTGGCATAGGCAGACACGTCCTGCTAGCTCATGGTGTCCTCACAGCATCTTGCCGCCTGTTGGCTCTCACTGTCAGGTGCAGCCAGAAGAGGCTTCGGAGGCCGAGCTGGAGTGGGTTCCAGGGGCACTTGTGGCGTGCTGCCGCAGGCCCCACGCACCCTCTCCCTGCTCCGTCAGGCTCTCTGCGACACCGAGCTCCCGGTGCTTTCCTGGTTCCTGCTTCATATTGTGTGGGGGCCTCTGCTGGGACCACATCCCAGCCAGGCACCCTGTGCCTCTGCTCAGAGCTGTGCTCCGCCCCCTCGGCCCCCACACCCATGCGGCAGGGTTGCTGTTCAGAGCCCGTCACCTGTCACCCTCCCTGCACCGTGACATGGTCTCCCAGAGACACACACCCACTTCTGGCTGCACCCCAGCCTGAAGCAGGCTGAGCCCACGGGGACAGCCAGTCAGGGCTGATGGCTGAGCGGGTGATGGGGCCTGTGCTCCCCAGCGGGGTTTGTGTGCACATCCCTGCTTCCCTGACCCCTGCACGCTCTCTCGGCCCTTCATTCCTTTTCTCTGCTCTTCCCTGGGGAGTTCCCACCTCGCCTAGTCTCTGGTGTCAAGTCTGCTCCAGAGCCCCGGCCCCCGCCGGTGGCCAGGACCCCCTCCCCACACCTGTGGAGAGGGCTCCTCTGCTGTGGTGGGGCCTCCTTGGGGCGCAGCCTGGGGAGGTCAGGGGCCCACTCTCCCTTTTCCCGCCCCCCACCATCGAGCCCCTGTGGGGCTGGTCACCCACGGCTGGAGGGAGACAGAGGGGGAGGTCTGGGAACGGGAGCATCCCCTCCGAGGTAGTGCCCTCGCCAGGCCCTGTGGGGGAACACAGATGTAGCCTGAGCTCCCAATGCCCAGGGATTGTGAGCAGAGCGAACCCTGATGTGAACCCTGATGTGAACATCTCTAGCCTGTGATGTTCTGGGAGTCAAGCCCCCAGCAGGTCGCTGGCCAAGTTGCAGGCCTCCACATATGATTGTGGGTCCAGCTCTGTTTCCAGTAACACAGTGGCTGTGTGGAGGCCAGCACCAATGGGAGGCTCTGACTCTGGTCTTGAAGACAGGTAACTGGAGAGAAGGGGATATCTTAGGGCCATGGTTGCAAGGCAGAAACCCTCCTCCAGTGGGTAGAGTCCAGGCCTGGGGTCATTGAATAGACATCCACACTGATCGTAGCCCCCCACTGTGCCCTGGACCTGTGACATGCTCTGGGGACACCCCCCACCACTAGCCGTGAGCCTTCGCTGCTGGGGATGGCTGGGCTGAGGTGGCTGTTCCCTGGGGCTGCACGTGAGAAGGAGGTGAGGGGAGAAGCCTGGTGCAGAGAAAGCAGGGGCAGGGGTGCAGGTAGATAGCAAGAGTAGGAACCTTATTTTGGTGTTAAATTACCATGAAGGAGGAAAAGTGGGTTTGAACTACACTTTGAACAAGTGTAGTTCAAACCCAGGCTGTTGGCGCCTGAAGGCCCCCAAGCATCAGGTCTGCGTGTGGGGCCTGTGGCACAGCTGGGGGACTGTCATAGTGCCCACAATGCCCGCAGTGCCAGGGACGGGGTCCTCCAGTGACGGAGACCCCCATCTTCTCTCCCAGCGTTGAGGACAGCGTCTCCACGTCCTGATTCCTGCAAACCTGATTTCTCATGGAGAGAGTGGGGCCAGGTGTGCAGCACAGATTTAATGGTGTTTTTTGCTTTTACCGGGCTTGTGTAAGAGCAGATCAGGCATTGTTATAAATCTCCCTGTTGAACACACGTACTTCCGTACGCTGAGCGGTCCCTGAGAACAGAAGCAGGGTCCAACTTGAGAGGGGACGTGGGGGGACCGCAGGGCGTGGCGTCCATGTATGACGTGCGTGCTTGCCACCCTGGTGGGGCTGGGGCCCTGGATGACCTCCCCAGGGGTCTGACCTTGCACGGGTGAGCAGGCGGCAGCCTCCCAGCTCTGTTCTGTCTCCATGCTCTTGGTGGTGAGCCCCCGTGGCTGATTTCCCATGGGGATGAGGTGTTCCCCATGCAAGTCACGAGTGCTAAAGAGAATAGGAGGGATGATGGTTCCGAGGGTCTCTCCCTCGGCTGGAATCCAGGGCACATGATGCTCTCTCCGCCTGGACACGTGGCTCTGAGCAGTCCACCTGCTCTGACCCAAAGTTTGTGGTGGGCAGGGCTCCCCCTTGCATGCCGGGATCCAGGCAGTGGCGTGTGGCCCCATGTGCACGTGTCACCCCCTCCATGACAGCACCACGAACCATGGCAGGGTTGTCCACGCAGCCGACCCCAAAGCCGGAGGGGACACGTGCTTGTAACCATGTCAGGGGATAGACCCCAGACCTGTGCGTTCATCACGGGCCCCCCGTCGACTCTCCCAGCCCGACCGCCCACATGATAAACACGGGAGAACGCTCGGCCTCTGCAGACCCCGCAGGTTCTGTCCACACTTCCCACCTATTTGAACCTTTCTTTGAAAACCCCCACTGCTCCGGGATGGGGGAGGGGCATGGAGCAGGCGGCCCGGCAGGAGTGGGACGGAGGATGAAGTAAGGCAAGAATGAACATAACACACTTCGGAGAAGACAGTTTCGTTTAAAAAGTGCCTTTCATCTCTCCCTTTTATATTAACATAACACTTTGTATTTTTAAAATGCCAAAAAAATTTTTTGGAAACTTGAAAAAGAGAAAAATACAAAGAAAATTCAGCGTAACTTTATCTCCCACGCCTGAAGAAAGCACTTTCTCATTTGGCGTGTCGTATGTGTGCATGCGTGTGTATGTGTGCGCGTGTGTGTGCACAGACTTGCACAGTTGGGATGTGTCGTAGGTGCATGTGTGCTGTGTGTGCAAGTTTTCATGTGACCGGCATGTTCCTGTTTCCACGTGTGTGTGCACAGACACACACGCATGTGTTTTGTGCATGGGAGTGCCTCTGTGGTGTGTTCGTGGGCTCGAACGTGTTAGCGTGTGTGCGAAGATGTGGGTGCTGTGTGTGGTGCTCACAAACATGTGTACGCGTGGTGTGGTTGAGTGTGCACACGCATGGCTTGCCACACGCACGTACGGCCTGCATGTGGTGGGACAGGATGTTCCCAGGTCTTTGCGGCCAGACTTGACGCTGCAGCGAAGATCTTTGCAAACTCCTTTTACGGCACGGCTCTCGTTTCTTCGCGACAGGTCATTAGGAAGAGAATTCAGAGTTTCTGGTTAGAGCCTGTGTTTGTGACACCGTCCAGGACGCACTTGGTTAAAAGACGAGACTTGGTGCTGATCTGTGTTCCTGGGGAGGACGCTGGGGACGTGTGTGTCCATGCACTAGTGGGACCACTCTTTTAAAACTGTGTCCCGGTGTGACCGATGTGACCGGTGTGACCAGAGTGACAGGGGTGGCATCAACTGCCCTGCATTTGCTTAGTCAGTGGAGAGGCTGGCCATTCAGAAAGTCTGTTTTTCCCTCCTCTTTCTTTTTCAAAATGGCACGTCCGCATTTGTTCCTATTCCCGCTGCAGGTGACTGTGGGGTGTTGGGCGTGGCTGACACGGATGTAGGGATTCCTTTGGGGAAACCCGACCTCTGTCTTTAGGCTGCAAACACGCTTGCATTTCTGGGAGCCCCTTGCCACTGGCATTCCTCAGGGGGGTCCTGTGGTCTCTTACTCGGCTAGTCTCAGTGCATTCTTCATCTGCCCTGGTTGCTTAGTGTGTGCCGACGTGGGCTTCGTGTGCACCCGGCTCAGAGGTGCTGCAGCGGGTGGTTGATGGATCTCTCTCATCCAGACCCTTTGTTTGTATTAATAAGTAAGCAAAACCCATCCGGACCGGCTGGAGCCCCTCCACAGGTTCTGTGAAAGGCAGTGTCGCTCCCTAAGGCCCGGAGCTGAGAGTTTAACCAGCCACGGGACCCGGTGGCCCAAGTGTTCTGGAGAGGGCCTGATGGTCATTCTTTCAGGCTCTGCTGTCCGGATGTTGGAGGACCCACACGACTGCTCTTGTGGCACAAAACCAGCCGTGGACAGGTGGTAAGGAAAGGTGGCTCTGTTCCAGGGAAACGTTATCCACATCTCCAGGCCAGGGACTGGACCCGACATGACACAGAGTCCCCTCTTCCTGCTTTCCTGCCAGACCCTCCTGTTTTCACTTTCCTTTCTCCTGGACACGTGGAGAGAAGGGCCCCTGGCCAGGACCTCGTGCCCCAAAGGCCTCATTCTTCGGTCTTCCTAGCCACCACCTGAAGCTTGGTGTTTTCAGTCCCATTCGACAGATGAGGAAGCTGAGACCAGCAAGCTGGGAGGACGTGGCCAAGGTCATGAGGAACCATGGCTGCCCGTGGAAAGTGTGGCTCAGAGCGGGGTCTGGTCTTGGGGCCAGAGGCCATAGTGTGTGTCCCCCAAGGCCTGAGCCGGCTGGAGGGGCCTTGGAGGACACGAGGACACGCAGACACGGAGCCACCCCGAGCCCGGCCAGGCCCCTCCAGCCCTGCCAAGGTGCTTCGTGTTGGGCAGACCCCTAACGGCGCTGGAACAGTGAGAGAAAGGAAATGGAACATTATTAACCACTGATGGATAGTGTATTCAGTTTCCAATTTAATGATCTGCAACTGCAAATCCAGGGTTAAGAATGAACCAATTTCTCACATCCTTTTTGCTCTGTTCATCCCAGGTAAGGAAATGAAAGGATTACTCCACAGTCGTGTGATCCAAATGTCAATGTTCTGCCTCGTTAGAGACGCGGGCGCGACTCCCCTGAAAGCCTGCACCATGGGGGTGATGTCGCGCAGCTCACCTGCTCGGAGTGGGGGCTGCTCGTGGGGGCATGGGAGCCTTCACAGGGAGGTTGTCCCCCGGTGCTGGAAGCCAGCTCCTCTCCAGGGCCCTAGACCCTTCCCGCCACTCCTCCTTCCCACGCCCAAGCATCCCTTCCCTCCCGGCCAGCAAGGTGGCGTGGGCTGGCGGGAGGGGTGGGGTGGGGGGCACCCCAGACCTGTGGCGGTGGGTGTTGGCACTGCCCATTCCCGCTTTCCTGGCAGGGCACTGAGAGATGAGGGGACAAGCGTTTGGGTTGATGGCGTGTTGACTAAATTGCATGCAGCTGGGTCCTCTCCTTCCCCACACCCTTGTGCAGAGAGCTGAGGGGGGGAAGCCGCCTGGGCTCTGTTCCATAGGCAGCTGGGGTGGGCACCCTCCTCCAAAGCCAAGCCCCCAGCTGTGCTGCAAGGGTGTGAGGGAGGAGCACTGCACCCCCCGCCTTCCAGCACCACACTCGTCCCACAACAGGACTTTAGGAGTCCAGGTTTTTTAGCCATTCTGCACAGGACTGGATAGAACCTTCCAGATCAAGTGACTGAAGCTGGCGTGTTCTTCTCGCATGACTTGAGACGGAGGGCGGGGAGCTGCTGGTGGCAGTTCAGAAGCCAAGAGTGTTTGGTAGCTAATGCTTTTACTCAAGGAGAGAAATTATGAACAAACACTTCTGCTCGGCAACATCGTGAAAATAAACATATGGCTGCAAAAACGCTTCTCAACACCCCTGCATGTTGGTCTGGTTCACAAGACACTGAGAACCGAAAATAAAACAATGAGGAGGGATGTGTGTGCCAGCTTGCAGCGAAGAACCCCCGAATCGCTGACAGGTTCTTTTTCGCTGGGCAGATTTCAGAGCTGCATCTGTTACTTCTCCGGGAACACGCAGCCATCTTCTGGGCCCACTTCCTGGGGCGCAGTGGGACTGATATCAGCCCAGGAGTCGTGGTCAGGGGTCCAGGTGGAAGGATGGCAGTGCTGACACCAGAACGGCCGGCCCACGTCATTTTACACACGGCTGACGTCACACTCCTTAACTGTGCTTCTTGAAACATCAGGCTTGGTGTAAAACAGTCGTTCCAGGTGGGATGCAGACGTGGGGTCCCTGCTCCCCACTCATGGCCCTGGCACCGAGTTCCCTCCATGAGTCGGCCTTCTCAGGGGTCGCAGTGCTCTCGGTGTCCAGAAGTCAAAGGCATGTGTGTGTGCATGAGAATATGTGTGCACATGTGTGCGAGTGTGTGCGAGTGGGTGCATGCCCGTGACCTTGCCACACACCCAGGGACAGGCGGTCCTCACTCAGCCTGCAGGAGCTCGTCTTGAAAATGAAGACCATGATGGACACTGATGGGGCTGTGAGCCCTGAGCCCTGTCCCTTTCCACTGCAGCGTGATGTCACAGGGACACCCCGTGTGTGTGTGTGAGTGTGCACTGCACAGGACAGTGTGCTGGTGTTTGTGAGTGTGCATTGAACAGGATAGTGTGCCGGGGTACGTGTGAGTGTGTGCTGAACAGGACAGTGTGCCGGTGTGTGTGCGTGTGTGTGTGAGTGTGCGCTGAACAGGACAGTGTGCCAGTGTGTGTGTGAGTGTGCCCTGAACAGGACAGTGCTCCTGAGTCTGCAGCTGACACAGGCTCAGGACGGGCAGAGCGGGTTCTGACAATTGCGGACTCATAGCCCTGGTGGCAGAGATTGCGGTGAGAACGTCACGGAGTATAACGGGCCGAACGGAGTCTCCTAGACAGATGTGCTGCTGTCTTCCCCGCCTGGGGTGTAGCTTTATTTGGGGAGAGAAGGGTCTATGCAAATTTATTTAAGTTAACATGAGGTACTCCTGGATTAGGACGGTCTCTACACCCATGAGCGGCGTCTACGAGAAAGGACGTTACCTCCAGTGGTCTGGCGGGTCACAGTGGACGCCAAGACTGGAGTGAGGCGTCTGCAAACAGGGGAGCAGGGGGTTCCCTCGAAGGAGTGGGCGGGACCCTGCCACAGGTGTCAGAGAGAATAGGCCCAACTTGGCTTCCGGCCTCCAGAGCTGGGAATGGTACGTTCTGCTTTAAGCTGCCGTGTCCGTGGCGGTGTTTCAGTCATGGGTGCACTGGAAAGCCAAGCACGAAGGTGTTGGTCCTCCTGTGTGCTGCTGACGTCCCGTCTCAGTGAGAAGGGACCGTCTGCCGGGGGGGTGGGGGGTGTGCTCTGTCCCTGCTCACTCTGAGATGGAGCAGCTGCCCCGTCCAGGCAGCGGGCCTTGTGTCCGGAATCTCTGGGTTTCCTGGTGGCCCCACAAGAGGCATGTCATCCCCCAGAGCCTCCCGGACACTCACAGCACTCCACCCTCATCTCCTTGGTTTGGTTCCTCCGCACCCCGCCTGGCGGGAGCTTCGTCATAGCACATTCTGTGCAGGGACTAAAGCCCCAAACAGCGGCCTGCGGGAAGTGTCGGTGGCCCTTTGAAATCTGGGTGAGATTGGCCAGCATCATCCCTTTGGGCCTTGATTTGTGGCGAACATCTGGGGCTGGGTGTCTGGCCCAGGTCACAACTGACCTGTTCAATATTTGTCATTTTCATTCATTCTGAAACTGGTTTTCTGTGACGTTCTATTATCTTAAATTTACACCTTATGCTTCCCCGTCTTCTCCTGAAACCTTGAGCTGCTGGAGGACAGGAGATGTGTGTGTGTGTGTGCACGCGCAGGTGTGTGTGTGCAGGTGCGTGTGTGCACAGGTGTGTGCGCACAGGTGTGTGTGCAGGTGTGTGTTCTATGAGTGTGTTTCTCTGTCTGTATTTTCCGGCGACATCTGAGGTTGAGCCGGACAATCCCTGTGTACATATTCCGTGCTTTACATCTTGTCTTTGCATCTGTGATGTTTCCCTCCATCTTGGGGAGAAAGAAACTTTGTATCTGGAGTGAGTGTTGCAGGGCTGAGTGTAACACAGGCCTTTGGATCCGTTGCCACAACCTTAATTTCTAAGGTTAAATGTCTACAGATCCTATCAGAATCCAGTTAAGACGCTGATTCTGACTCCGAGGTTCTGGGCCAGGGCCTGAGGGTCCGTACCGCCCGCTGCTGCTGGGTGGGGAGCCCCCTTTAGGCCGCAGGGATCTGGAAGGTGCCACCCGCAGTTGTGAACCTCCTGGCATCATTCCAAGTCCCTGTGTCAATTCCCGCGAGACTGTAACCACCCCCGACTCCTTCTGATTCTCTGGCCTTCAGTTTCTCTCTCCCCATTGGTCTGAATGAAGGTACCGCACCCTCTTTGGAGGGCGGTCTGATCGCTCAGAACCAACAGCGTGGCTGGTGTTACATAAAGATGAGAACAAGCCGTCAAGACTTGGCATCGTCATTTCCACAGGTCAAGAAGAGGCCAAAGACGGAATGAAGGATGTGTCCGCGTCCCCAGGGCTCGGCACACACTTCAGCAGGGACCTGCAGGGAGACGTGTGGGCACTCCGAGCTCATGTGTGGCTGCATCTGGCTTCAAGTGTGGGCACGGGCACAGACTGATCCCACGGGGTCGTAAGTAGACGGGCCTGCCATTCCTCCTGAGCCCCATGGGTCCTCTAACGGCGCCATCCTGCCATTCTCTGGTCTGTTCATGGTTTAAGGATGTGGCCGGCCACGCTGCTATGCCTCCAGGTCCAAACAGGAGGAGGCTGTGCGTCTGCTCTGTCCCTCGCTGTCACTCGTCAGAAGTTTGAGAGCTTGTGGTATTTTCATTGCTTGGGTTTCATTCTGCCTATTGAATTTAAGAGCCTTTCAGAGCATGCTGGGAGGGGCAATGATCATGAATCTGGACTCAACAAGTAGCCTTAGAACATGGCTGGCAAAACATCCCGGGTTCCTTGGAAACTTCCAGTTACAGGAAGTGGTTGATTGGCCATGTGGCCATGATGTCACAGAGTTTTTAAAACTTTGGACTGATGTATTGCTATATGCAAGACAAAAGGGGGGGGCACGTCCCAAGTGTCTGGACTACAAAACCTCACCACCTGAGCACACCGTGTAACCGGCACCGACGTATTAAGGGGCAGAGTGGGACCCACCCTCCAGGCCCTTCTCCACAGTCTCCCCTCCTGGAGGGTCTGCGCCACCTGCGTGTGGCCTGATTTTGAACTTCAGGTCACTGGATGCCCGTGGCCTCGACTCTCCTGCATCTGGCTTCTCTGGTCCCTCGGGATCACCCAGATGATGGCTTCTGTGTGTTCTGGGTCCCCTCCTCCTGTGGAGCCTGCCTTCCTGCAGAGGCGCCACGCCCTTCTGCCCCGTCTCCATGGGCGGTGCCATGGCAGGTGATGGCACGTGGGGCCCATGGCCCAGCCTTGTTCCACGCCTCCGCAGTGGCCCTTGGGAACACATTCCCTGCATCAACAGAGTGGCCGGGACTCGGGAAGCAGAGTGCACGTCGCAGCGGCGACCGTGGGCTGTGTCAGCGTTGAGCTTCAGTGCCGGGGAGGACGCAGCTTCTGCCTCTGTTGCCTGCTGCCTCGTCAGCCTCTTGCTTTTAAGTGTACGTGGCGTATTTTCCCACACATCTGGACCACACTAGGGGCGTGTGGTTTCCAAGGGCTCTGCAGAGGCTGCCTTTAATATTAAACACTGTATGCATACACACACTTAACCAAAGCTGTCACGAAACCACCCTGAGTCGCAAGGTTCGGGAGTGGGACTGGTTTGGCGGAGACTGAATTAGTGGGATCCACTGTCCTCCGTGGGGAGGGGAAGGCGGAGAGTGGTGGCCTCTGAGACACCCTCCTTCCTGCCCCATTATGTGGGAAAGCTGCGCAATTAATCTTTGTCCACCTGCAAATCCTGGCAAAAGTCAGACACGCCGGCAGCGTCTTGAGAATTTTCTGCCACTTTTGTTCATTGGAATAATCGCTTGAGCCGGGGGCTGGGTGGCGGTGGGGAGAGCCAGGGCTCACTGTTTGGCACGAGCCAGATAAAACGGGCAGCACATCCTGTTACCTGGGGCCTGGCTTGCATTGCATAATGGGAACCCGTTCCGGCAGCTCCCCAAGGTCTTGCCTTAAAAGTGCATTTGCTGATGGCTGGTGGAGGAGCGACTGGTGCTCTGGCTTCTGGAGGTCAGGCTTTGCTGCCAGAAACCCGTCCCTGTGCCCGAAATTAGCCCCCGCACACATCTGAATCCTCTCAGAACTGATCAGAGGCTGGGCCAGGCGAGCAGGCTGGCAGCCCGCAGCTGGCAGGAGAGTTGATCCCTGCTGGATCTGGGTTCTGACAGCTGGGCAAGTGCCCGGACTGCTCCCATCGGACAGCTCTTGGCTGGAGCAGGATTGGCTGCAAACTGGAGGGCCTGGTGATAAATTTGGGGTCCCTGGTTATAAAATGATGAGGAGTTTCAAGATGGCAGAGCCTTGAACCGAGCTCAGTGCACAGTCTTGAGCCCGGCCATGTGAGGGCCGGCCAGGGCCCAGGAGACCCTTGGCTCTCCTTGGATCTTCTGGCTGGGGACGGGGTGCCAGGGAGCTCAGGCATGGGCATCTGCCAACGCTTCTCCTGAACTGCGGGAAATGGTTGTGGGGCTCCCAGCACTAGTCACACAGGGCAGGGCTGTCCTCTCCTCTCTCCAGCGGCCCTGGGGGTGGGCCCCACCTTGCTCTCCTCTGGACCTTTGTTGGAGGGGCTTTAGGGAGGGGTGGGCAGGCTGTCATGAACAAGGCAACACTTTGGAGGCAAAGTAAAACAAAGAAATGTAACAGCCAGGAAAGGAAGGGCAACGATTTGTAGACCTTACAAAACATTCAGAAACACTACGAGCTGGAAGGGAACCCATGACCTTACTGACACTATCTGGCAGCTGCAGTAGCAGAAAGATTAATTTGTGGATTCCTCTGTTCACGCATCCCACAAATATTTCCCCAACGTGTGCCAAGTGCCAGGCCCTGAGTACGGCAGGGAACAAGGCAGCATCTGAGAAGCCCACAATGCTTCTCTGGCCACCCACCAGGGATGGGACAGAGCCTCCCTACACAGACACTTAGAGGTAGCTCATTATAAAACAAACCCCAGAAAACAGGAGGGATGTGTGTTTGTCTGGATTCTGAGTAGGGGTAGGAAGTGTTTGCTGAACAGAAAAGCCTGGAGTGAAATCAGAAAGGAAAAGACATTTGGATTGGGAAAAAGTAAAGATTAAAAAACCTTTTGATTAAAGAAATGTTTTTCCACTGAAAGGTAAACAGATTGGGAAAAAGAACTGTGATAAACACAACGGAGAATTTCTCAACTTTAAATACAAGGAGATGATGTCGGTGGGTGAGAAGAGGGGCCAGAGCGAGAAAGGAAACTTAACAAACAGCAGATATTAACTAATGGGGAAAACGTTCAGTTTTATGGGTAACCAGGGGAATGACCTGAAAATGGTAATTTTCCACTTTTGTCGAACCAGTGAAACAAACTGTTTTCTTCCCCTTGTAAGCGACCTTACCGACCACTGGCCCAGTACCTGGCGAGCTGGCATTTTTACGTGGTCTGGAGACGTGCTATAAGGAGACACAGAGGAAGTTGACGAAATCCGTCAAGCACCAGAGCAACTATTCTGTGCTTTCACTCAGGAATTCCAGGTCCAGCCCTCCGTGAACGGAGAAACGGGAACGTGGACGGGGTCTTACTGGTTGTGCAGTGGGGAGGGCGTGGGCCCGGCCTCTCTGGTGCCCCAGCCCTGCTGGGCCTGCACCTGCTGGTCTTTCCCACCTGCCGTGCTCCCGTCCCCACTTCACCCACACTGAGTGCAGGACTGAAGTGGGGCCCGTGCACGACGGACATGACTCACCAGGTGCGGAGGAAAAGCCATCTCACAGGCTGGCCCTGCTCGGGGTGACTTTCATGTACTGACTTACCGAGGCCCAGCTGTGTTTAAAGTCTTTATTTCATCCTTCTTAACCCCGTACTGCCGGCACCTGGCTCAGCCCGAGTGTCAGATAAGGGACCTGCTAAGCGATCATCATGCCTGATGCTTGGCGGCAACTCGCCTGCTGCCCACAATGCCGGGAGCCTTGGGGCTGGGCTGGGGAGTGGGTTTAAGGGGGAGCCCCAGGTGGCTGCCAGGAGCCCTGCCGGGGCAGCTGCGTGATCGCCTTCATCCAAGGCATCCTTCCCTCTGATGTGTTCGCTTGCCCCTGGATTGCCCTTGGCACAGTGTTTCCAGCGTAGACAGACCCTGTTGGGAAGCTCCCAGTCACTCCTCATGGTGCATAAACCTGTGTGATCATGTTTTTAGGGCCAGACAGAGGGAGCTGTTAATTTCATGTGCAATTTAAGGGAGAGCTGTTTGCGGCCAAGTGAGACAGCCAGGACGATCTACCGCCTGGCCTGTGGGCTATCCGGGAAGTGGTTTTGTCTGTTTTCTTTTTTTAAACCGATGAGCCTTTTTCTTCCAGACATAGGAAGTGATGAGTGGCAGCTGACTACCTGTGTGTGGGAGAAGGGCCTTTGCGCTGGGAGCCCCAAAGAACTCCCTTGCAAACGTAACAGGCTCTGATTTTCTTTGGCTGACAAGAAAGACCACAGAGGGAGGGAACCAAAAGGTGTCAATGCCTAGGGCATGGTGGCCGTGGATGTACCCCTTGTGCTCCGAGGAATTTGATCCGCTCCTTAGGAACTGGGGGTTCATTCATTCCTTGCCCATTTGCCAATCTTTGGTCCCAGAGCTTTGACGCGTGTCTGAGGGTGGCCTCTCCCAGCCCACGTGCCCTGTGGAGGGTCCGCATAGCTCAGGTGCCCATGTGGGATGCTGCCTGGTCCAGCAGCACCTGTCTTTCTGGGACATGGACATGGCATGGGGGCGGGCCTGTGATCGGACCAGGCCGTGAGGGGGTTCAGCTTCCAGATGCCTGGGCCCGAAGCTCCTCCTGTCTGGCCCCTGGAAGTGATGCTTTAGGGAGCACAGAGCTCAGAGCTGAGAGAGAAAGCAGGTCCCAGCGACAGGGGTCACAGCGGGTAGAAGCTGGCCCAGGTCTGGGTTCTCAGAAGCACACCGAGTCAGCGGAAGCAGGCTGGGTTCCAGTTTCCAATCTCGTACTGCAGAAACAGGTGCAGGGCATGAGCAGTGAAGGAGTCCAGCACCTGCCCGGGGCCAGGCAGGGGGAGGCGGGTGAAGGAGCCCCGGGCTGGACCCGTTATCTAGGACGTCGTGGTCAGTCCCCAGGGAAGGCTGAGCGTTTCCGTGGAAAGATGCTCCTTCAGAGGCCTCGGTGGCGAGGGGTTCTTGCGGGTGGAGGACAAGCGTGCTGCTCCCCTCCCTCCCGGTACCAGCCGGTCTATGAGGGCGGGGACGGGTGCGTGGCAGGGAAGCCATGAGAAGAGAAGTGGAAGCTCAGCTTCCAAGCGGAAGGGTGTTTCCAGGTAAGGTTTCTGATGCATCTGCATTTTTTCAAAATCTGTTCCATCAGGAGAGGTTACAAAAAGAAAAATCTGGTTTTCTGGAACATCAGGGGTGGAAAAGACCCTGCTCCTCGCAGATGGGGACCGCCGGTCGTGAAGTCGATAATCCGAAGGCTAAGCGGAGTTTGAGAAAGTCCTAAACCAGACTCAGGAGCAAAACAAATGTGTTGTCCCAGCGGCACAGAGGAAAGCTTCGGCTGGAAGGGAGAACGAGCCGTCCGCGGCCTTACCAGGTCTCGCGGCCTCTCACCCGCGCCCGTGCACCGTATGCGGCGTCTTCTGAGCCAGCATCGCATCATCTGTTAAAGGAAAAGTGGACATTTCTCAGTGCAATTAACTGAGTAGGAGGCCACGGTGTTGCTGACTGCCGGGAGTGGGGTGGGATCCGACAGGCGGGCTAATTGATGCTGGGTGCACGTTGACCCGACAAGGGCATGAAAGAACCTGGCACCACATGCCCTCGCTTGGCTCCATGGGGCGGGGTTCTGTGAGCTCATGCTGGACGTGGGTCCCAGCAGTCCCCCGGGGTCTAGATGCGGGTCCTCAGGGTCCCCCTTGGGTGAGCACGGCATCTCACCTGCACGTTCCCAGCCTCCTGCAGAGAACAGCTGGACGTCTCTGGAGGCTCCGTTATTTCCAGAACTGGGTGCCCAGGCAGCAGGGTCCCTGAGCACCTGGGCTGTACATTCTGTCAGACCGTGCCTCACCTGGCGTGTGGGTGAGTGAGGCCGGACCTCCCACCCCGTGGGAAGGGGGCTGCAGCCGCTGTGCCTTCTGCTGGCCGACCCACGCGGCCAGAGGCCCCGTCTTGGCTCAAGACTGGGTTTCTCAGCCTACGAGCACTGGATAATTCTGGTTTAGGGTGTCTCTGCAGGATGCCCAGCATCGTCCTCGGTCTCTGCTCACTCCGTGCCAGTGTCAGCCCCTTCCCCAGTTGTGACAACCAAACACGCCTCCAGACATGGCCCAGGGTCACCTGGGGGCAGGTATTTCTTTGGCCAAGAACTGCAGCTCTAGATACAGGGCTGGTGTTGGTCCGGAAACTGGCCCCATCCACAAAAAGCAAGGAAAGCGTAGGTAGGTGCCGGTAAAGAAGCGGGGGCGCTGCCTTGTGAGGCCCGGCGTGGGTGGCCGGGAGACGAGGAGGGCCTGCCCTGCCTGCAGAACCTTGAGTTTGCAGAGAGGCCTGGACTGAGCTTGGCCACTGTTCGGCCCACGTGGTCTCAGGGCCACACTCCCTGTTCAGGCTGAGTCCTTGGGAAGCTCCAGATGGGGGGTGGGGAGGGAGGCTGGGCAGCGCCGCCGCCCAGGGGCAGCGGAGGGGTGAGGGGCCTCCGTTTCCTGGGCCTCCGTTGCCCGGGGGTCAGCTGGCGGGCGATGGCTCTAGGGGACCCCCTCGCGACAGCCGACCAGGGAGGAACATGTTTGAGTCTCCTCGTGGGTGTCTGTCCCGCCAGGCAGGGGGCAGTCTGCTGGCTTTCTATGAGGGGATAGGTCCGAAAGTCGCATAAAAGTGGAATGCCCGTGGCATTTGGGGGAAAAAAGAGAATGTCCCAGTTGTGCCTGCAAGGGGAGGCATTGGGAGCACTTTGCTGGCGGGTTGGTTCCCAGCGAGCCTGAGGGGACGGGTGCTGCCCCTCGAGGGTGCTGCCCTGAAAGAGTCCCACCATCTGGGCTGCAGATGGTTTTATCTGGACCTCACGTGAGGGGCGAGGCGTGTATGCTTGGCTCTCTGCATCTGCGCAATGTCTTCAAAAACCAGCCCTGGACACCCTGAAGACAGTAAGAATACTGGCCCTGGTTCCATCGTCTGCCTTCGTGTGTGTCTCTCTCCATCAGGGTGAAGCTCCGGGACTTAGCGTGGAGATGACCGTGGTCCCCACAAGGGAAGCAGTCTTGTCCCTTGTTGGGATCCACCCAGATGTGCTATGGATGATTTAAAAACCTAAGTGTGTGGGGCGCCTGGGTGGCTCAGTGGGTTAAGCCGCTGCCTTCGGCTCAGGTCATGATCTCAGGGTCCTGGGATCGAGTCCCGCATTGGGCTCTCTGCTCAGCAGGGAGCCTGCTTCCCTCTCTCTCTCTCTCTGCCTGCCTCTCTATCTACTTGTGATCTCTCTCTGTCAAATAAATAAATAAATCTTTAAAAAAAAAAAAAAAAAACTAAGTGTGTGAAAATTACTCGCATTCCCTTTGCCTTTGTCCCTAGGCTTATCTCTTGGAACTCATGTTGTATGTCTCCCAAGGAAGCCTGTCCCTCCAGTAGCTTTATTCCTGGGTGGCGAGTGGGCCGCTGGGTGCATGTTGGCAGGGTGGGAATGTGCTGTGTATGGGACCCGGCAGAGCCAGAGACATGCCTCCAGCCCGGGAAGATGGGGGTCTGTGATGATTGAGTTGGGGCACCTGCTTGGTGCCCAGCACCCAGCGAGGAGATTGTGAGTTCCGTAAGGCCCAGAAACGAGCCCAGCCTGTTTTCCTTTAGGTGATCAGTTACTAGTGTGCGTTTGGGATAGGGACGAAGGCCCCAGATGTTCACTGAATCACGTCGAGTTTACAGTGTGCAATGTTTCCTGTACTCACTCATGTACTCATGCAGCACACGTCTGCTTGTCCTGTGCCTGCCCCTGGACGTGGGTGGGGGTTGGGGGATGAGCAGAAGCCCCCTCGTTGGCTACCGTCACTGGTCTCACTGCAGGTCCTGCTGACGGGTGCAGGCACGTGTTCGGGGCAGCAGGACACATGGACATTTCTCATGCTTCCCAAGTCGGATGGTTGGGCTGTTGCCGATTTCTTTCACCGCTGTGCCAGGAGGTAGGGCCAGATCACGCCATCAGTGTGTGTCACCCCGGCCGACTGACATCGCACCTGCCGTTCATCCATCGGCGGACTCTGGGTTCTTTCTGGGTCCTGGCTGTAGTGAACAGCGCCGCGGTGGACCTGGGAGTGTGGATGTCTTTGAGATCCCGATTTCCATTATTTTGGAGAAGTACTGGAAGTGGGATTGCTGGATGCTGTGGTCAGTGGTGGCCGCCGGCGGCTGGAGTGGGGAGCGGGGAGGTGCCGTCTGCGGGAGCGGAGCTGCGGTGGTGCAGGACGACTGTGTTCCAGGGCTCTGCCACCAGGCGCTGCAGTCGGCGCGGCTGTGCACCTGGAACTTGGTGGGAGAATAGGTCTCCTGCTGCGCGTTCTTTCTGCAGTTATAAAAAGCTGTTTTTGCAGTGCCTCGGGGTGGGCCGAGGTGAAGGCCGGGATGGATTGGGGCTCTGCGTGGCTGATTCGGCCACCAGAGGGTTCCCAGGAGAGGGCTCCCGAGCCTCTCGGGGGCTGAGCGTGTGTGTCCTTCTGGTTCCTTGTTTGGTTCTGGTGTTGGCTCCATGGACACTCAGACAGTCATTCAGCATTTTCGAGCTTCTTAGCGTTAGACGTCGCTCTCACAGGGACTAACGTGGTGCTTCCTGTCCTGGGAGCTCGAAGCCCGGGGCCGGAAGAGCCCTCGCCCGTGAAGGGAGAACTTGAGCTTGGCGAGGGTACCATGAATACCGCAGGGCTGGGATGGACAGGAGACAGGGTCAACCTGGAGGCTCTGGCCTCTTCCAGGGGCTGGGGCGGGGACACTTGGTAACTCCTCGAGTCAGACTGGGGGCGGGGTCCTGTGTACATCCTGTGGGTGGAGGCCAGGGATGCTGGCCAACATACTACAGTACCAGGATGCCTCAATACAGAATTATCCGCACAACGTGTTCCTCGTGCAGAGCTTCAGAAAGCCCGGCTTTAGCTGAGTTCCAAAAGATGAATAGGAACCAAGTACACGAAGAGGGAAGCAAGTTTCCCATGCCAAGGTCCTGTGGTGGGGGGAACATGGCTGAACAGGAACTGGAAAAATGGCCATGTGGCTGGAGGGGTGGGCACCGTGCTTTGAGAAAGGGACATGTGGGTGGGAGACTTTGGGGAGTGGCCTCTGGTCTGGCCGGTGCGCTTGCCTTGTCGGCCCCCAGCTTCGTACTCACTGGTTCCTCCAAGGTCCCAGACACCAGCGTCCTCCATGAGGCAGTGTGACCTGGCTGGTTAAAAACTACAACTAGCCTCACTGCATATTCTCAGAGAGAGAGGTGTGGGGTGGGGGCGGGGCGGGGTGAGGGCTCTGTGGTCTCAACGGGGGTTGATTGAGGTCGGAGATCTCTGACATTTATTTAACTCTGCAAATTACACCTGTTAGTGTCCTGGGAAACGAATCTAGTCTGCTCGACAACCTAGGGAACTGCAGCTTCCCTGGGGAGCACAGAGCGGAAGCACAGCTGATCCCGTGAATTCTGAAGGTGATCACTTTTTCACCAAAAACGCCACAGTCATCGCAGCCATTTTGCTTTTCTCTTTTTCCAGGTCTTCTAAAATGTAGGACTTTGAAATGCTGATGGTGCTAAGATTCTCTTAGCAGATTTAGAAATATGAACAGTTGTACGTGTGCATGTGTGTGTGCGTGCATGCATGTATGTGCTTATGTGTGTGCATGTGCAGGCAAGTGTGTGTGTGTCGGTGTGCATGTGGTTGCACGTGTGCCTGTGGCTGTGTGTACACACACGTGTGCATACCTGTGTGTGCATCTGCACAGATAATTGCATACATGCACATATGCATGCACATGCGTAGACGTGCATATGTACACGTCTGCATAAATGCGAATGTATGCACATGTGTGCAAGTGCACGTACATACATTTGCATGCACATGTGTATGTATGCGCATGTAGGTGCATGTGGGCATGTGTGTGCGTGCATGTTGTGTGTTTGCATGTGTGTATGCAAGTGTGGTTGTGTGCATGTATGTTACTGCGTGTGCATACACGTGTGCATACATGTGAATGTGTGTGCGCATTTGCATGCATGTGTGTGTGTGTGCATGTGCATATATGTGTGCGAACGTGGGGATTTCTACCCAGAGCGAGTTGATCTGGGAGACGCTGTGTGACTTCCTGACTCTTGACCATGCTGCACGCTGACACCTCCACGCAGACCGTGTGGAGAACACAGGGCTCCTGGCTCTGTTGCGTCTGGCTATTGCCACGACTGGATGGTACAGCCGCACACTGGTGTCCCTTGACAAAGGCTGGTCCACGTGAAATGTCACATGGTGACATGGTGTGCCCCTCAGGATGAGTCCTGGGGTTCATGATAGGCCCCCTCTTCCATACTTGGGACCCCGTCCTGTGTGTCCCTGCAGTAGGTGAGGCCCTGGTATGGGCTGAGGCAAGACGCAGCTGTGCACTGAGTAGCTTCGTTCCCAGAGTCCCACACCCCTTCCGGACGGGGGCGCGTGCCAGCCACACAGTGCGGTGCCTTCCCCCCTGCCTCTCCTCAGGGTAGGGTTCCGGACAGAGCACTCACCCACAGAGCGAGACAGGAAAGCACGAGGAGGAGGCGGCCCAGCTGTGTTTCAAGTGCGGGGAGGAGGCTGGAGGCTGGAGGGAGGCTGGGGAGGTGAGACGTGAAGGCTGGGGAGGCGAGACGTGGAGGCTGGGGAGGCGAGACGTGGAGGCTTGTCTCCACGGAACATGCTCTTCCTGATCACATATCTGGTGAGCTCCGTGTGCAGGGCAGGACGCAACATGAGTCAGTGTCGTCCCCTTGATGCGCTGGCCAGGCTGTCGGGAGGTCGGGTCACCTAGGTGCATCCCTCAGATACAGACACTGGGCCCCAGCGCGTGTGGGGTTGACCCATGAGGGCGAGAGGTGGGTTCAAGTCCACCTGGGGAGCCCCACGTGTCCACCCACGCCTGCTGCCCAGCATGCCCCTCGCCTCCCAGCATCCGAATGTTAATAAAGGTTGGTAGAGGCAGGTGGGTTCCAGGAGTGGGCAGGGTTCCCCGCGACATTGAGCTGTCTGGGAATGGACCGGAATTGCCCAGGTGTCCTGCTGTCCACGTTGAGAATGATCCCTGGCATGATTCTGGGGTGCTGGGGAAAAGGCAGGGTCAGTCCCCCTCCTCGGCTTGGCCTCTGCTGGAACTCTCCAGCATTCCTGTGTCAGCCTGACATGATGAAGGTTTGGAGGCTCCTTGTGCAGGGATGGCCTCAAGTGCCCACGCCCTCCACATTTGCGGATTTGTGGGGAGAGACCTGTGCAGTGGGGTGAGTCTGAGCACCGGAACAGCAGTGCGTTGAACACAGAATACAGCAACACGCTGATTCTGATGTTTGGGTCCCCTTGACGCTGTTGTGTGTCCCGGGCCCAACAGCCCCTGTGCCCAGAGGCGGTGACTAGCTGAACCAGCCGGTGTGCACGTGGGTCGAGCCACCAGCTCCACCAGGCCATCTGAGCTCATTCTAGATTCCTGAATGGGGACCATGCGTCACATGGACTGTGGCTGTCCTGGGTCCTGGTCCCCAGCGAGGCTGTGGGGCAGACGAGTGGCCTGCCTGTGTAGGGGCCTGGTTAGCAAAAAGAAGTTACTTGAAAACCCCGGATATAGGGGCGGGCCAGGCCAGATAGCCCTATTCAGTCAGAGGGGTGTGCATATATTAACTGTGGTAGGTTGAAATCCGATTGGCCACCTGTGTGTGGGCCGGGCTCCACCACCACTATAAAAGATGGTCTGTGAGGCTGGAGTGGGGAGGTTTTTTTTTTTTTAGCAAGAGCAGCGGCGCCACCACAAGCGGCGCCGCCCCGTGCACCGCCCAGAGCAGCAGCAGCAGTGGCCGGCGCCGCTGCCAGTGACGCCGCCCTGAGCCAGAGCATCAGCAGCAGCAACAGCAGCAGCGCCGCCGCAAGCAGCCACGCCACCTCGGGCAGCGCCGCCATCAGGAGCAGCCTCTCAGGAGCCAACGGTGCAGCCACACCGGGAGTGGGTCTGTGGTATGGTGAGGGTGAGGTAGGGAGCCTCCAGGAGGGACCCCAGCGACTGGGAGGCGGTGGTCCCCAGCAAGACTCGGGCACCTACCGGTCAGTTTGGTTTCTAATGCAGGTTGGTTTCTAATGCAGGTTGGTTTCTGATGCAGTTTGGTTTCTGATGCAGTTTGGTTTCTGATGCAGGTTGGTTTCTGATGCAGTTTGGTTTCTGATGCAGTTTGGTTTCTGATGCAGTTTGGTTTCTGATGCAGTTTGGTTTCTGATGCAGTTTGGTTTCTGATGCAGTTTGGTTTCTGATGCAGTTTGGTTTCTGATGCAGTTTGGTTTCTGATGCAGTTTGGTTTCTGATGCAGTTTGGTTTCTGATGCATGGCGCGAAATAAAACTTTGCTTGATTTTCGCTTTGTATCAGTCTCGTTCCTTTGATCACGGACCCTAACACCTGCCACATGAGTACCCAAGCCTCGTGACCTTTGGTATATGCAGACTACGTCTGCCATAGATCTTTGGGGCATTTCAAAGAGGCTCATTGCAATTAATTCCTCTCTGTTGGGGAAATAGCGAACTCGAGACATGGAGGGAGAGAGAGGAGCTCACAGTGTGCCCCACCCCTAGCCAGGGCCTGCTTTCCTGAGGTCACGGGATGATGGTCGCTCTGCTGTCAGCACCTGGAGGGAGACCACAGAGGCGTTTATAGCTGGAACCTGACCCAGCACGTGTTCCACTTACCTCTGTGGGAAAACCCATTTGTCCTTGCCCACTGCCGCTTCCCTGGGACAATGTGCGAGATGCTGGACAGGCTTCAGGATAGCCAGATGTCCCCGGGCCTGCAGGTGCCAGTCCTGGAGGATGGTTTTGGAGGGATCATGGTGCCCTGAGGCTTGGGGGATCCGTGATGGAGGCTCTGTCTGTGCCGTAGGCCCGGGAGACCTTCCTGGAGGAGCTGGGATGCCAAATTGGGACTGAGTGCATGGGCATCTCCAGGCTGCTCTAACACATCACCGTGTGTTGGGTGGCTTCAACGACAGATGTGGTCTGTCCTGCGACTCTGGAGGCTCTTCGACTCTGGGAAGTCAAGGTGTGGGCGGGGCTGTGCTCCCTCTGGAAGTCACGGGGGAGGGTCCTTCCTGCCTCTCCAGCTTCAGGGACAGCCAGAGGCCCTGGCGACCCCTTGGCCTGGTGACCTTCCCTTGGGCCCCCACATCCCTCAGCACGCGACCTCCTCCCCATGGCTGAGAGGACACTGCCTCCAGATTTCCCTCTTCTCACGGGGGCACCGCTCACTGGATTGGGGCCCACCCTAACCTGGCACGGCCCACCCTAACCTGGCGCGGCCCACCCTAACCTGGTGTGGCCCACCCTAACCTGGTGCGGCCTCCTCTTCATTCGGTCACATCCACAAGGACCGTATTTGCAGAGGACGGACGTCCTGAACTTCCAGATGGACCTGAACCTGGGGAGATGTTGTTAACACAGCGTCCTGCCCCTCCCTGCATGTGGAAGGGGAGCAGAGGGAGAGTGGCTGGCACCCCGAGAAGGTGTACCCTTTCGTTCTCTGAGAGCTTTGGGCCATGGATCTCTCTAGAAGGCCATCAAATAGGGAGATACGGGATCACCGGTGAGCTTTTCTCTTCAATGTAGAGGAAGCAGCTCAGTGAGTCCTGGCTTCTGACACTGGGCTCACGGGGCACGGGCAGGGCCAGAGTCTGCCGGGGCCTCAGATCAGCCGCAGGAGCTCTGTGCCCCTCCCCCCGGGCCTCTGCGGAACCTCAAGGAGACAGGCGGACAGGAGCTGTGCCCGTTTTCAGGCAGAGTCAGCCAGCAGAAAAGAGGACAGTGGGCTTGGGGGTTCGGGGGCCTCCTGGCATCACTCCTGTGTGGATCACTCCTGTGTAGATCACACACTGTCCTGTGTGGGTCACAAATAAGGGGGGTCACTGAAAAGAGCAGCCTTGGCTTTCGTGTTCCTCACACGGAGTCTCTTGAAGCTGATCAGGGGACCCCGACGTTCCCAGGGTCCACATCACATCCGCATGAGGAAAACCCACAGACACACTTCCCATCACGTGTGAAGCTGCTCTTTTAAATCCCGTGAATGTTCCCTTACCTGCAGACCGCAGTGCCTCGGAATTTCTCTTTTCTGACAAAAGGTGAATGAGGAGTAAGACTGTGCAGCATCGGTGGGGGGGTCGTGTGTGTTTCAGGAGGGATAGGAAGTTCGGACTGGCAGCGGCCTATGGTGTCAGTGTGTCTGGGACCGAAGGAGCAGGTGTGGAGAGATAGAGTTTGTGTCTCGCACTAAGTGCAAAGGCCCGGGAGCGCTGGCTCAGGTTGGGGAGAGGCATGCACAGGAAGGCGGGTGCCGTGCTCTGTCCACAGGCGCGTCCTGGGTGTATGAAGAGATGCAGGTGCTGGTCTTCTCTGCTCCATGCGGCTCTTTCCGTGAAGCAGCCGCAGCCATGAGCTCTGTAGGGCTGCCTCTGTGAGTGTCAACTGTCTTGGTCAGGAAATTACCAGAAAACCTCGACAAGGCCTTTGCTGCTGTCACAGCTGTTTCATCGGACAGCTTGAACCTACTTTTCCACTGTGGTGCCTGGTCCACACAACGCCGTGTCCCCACACGCCCACTGCCCCATGGTGATGGCGCCATTGCCAGCCCGTCAGACATCAAGTGGCTGCTTTTCTGAAGATCCAGACAGACCCCAGAGGGACACCGAGCAGGGGGGACTTGCTGTAACGATGCCATCCCCTTCTGTTTCCAGACAGCAACTTGAGGGGACAGATACAGTGAAGGGACGAGGTCACCCCTTTCCATTCCTCTCGTGAAATCTTTGTGTAGGTGGTCGTGAGGGTCCCTTCCAGACCCCTCCCATGAGTGACTTGTTTTAGGAAGGGCTTTGCCCAAAGTTGAGCGTGTGGAAGGTTTCCGTGAATATGTATCAGAAACATAAATGAGTGAGTGACAAGTTTTGAACTATATTGGCTCACTCATGTAAAACTGCATGCATAACAGAAAGCTAGATGAGAAAAAAAAAGGATTATTCTCATGAAATACACAATTCTCTCTCCAATGTGCCATGTGGTTTCCGAGCGCCATGGAAATGCAAGCCTGTTTGTTGTCTGGGCCAGTTGGAGGGGGTGGGTGGGCGCCCGAGCATGTCACAATATATGGAGTAAATGACCATCTTCCTACGATTCCGCATAAGGAAGTGTAATCAGTATTAAAATTACACTGACTATAAAACTTGTCTCCTTGGCCCAGAAGGCTTCTAGGAATCCTGGAAGGTGCCGTGGCTGCCCAGGGAGCAGGCTGTGGGCTCGGCGTTGCTGCGTACGGGGTGAGCGGACTTCTTCCCGGAGCGTTCTGGGGTGAGAGCATTTTACATATTAGGTCACATGAATCAGTCACAAAAAAATGAGTGGCTTTTCACTTCCTTGCAAGAAAAATTTATTTGGTTTTCAGTGGCAAGAAGATGTCACCAGACACAAGGCATGTTGCTTCTTATGACTTGTCATCGCAGTAATCCACCAGCATATGAAGGACCGAGAAATGGCCGGCGGCAACGACCTGGCCGTTCCTGCTGCCGCCTTCCTGTGTGTCATTTCCAGATGACTGGTTTGTCCACTGCGGCTTCACCACCTGGAAGGCTTGGGACTCGCCGTGGCCAGATGAGAGTGGCCATCCTGCTCCTTCTCTCCCTCAGGGGTCCCGCCACAGAGGGGGAGGGGGTGGCCCTTCGGGCCCTGGGGGTGCTGCCTGGCCCCGTCCGCTGGAAGTCTAGTTTATCTGAGAGATCCATGTGCCCAGAAGCCACGTGAGGAAAGACCGTGACATTTGACCGTGTGACACTTAATGTTCCTGACTGTCGAAAGCGTACCACTCAAGTTTTCCAGAGAAAAATAGGCACTTGGGGAAAATGTCTTTACTATATTGGACAGTGCTTTAATAAGTAAAGTTCTTTTTAGAATCAATGAGAGGAGACCAGGGGCTCATATTGGTGCAGACGGCGGGGCGGGGTAGTTGAAGAAGCAATGGCTTCAGGCACCCGCGGTTCACGGAGAAGGGTTTTAGCTGCTTGAGCCGACTTCCAAAGGTGCTCACGTGCACTACGACGCCGATGAAAACCGTGATGCACCCTTTCTCTAACTGGGTTGGCAGGGAGGAAAAGGGGGTGCGGGATGCGGAGGTGTGGGGCTGTTGGCCCTTGTGCAGGTGGCTGGTGGAGGTTTACGGTCAAAATTCCGGAGGTCATTTGACAGCGTCGGCTATGGTGCTGTGGACACAGCCCGTGGTCCCACAGCACCTCCAGAAACTTACCCCGCAGGTGCTCCCAGGCAGCCGTCTTCACCAGCGGGTTCTGATCACTGGAACTGGAGACGAGACCAGTGTTCATCTGCCAAGAACAGTCTCAGCTCGGGGCATCTGGGTGGCTCGGTGGGTTAAGCCTCTGCCTTCAGCTCAGGTCATGGTCCCAGAGTCCTGGGATCAAGCCCCGCATTGGGCTCTCTGCTCCGCTGGGAGCCTTCTTCCTTCTCTCTCTCTCTCTGCCTGCCTCTCTGCCTTGTTGTGATCTCTTTCTGTCAAATAAATAAATAAAATATTTAAAAAAAAAAAAGAATAGTCTCAGCTCGTACAGAGCAGGAAGCCAGGTGGCCTTCATGGTTTAAGGGGGTGGGATCTTATGAGCCGCTGTGGGATTTTGACTAGTTGTTCATGTCATGTGAAAAAGCAAATTCGCAAGATGTGTATTTGTTGGGGACTCTCTTGGCTGGTGTCTGTGCTTGTATATGTCCATGGAGCGTTTTCAGAGGGTATAAGAGAAGCTGACACGCCTCTGTGGAGCAGGGGTGGGGAGCCGGACGAGAAGGGGGTGTTTACTTCCTACCTTAGACGGTTTACGTGACTCTGAATTGGTTTTTAATGAAATTGCTAATTTAAACAGCAGTTTGCTGAAGGAGGAAGTGAGGCTTTTCTAGGCGGTGCCGGCGGTGGCCTGAAGTCCCGTTATACTCTGTAAGTAGTGGAAATAGTCACGTGCCTCATGCGTTTTGATTCACGCCCGTGTGGGTCACGACATGCTGGGTGGCCTAGAGCTTGAGGGGTGGGCAGGCGGGCGATGTGCTTCCCGGCCCCCCTGGGCATGCACAGCTGCAGTGTCCACAAGACCATGAGCGGAGGTGGTCATGAGGCAGTCCACCCCTCGCTCTTGGGTGCGATGAGACTAGAGCCCCCCCTTCTCCCACGTCCACTGCCTCTCCCCTGTGCCAGTCCCTGTGAAGGCATCAGAGGTGGGGGTGTGTTTGCCTCCTGGAGATCCTCACTCACATCGGCCGACCCTGGATGGTCGCATTGGACTGTGTGTCACCAGAGCAGCCGAGCTCTGGCTGCAGTGACAGGAAGAGAGTCTCATCCCACAGCCCCACCCCAGTGCCCCAGGGCATTGTCACTTGCCACACCGGCGGGGGTGCCACGGCTGTGCTGTGGCCCCATGGTGCTGCCTGGACAAACCCGTGTGGGTACGGCACACGCACGCCCTGGCAGGACGCCCCCGTCCCCATGATCAGGGTCACCATGTGCAATGCCTTGTGAATTTGCTTTTTTCACTTAAGATTAGTTATTGATCGAAGTTCCACGGCCGTTCATAGAGTAACGCCTTGTTGCATTTAGTGGCTGCTGGTGTCTTGCCCTGTGGGTCTCAGTACTTGGCTATAGCAGCTCCCGCCAGAGAGGGCACAGGGAGTGGGAGTTTCCTAGTGGGGATGACCTGGGGCATCCAGGAGTGTATCCGCAGAATCCATTCCCAGAGTCAGAATGGCTGGGTCCAAGGCTGTGTGCATTTTCCACCCTGGTGGACGTTGTCAGTGGCCATCAAAAACATCCGCTCCTGACCCTCGCTGCAGGAGAGATCTCTGCCGGCTGGGCGGTGGGGAGGGCTCTATGCCTCCGTCCCCCCATGCTTGGTCCGGGTGCACCCTGCCATGACCGCTTCTACACCATCCCCAGAGTCCTCCTTCTCCTCCTCCTCCTCCTCCTCCTGTCTTCCCCTCCGCTGGGACGACCTCACGCCCCCACCGCTGCCCGAGTCCATTGCCCACAGCAGTCCCAGGGACCATTTAAAAAGCATGAATCTTCTGGTGTTCCTGTCCGACCTGGCTCCATTGCACTTGGCAAACCCAGGCACACCCTCACCATCTGGCCTGGCCCCAGCACGTTTCCCCAGTCTCTTCGTGCCCCCCACCTGGTCCTGTCTATTCCTCACACTTGTCCAGCTTGTCCCCAGGAGCTGGAATATTCTCCCCAACTCTGGCCACGGCTGCCTTTTGTCCTTTTGTCGTCCATATCTCGGCCCATGCCCACCCCCGGGGTGAGGCCTGGTGTCAGCCCTTTTGCTGTTTTCATATCTTCTAGTACTAATCTACATCTGAAACCATCTGGCTTCACTATTTCTCTCCCCGCCTGGACCTCGAGGCCTGGCTGTCATCCTTAGCGGTGTCTGGCTAGAGGGGCCCTTGGTCAGCATTTCTCCAGGGCAGGCATAAACTCTTCCAAGAGAGCCGAGACTGTAGGCCCCACATGGGACCGTGCTGGTGTCTGTCTGCTTTCCTGCCATGTATCTGCAGAGCCAGGTCAGGGGCCGGGCACTAGTTGGCCCCAAGAAGCTCTTCCCTGATGGGCAGAGGCCGGTCCTCGGTGGTAACACAGACACACCCAGAAACTATGCCATCCATGCTGAACAGGGACAAGACCTTCCCACGTGCTGCCATTACTGTTCTGAGTGCCTCAGAGCCTGCTGGAATGTAGGCATGTCTTAGGGCCTCCCTGGGGAGAGGTCGGAGTGCAGAGCCAAGTCAGCGAAGTAGCGGAGGAAAATCCCACATTTCCAGGCACTGAGCTGCCCCGTGGCTGTGGGCTCAGAGCCACTGGGGCTGGCTGTGTCTGTAGAGAACCCAAGGCTTCCCGTGCTGCCAGCCCACCAGGCGGGGATCCTGATATGGGGGGAGGGGTGCAGAGCACTGAGCCCACCTGCGTGGGGTCAGAGTCCCCATTGCAGCCATCCCATGGGACCCTCTGAGCCAAGAGGTGGGTACCTCCACATTCTTCATCCTCTCTGACTGCAATTTGGGGGGGTGAGGTGGTTCTTGATGTGTCCCAGGGGCCAGCAGCCATCGTGGGTCTCAGCGTCATCTGCTGGGCTGTGTGCCCTCAGACTGGCTTCCCTCTGCCGTGGGGATGCCCCAGGGCTCAGCCTGCACATGGGCTCCATCCGTGCTAATGCGGGGACTCTGGCAGGCGGCCCCTCCCTCTGTGAAGCCCCGGGCTCTTCACTCAAGCATCTCATGGCAAGAGATGGGCTGGGGCTGTCCCTCTCTCTCCCTGCGGTGGCCACAGCCCTCCTGGGCCCCACCCTGTGGTCTCAGACACCCGCTACTCCAGGACAAGCCTGTGACCTCAGTGCTTATCGCCACACGGATATGAGGCTCTTTCCCTTCCCCCACCGTCCTGCCCAGCGTCTCTGGAAACAAAGCCTCAGCCCCTCCTCTGCGCCAGGGAGTCTGTATTTTTGGGCGAGGCCAAACTTGTGTGTGGAGAGGGGAGTGCTGTCCTGCGAGGCCCGCCTGGGTGGAGACCGCTGGCAGGGATTTCGAGAGCAGGTATCATTTTTTTTTTACATTTGTTTATTTGTTTATTTACAGCATAACAGTGTTCATTGTTTTGGCATCACACGCAGTGCTCCATGTAGTACATGCCCTCCCTATTACCCACCACCTGGTTCCTCAACCTCCCAGCCCCCCCCACCCCTTCAAAACCCTCTGGTTGTTTTACAGAGTCCATAGTCTCTCATGGTTCATCTCCCCTTCCAGTTTCCCTCAACTCCCTCTCCTCTCCATCTCCCCATGTCCTCCATGTTATTTGTTATGCTCCACAAATAAGTGAGACCATATGATACTTGACTCTCTCTGCTTGACTTATTTCACTCAGCATAATTTCTTGCAGTCATTTTTTAGGAGCATTTCAGCATCTTGGATAAAGAGAAGAAACCAGGGCAGGTGCGACCCCACACACCGTCGCACACACACGCGTGTGCACACGGAACGTTTGGCCAAGTCTAAGCTGTCGTCCCTCGGGGATGGGAGGTGTTGCAGGGGTGCGGCTGTATGGAGTGTCTGTGGGGCTGGCCGAATGAGCCCCCAGCAGGGCTTACTTACTACTCAGGTGGCGGAAGGAGCAGGCAGGGCCGTGTCTGGCTGGGTAAGGGAGGAGGCCATCGTGGCGCAGCCTGAGACGCCGCCCGTATGCGGGTGGAGGTGGCCCGGGGCCCCTGGCAGGACAGGAGCACTGGCTGCAGGGAACCGCCTTCCGTGACTGCAGACACCTGGCCCATCCGCCGAAGCCCCAGGTCGGCACTTCAGCCAAAGCTTGTGATGATGTCAAGTTGACTGCTTTGTGTCAGAGTGGTCGGAATTAACGTCTGTGCTGCGTTCGAGGCCCGCTCCACCACGGAGGCCTGGGGACGCTCAGCAACGGGCCGGGGGGGCAGCATGAGGTGGCCGGGTCGCAGGGGACATTCCGCTTGGGGAGGACAACAGGCATAATGTGTGAGCCTGACCTTTCCAGACCAGAAAGGGGACCCAGCCCTCCTGCTGCCCCACCAAAGGGGGCTTAGGTTCACTCGGCCCAGCTCGGGGGGCAAGGCAGATGCCCTGCTAGGTGCTTGGGTGGCTTGGTCACTGTTGGAGTTTGGGGGTTACACGGAGGCAGACTTCCCACCCTTCCGTCATAGGTAGAATGCTTTTGTCTCTGCTGTTGTCAAACGTGCCCTGTTCCTCTGTTCCCTCCCTCTGGAAGGCCACCCACTGCCACCAGCTCTCCAGCTCTCCTGCTCTCCAGCTCTCCAGCCGGCCCCTCCTCATCCCCACACCCTTGGCCCTGCAGTCAGGGCCCCTGTCCTTGGCCCCAAGCAGTTGCTATGGCTACCATTTCCTCTCTGGGGTCCTTCTGCCCTAGATGGTTATTGCCAGGGGGCGAGCACCTGCCTGCTGTGCTCTGCAGGGGCTCTCGCAGCCTAGAAGCTGTGGGGCTCTTGTTCGGTGGTGAGTGGGTGGGATGGTGGCCAGGTCCTCACTGCCCCGGGCTGAGGGTGGACAGACCTTCCCCTTCTGGACGACACACCTGCCCAGATTGGGCAGGGGTAGGAGCAGCCCAGCTTGGGGATAGGGCTGCAGCCATGGCTCAGGGCACAGACAGGCTCTAGAGGGAGGGTAGGGGCAGGGGAAGTGGACGAGTTCCAGGGAACCATGCCCCCGCAGCGGGCCTGAACCCAAGATGTGCTCTGGGCTGTGCTGTCCAGGGGCCCATCGGATCCTTTCCCTGGCCAGCCCAGCCCAGCCCAGTCTCCCTCCTGCTGCCACTGTCTCTAACTCTCTTGTTTGTTATGAAGGCTCATCTGACCTGATGGACCCCGTCTGTGTCACATGTAACCTTAGGTAATTCTTGCCAAGCTGAGGGACAGGCACAGCTGTCGTTCCTCCTGGTGACCTTCAGGCTCACAGAGGTCAAATCCCACCTGGAGTCTCACAGTGGCAGGCGGTGTAGTGGCACATGGGCCCGAGTCTGTGCTCCTCCCCGTACCCAGGTGAAGCACGTCACAGTCCGTAGCAGGCACGGACATTCGCTCCCTGTAACCTCAGCCTCTGCCCTCCAGCTCCGGGGAAGCCCCAGGACTGAAGAGCTCGGATTTGCTGAGAGGCGCTTCTCCCCTGCCCCCACTCCCTTTCAGGCTGGAGTTTTTCTGCCCCCAACCTCAAAACCAGGGCACCACCCTCCAGCGATACTCCCAGAGCATGAGCTCCATGACATCCCGTATGGTCCGGCCAGCACGAGGAGCACTGCACAGCGGGTGGAGGAGGCTGGCGGAGCTGCAGGGTTCAGCATGAGGACGGAGGGAATAGCACCTCTCGCCACATCTCTGTAGGGTGCTTGCATCAATGATACTAGATTGGCTGCATTGGGCTAAATAAAACACACGAGTAAAACACACCCCCCCTTTAGTTTGACTCTTTCTTAACTTGTCGCTAAAGCATTTAGGATTGTGCACACTCCGGGTGCTGTCTTTGCTGTTTGCACCTGACGGGCCCGAGCTGGGCCCCCGGTGGCTCCGCTCACAGCTGGGACCGTGTGTCCCGTGGCAGAAGACTGGCCTCAGGCAGTTGCACTGTGATCTTCTCCGCGAGAGCCCCAGGGCAGATGAACCCGTGGGAGCCCCCTTTTACTTCTGTCTTGCTCAGTTTCCCCTTTTCTCCCTGGGTGCCCTGCCACCACGCCTGGTGACACCTGTGTGCTCCACCCCCGCCCCCCTCCCCCGCCTCACTGTGCTGCCGAGCCTCATGTCCTGAGTGTTGTGGGCTATTGAGGGCAAGGCGGGGCTGACCACAAGCTCATTCACCGCCCCTCACCTGGGCAGGAGCCCATCTGGGGTGTGCCCTGGCCTCAGGCTGTTAGTTTCCTCACCTAAAGGATGGCTGGGGGCTCCCATGCCTGGCTGTGCTGGACAAGCCAGTGACGGCCTCCAGGACCCTCGCAGAGCTTCTGGGTCAGAGCTCGTCAGGGAAGGGTCCAAGTGTGTTCGTGTGTGTACATGTGTGTGTACTGTGCGCACCTGTGTGTGCATGCATGTTTGTGTCTATGTGTCTGTATGCGTGTGTGTATTCTAGGTATATGTGTGCATACCTGTGTGTGTACTGTGGTATGGCATGCACCTGTGTGTGTATATGTGCATACATGTATATGTGTGAATTGTGTGTCTGTGTGTGTGTTACATACATATGCATTTGAGCATGTGTATGTGTGTGCACATGTGAGTTGTGTGTGTACACACGTGTGTCTGTATGTTTGCATGTGTCTGTACGTACACACATACTCACATGCCCCGAGTGTTCCCTAGAATTGCCGACCTGGGCTGGAGAGCCCGTGGCAAGACGGCCTCCGGGTCACACTGGATCACACCTAAGAACCCAGTACCCTCGCTTGCCTCCCCCCACGGCAAACTGCCTAACTTTCCCAAATGCGTCTGAGAGCCGCGCCTTGGGCTCCTCGTCATTCTAAACTGAAGGGTAGGCCTCTGAGCCAGCGGTTAGCCCCCACGCGCTGCCCAGAGCTAGTCTCCGCCCAGGAGCCCGAGCCCCAAAGCCTTCCTAAGGGTGAACCCAGAGGCTCCCCATGACCCTTGGATGCACCCAAGAGGAGGAAGTCCGTGTCTGCACAGACTGGGACATGGTGCTTGTAGCAGCACAAGAGGAAACCACCCAAATGCCATCAGCGGGTGACTGGATCCACAAAACGCAGTAAATGCATTCAGGGGAGCATCGTTTGCTCATAACAAGGAGTGAATCCCGACACGCTGGAGCAAGGGTGAGGCGTGAAGGCCTTCTGCTCAGTGGGGTCCGGCCCTGCAGCAGACCCTGCGGGGTGGCCCCATTCCTGTGAAGGGTCCAGAACAGGTGAGTCTCTCGAGACAGAAGGTGGATCCGTGCTCACCGGCACTAGGCTATGGGGAGCCAGGGAGCCACTGTGATGGCATGGTGGAATGTTCTGGAATTAGTTAGTGGTAATGGTGGCACAGCTCTCTACATGAACTAAAAACCACTGTACCGTGTACTTTCCTTTTCAAGGCTGGAGTCGGGGGGAGGGAGAGAGGATCTTAAGCAGACTCCGTGGTCAGCTAGCAGCCCAACACGGGGCTTGAACTCATGACCTTGAGATCGTGACCTGAGCTGAAACTAAGAGTCAGATGTTGGCTTTCAGAGTGTGAACCTGATGGCAGCTGAGTTATATTTCTGTGAAACTGCTGGAATAATGCCTGGTGTCCAGGACCCCAGCTCCCACGGCCCGGAATGTGACCCACAAGTCCATTCAAGTGCACAACCCCGCCGGTCTCCCCCCGGCTCCCCTCCCCTCGCCCCTGCGGGAGTCGGCCTGCCCAATGACTCTGCTCGGCCCCTGGTGCCCTTCTCCTGACTCCCCAAGTTGATGTCCTCTCAGGTCTCAGCTCAGACGCCCCCTTGGTGGGTATCGCATGTCTGAAGCGGTCCACCTGAGCCCTGCCGCCCGCACCACTCCCTGCACCCATGGTCTTCCTGGGGCTGCAGGGCACTCGTCAGACCCTGAAACCACCCCCCTGTTGCTAGGTTTGTTTGTTGTCTGCTGTCCTCACTGCGAAGGGACACGCTGTGGCAGAGATGTGTCTGTTTGCTGGCTGCTCTCTGCTCGGTGCTTGGCCCCACTGGGTGGAGAGGCGTGGAGCGATACCATGACTCCCTGGGCTTGCCCTGCCTCCTCTTGTCTGGGGACTCGGGAGCTCGAAGTGATTGTGAGGGAGATGCCCCAACCCGCCCCCCCCCCCACTGGGCACTTGCCTTGTGGTGTGGAAAGGAGATGTGCCTTCCAGGGGCAGAGCGGAAGACCACACCCTGTCCAGGAAACACGCCCAGAAGGAGAACGAAGATGGACCCCCAGACCGCCCCCCCCCCCCGAAGCAGGTGCAGGAGCCCCGGAGCCTCCCATCACCACGGAGTCTCAGAGACCCCGGTAGATGCAAGAGGCATCCTGCGTCTTGTTAAGAAGCGCGGCGGCAGCGATAGCACAGCTCCGGGCCGCTAATGAGATGAAGTGTATCTGGCAATTCCCTGTCCCTTGGGGAGTCTGGGCTTAGCACCATCCCCTGCATGAAGGCACGAGCAGAGGCTGCATGGCTGTGGACGGCTGTGAGTGTATTTCTATCGATTCTCACCCCAGCGGCCCAACCAGTTTTGGAGGATGGGCAGGGCCGAGTCAGCAGTTCCATCTGTGGTCCGCCTAACAGCCAGGGTTGCCGTGATCCGGCCCAAGGGAGATGGAAGGGAATTGCATTCACTTGTTGGGAAACTTAGGAGTAAGACGCAGACAGAGCTCTATATGATCCCAGTGGATCGGTCTCATATTTAGAAATCTTACTTGCACCTTTCCTGTGCTTCTGTGATGTCTGGAGCACATGAGGGGTCACGGGCCCAGGAGCCAGAGGCCACAGTGTACTCCTGGCAGTTTTTGGGAGGAAGGCATAGAGGGCTCTTGCCTCCTGTCTCGGGTGGGTGGGCATTTCCAGGGTGACTTTGGTAGGAGCTGGTCTCCCGCTGCTGTCTGTACTTGCTGGGGACTCCGTCTCTAATCTGATTAGAGTCCTAGAGCTAGATGTGCGTGTCTGTGGACAATCAGCCCTGACTTAGCCTGTCTCCCGATGAAACCAGAACCCCCTCCCCCACCACTGTTGCCTCGTAGCAGCTCGCCTACCTTTTCCTCCTTACCTGGCCTGGATGTGTCCTGGAGGAGGGGTGTGGCTCTGTTGATCTCCCCTGCTGGGGGCATCTCCTTTTTGGGGTGCCTTCTCCATCTAGGCCTGTCTAAATCCCATGAGACCCAAAATGACCCCCCCCTTTCAGGCAGTGAGGTCCAGAAGACAATCGTCTTTCTTATCTACCCAGCAGGGGTCAACACAGCATCCGCCTCCCCCACAGGTTAGCCTGAGGATGCACTGTGACGACACTTGTGTAAAGCATGGCCCGGTGCCCAGCACACAGTAGGTGTGCTTCCTCCTCCACCATCAGCACTGATGGTCTTAAATCCAATTATCCTCAGGGACCTGTTATCTCCTGGCACCTGTTCCCCAACACAGTACCTGGTCTTTCTTCGATCCCTTTGTCCCCTTCCAGGAAGGATCCCCTCCCTTGGTTAGTGCCAATCCTGTGCGCACAGTAGTGCCTCACTAACATTTGTGGGGAGGAGGCCAGTGCCTTCCAGGTTTCTGTATGTGCAGAGACCAGCTCTTTTTAATCCACATCAGGGGAGGTTGTTGATGTAGAATCGCCAGTCCTTCCTGCAGAGGGCAGGTGGGTCCAAGTCACTGACTCTCAGCTGACTCTGCAGTCCTGGACCCTGTTTGCTCTATGTTTGCTGTGAGACCTTATAGGTAAGGGTCTCTCTTGCCTTCCTGTCTCTCTTCCATGGCAACAAAACCCCTTAGAGGTGAAGCCACTCATGAGTGGAGTGGTGAGGACAGACAGTCTGAGTGGCACTGGGATTTTAGCCTCAGTCAAGATAGGAAATAGCCATGCTCCCTCTCTCTCTGTGAGGCCTGAGGAAATGGGTGGGAGGGGTGGAACCCTGGCTCAGCTCTCCTTGCCCTGGGTGAGCCGATGTTGTTCTCTGAGGGGCTGGGGCTTCACGGTGAAGCAGGGTAGTGCAGGCAAATACCTTCCGGGGTTGCCTGAGAGCCTGATCAGCTGTTTTCTTGAGTATGGCTGGCAGAGTGCTTTGTTGGGTGGTGATGGTGGCGGTGATGGTGATGATGATGATGATGGTGGTAATGGTGGTAATATTGGCGTTGGTGATAATGATACTGGTGTTGAAGATGATGGTGGTGATGGTAATGATGGTTATGGTGATGATGGTGATAATGATGATGATTGGTATGGTGGTCATGATGGTTATGGTGATGATGGTGGTGGTGGAGATGATGATGGTAGTGATGATGATGACAGTCTGATGGTGGTGATGGTGGTGATGATGATGACGGTCTGATGGTGGTGATGGTGGTGATGATGATGATGATGGTCTGCTGGTGGTCATGATGACGATGATGGTACTGATGATGGTGGTGATGGTGATGGTGATGATGCTGGTAAGGAGATGGTGATGATGATGGTGATGGTAATGGTGGTGATGGTGATGCTGGTGTTGAAGATGATGGTGGTGAGGATGATGGTGAGGATGATGGTGATGGTGATGATGATGCAGATAGCAAAGATGGTGATGAAGACGATGGTGATAATGACAGTGATGATGATGGTGATGGTGATGAAGATGGTAATGATGGTAGCAATACCCTTGGGTCTAATCCTGAATTTTCTCCCATGTTTCAAGAGTATATCATCTGTCTGTCTTCTAAGGGCGTTCCCCCTACTCTTTCACACCATGGTGCCTTGTAATCTTTGTTTGGGAATTTTGACATCCCATTCTGTGTCCTCTGTCATCTTTGATATTTTTATTTCTTTGAGCTGCGATATTTCCTTTACCGTATGGCTTTTTCCTACTCTCTGACCCCATGCTGCACCGATGACTTTCACTGCTGTGAAGACAGAAATGGTGCTCCTTCCTTCCTTCCTCTGATAATTTTGAAATGTGTGAGTTTCTGCCCCAGAGTTTCTAGTTTTCTCAAACTGAAGGGGGCTATTTAGTTTGGTTATTTCACAATGGCCTTTACTATTTTCTTATTAACCGGGCAAATATCCAAGGACTCCAACTCCTCACTGGGGTCTTTTGCAAGGTTTCAGTCACAGGGCTGGACAGGAGAGTGACGGGGCTCACAAAGAAGCCAAGCACAAGGAGAGATTTGAAGGCTGGAGTCACCTCTAGCTGTCTGCAAGAAAGCCATAGGGCAAGGTTTGCCTTTTTAGTTTGACCAAGGAGAGAAACAACAGCCATTTTGTAGAGCAGTTGTTCAACCCTTGCTTTTCCACGCACTTTGCTTCAAAACTCTTTAAAAGGGTACTTTAAGGAAGGACATTGGGATGCAGTTGAGGAGAAGAAAATCGGAGGTTTAGAATGAGAGAAAAAGCCTCTTCCTGCACCTAGGACCTCAAAGGAGGGCATTCCATTTTGGCAGATCGAGTGATTGTGAAGAAGACTTGAGCGAGAAGGGAAGTGGGAGGATGACGAAGGGTGTGTGTTCTGTCTGTAAAGACGTGTTCTCCAGAAGAGCTCTGTCTTCTTGCTTTGCCCAAGACCTATGATGTGGGCATCCTGGTGTCTCCTCAAGCCAGACCCCCTCCCTCCTGGGCATGGCTGGGTATTGTACGGCTCGGAGTGATTCATCGTCTGATGGAGCACTTGAGAAGGGACCCCTCCCCCTGCCGGGTCAGAGCGGTGAATTCAGCACCCCATCTACAGCAGCCAGTTTAGGGTGTCGGAAGGGAAAAGCCCTCAGAATTAGTCACAACCTTTAAAGAGTTACTTGCTTGCAGATTTTAAATGCCATATCATTGTTTCCAGGCTCATTTTATGAATATAAAGAGTATTAGTGAGTTTAAGAAGATGAGTTAATTAAGAAATCGTAATTCCCAGAAAGCCTCTTTGACATAATTTAAAATCCCAGGTAAGTGTAATCCATCATTAAAACCTGAAATTGAAGGGGCGACTGGAAAATACTGTGCAACAACACAATATAAGTCATCCCAGCAAGAGGGTCCAGAGGTGCGGAAGGAGAATGAGCGAGGGAGGGACAGACATCTGGGGTACAGCAGGTGGTTAGAGGAGGAGAGTCGCTCTGGCCCAGAGATCTCAGAAACGCACGGCTGCCATCCAGGAGATGTTCACAGACGAGTCCCTCACCCCAGGGCCTTCCAGCGCTGGCAGCGGCCGATGCCCCTGTTTACCATGTAAGGAAGCCACCATTTGGGGGAGTAAAGCAAGGTTAGGTGCTGTCTGTTGGGGTATTGCCAAAGGGGTTGGTCCGTGGCATGGCGTTTTGAATTTCCCAGATCTGGTCCCGTGAGAACTGGTATTAAAATGCACTCATCATAAAACCATCGCTGGACCAATCCTTGAGAGTACGCCCTAAAATGAAGCATGGTTGTGGCCCATTTTGGTTATGTTTGCTGCCCCTTCCTTGTAGAGCCGTGCACAGTGAGTCTGAAATATCCTGTCTTGTGCTGGGCCCAGTGAGGTCCACGCCAACCAGAGCGCCATGATCAAGTGTAGACTGTGAACTCTTGAGGTGTTTCCTTGTGTCTTCCATGGCACAGACGGTTTTCCACAGCGCGGCAGCGGCAAGTGGCCACAGCCCTATGAGGTCCCGAGAGGAGGCGTTCGAGAAAACCCCAGGTCCGGCCATCCCTCCTCCTGAGAGGGAGGGTCCCCCGCTGTGCATTAGTGCCCTTCCTGATCTGGGTGATGAAGGGGAAGCCCCGGGCACATGCGCTCCATCCAGCAGCTGGTGTTGCCGGTGCCTCCAGGAATCTTCCCACGTTTCGCAGGAGGAAACGTTGCTGGTGGCGGTGTTGCCCTTGGCCGTGATGCATAGAGAGGTGGGACGGTGTTTGGCACCAAACGCAGCCCATCGCTGGGTCCCGTGGATGTCAGTTGTTGTTTTATTGAATTTTCACTTCAGCTGAGTGAACTCAGGGCAGAAAGAGATGACTCCAGTGACAAAGAAAACAGTCTTAGGGCTTAACCGTGACCCAGTCGGGGAGCTGGGAAATAGCCAAAACGTGGCATTACCGTTGTTTGCTGAACAGCCAGGAGAAGGCTTCCCGCGTGTCCATGTGCACATATTTACTTAACATGAACTCAGGTTGAGGAAGGAGCTCGGATCGTGAGTCCCGGCAGCCTCGGGAACTGGCAGACAAGTACACTGGCAAGTACATCACCTGCACGAAGCTTGCGCCCCACAGTGGAAAGCACCATTGTTGGTTAATTGCTGTGTGCTATTAATAGACGCTGAGTAATGGGAAGGGACTTGTGGAGGTCTCGTGAACCCGTCTGCTGGCTACGTTTTCATGACCATGTTTGGTGCAGGACATCTTCAAGGCGCACAGTGGAAGCTTGTGTGGTGCCCAGACCAAGTGTGCAGGGCTCAGGCCCGCCCACCTCCCCCGAGCAGGCTGCGAGATAAGTGTTTCCCAAGGACTAGGGGCGCCTTTTCTGGCCTGGGCTCTAGGGGATGGCGGGGTGCGTACTGAAGCCTGATTGTTTAATCCAAGGGCCTAGGGTTCGTAAAATTGTTTAAAATGCACAGGCTGTCATGCGTGAGGCCCATCGGCTGAATTGACATTGTGCCGGATTATGGATGACAGCCAGCTCCGTGCCTCGGGTCTGAAGGCCAGTGTGCTCCAGCTTCCCGCGAGAGCGCAGGTTATAACGATCAGACATTAGGAATCAGACCATTTGCTCTGCCTTGGTTGGAAGCCAGATGCAGAAGGTGATGACCCCATGCGGCCACCCCTCTGGTCATCTCTGGACTTGACAGTGCTTCCCCCAGACCCCCGGGCCTGGGGGCACCTGGTTAGGAAAGGCAGATGGATTCGCGTGTGAAGGATCCCTGTTCTAGAGTTCTGCCTGGCAATCCGGGTTGGACACAGAGGAGGCATCTTAAGTGAAATTTACCCAGTTGTACAGTGAGCCTTTATTTATTTTTTTTAAGGACTCAAAGAATCCTAAATATTTGAAATCAGGCAGCCATGGCCTGATGCTGTCCAGTCTGCGTTCTCTCTGACCCTCACAGATGACCACGTTAGTCACTAAGTAGATGGACCGTGAGGAGTCGACCTCTGCTTTCTGCGGGTGCCCATGTGTGCCGGTTTGTGAGATCGCCTCAGAGGTGGGCGCCCTCGCAGCAGCCGCCCCTGCAGAGTGAGCATTTGTTTGTTTGTCTGGGATGCGTTGTGTTCCCGAGGACTGTTTTCACCTGGCAGGTGTCACGCGGAAGAGTCGGTGATACCTGTTCTAGGCCAGAACACAAGATGCTGAAGGCCTGTGAATTAAGGTCAAAGAAACTCCAGGTTAGTCATTGTTGCCAAAAAGTAATTTTCATTCCGATGATATCAAGAGGTTGTCTGGGAGCCAAGAACATAAAAAGAACAATATTTAACTAGAACTCTTAGATAGTTATGTGGGAAAATACACGTGCAGATGTGTGCTTGTGTGTGTGCGTGTGCGCATGTGTGTGTGCGTGTGCGCGTGTGTGTGTGTGTGCGTGTGTGTGAGATCTTGCAGCAAGAGTTTGTGTAATTATTCCCGTGTCCCTGCATCCTGCACCCCCATTGTGGCATAAAAACCTTCCACCGTCTGCCATCGGTCAGCATCAGGAGGTTATGGTTGCAGGAGCAGATGACCCCAGACCCTCAGGGCTTGTGACAAGGGGGGAATCTTGCTCACAAACGTGCTGCGGGCGGCCTCCATGTCATCTCTGTTCTGGCATCTTGGCTCAAACTGTTAGTCACTCTTCTGGTGGCTGTGCCTTTCAAAGATCCCTTTATTTAAGATTTATTTGAGAGAGAGAGAGTGTTTGTGTACACATGTGCGAGCAGGGGGAGGGGCAGAGACACTCTAGCCGACTCCTTGCTGAGCACAGAGCCCGATGCAGGGCCTGACCTCACGGCCCCGAGATCATGACCTGAGCCGAGACCAAGAGGCAGACACTCAGCTGGACTCAGCCGCCCAGGCGTCCTGTCAAAGGAGTGAATTTTGATGTGTCCTTCCTAGACTTTCTGCTCCAAGAGGGCACGGGCCGTTGCATGTGTCTCACATGGCAGAGTGCCGGTCGCTGCGACAGCAGTCAGTCCCATCAGCTGGAGGAACAGGAGGCTAACCTCTGTAGGGGCACAGCTGCGAGAGGCTCCCTGAAATCCAGACTTAGATGTAAAGGATTTTCCCCATGTGAGGAGTGAAGAGAGCACGCCGCCGGCTTCTGGACAGAGCTGTGGTGGTGTGACAGACCCCAGCGGTCCCGGGACTCCCTGCCAGTTCTCCAAGAGCGGTGGTGCAGGGGGAGGGAGCGCCCAGTGGAGGGAGAGGAGCTCATGCTGGCCTCCCAGCAGCGCTAGGACGGGCCTTGGTTGCTCTGTGTATTTCCATGGTCCACAGTCTCCGTGAAGGTCCTCGCCCCAAGGCTTCCCTCCCTCCGGGATCGCAGTGAGGGAGAATCCTGTTGATTATGCCCCCAGTTCACACATTTTCCCTGGAACTGCTTCAGCATTGGGAATGGCTTAGCTAGTCTTTCAGGTTTTCCATATTTGTTTGTCTTTCTTCTTCTGTCTACATCCCAAAAAGATTCGAGGTAATTTAGAGTAAAACACGGATGTACATTAAGGTTGCTAAAATGGAAAGAGAGCAGCAACTTGGGGGCATTTCATGTCTGTTCCTTTCTTGTGAATGTCCTCCAGTATTCTTGGGTTTAGCTTTGCCATTTTTTCCCGGTGACAAGGTAGCCAGGGGCCAAACAGCCAACTCATAAAGAAGGAAGTGGTGCTTTTCCCTCTTGCTTATTAATTTATGAAGTTCTATACATTCTGACATTTCTTTTTTTTAAAATATTTTATTTATTTATTTGACACAGAGAGAGAGAGAGACATCACAAGTAGAGCAGCAGGCAGAGAGAGAGGAGGAAGCAGGCTCCCCGCGGAGCAGAGAGCCCAATGAGGGGCTCGATCCCAGGACCCTGGGATCATGACCTGAGCCGAAGGCAGCAGCTTAACCCACTGAGCCACCCAGGAGCCCCCATTCTGACATTTATTATATTAAGTTTTCATTTTGCCACTTTGGGCTGAATCCTTGTTTCCTGGTGTCCTGTATTTGGCATTAATATTTTTATTTCTTGGTGATCTCTGTAATGCTAACACAAATTTGTAGACACATACTCAGGGTAAGGCTTTCCTGCATCTAGAATTGGTGATATGAGGTCAGGGTCAAAATCAGCAGCACTACAGGAGGGTGAGTCACTGAATCTCGAGGTGAGGGCACACTGCCTTGAAGCAGGCTGGTTTGCCAGTAGAGCTGGGGACCTGCATGAGTCCTGATGCTCCATCCTGTTGGGTGGCAAGTGAGACTGTCTGAGGAGCCTGGGGTAGAGCCCCTCACGTACCGTGACGCTGGGTGCAGAGACGCTCTCTCTGTTGTCTTCAGTCTGGGCTTTGCCTTGGTGAATGTTCAAATTCCCCTAAGACTTAACATTCTCCCGATGAGAAACCTGAGTAGATGTGTACGTGCGTTTTGTGCCAGCCTTCCTTGTCTCCCTTCTTACTGACCTGTCAGAGGATGCCTGCCTCTGTCCGCGGGATGGTTCTCCCCCGGGGAAGCGGACAACGGACAGCATGCCATTCTCTTCTTTCTTCCCTTACCCAGAGTAGCTTTGAAGCCTCCTGATACCACGTAGCACGTATTACTCTGCCGAAACCCAGACCCTCCAGTGTTTACGTGCATTGTTATCCCCGTGATTCCCTAGTCATGTTTCACGGGGGATAGAATGTTTCACTGAACCGTCAGGGTTTGTTTCTACACAGCGGAGTGTAGTGGGAGCTGAGAGAAGCCGGTGTCGATGCAGAAGCCCTACCCGTGGGAGGACCTGGGCGCCGGGTCTGGAACAGCGTCGGGCGTCCTCACTGGGACGCTGCTGCTGATTTATGTGTCTCCTCTGACTGAGAGCCCACTCTGCCCGGTTGACTTTCACCTTTAACTACAATTACAAGAAGAGTTGGAGTCATCCGTACACTTGGGGGTCAAGTGGGGAGCAAGAAAGACGGCGGTCGGGGTGTCCACCATTGGTGTCTCCTGAGGAGGGGGTCCTGCCCTTCACAGTGACTTCTGCGTGTAGCAAAGGCGGGCGCCACGGTGGCGAAGAAAGACCCGGGACCCAAACGGGGAGCTGTGCAAGGTACCTGTTTCCTCGGGGTCACGCTTACGCACGCTCTGCTCTTCTGTCCAGCAAATGTTTATCGAGCCCCTGCTTCGACCCAGTGCTTTCCTGGGCATTTATGCTCATATTCTCTTCTCATGGAGTCACATTCTAGGAGGAGAGGCAAAACCCTCAAGTAAATACATGGGCAAGATGATTTCATGCAGGGGAGCGCGATCCAGAGAGGAAAGCAGGGTGGTGTGATGGGGACTGTTTGCTGCTTTGACTGTGAGCTCAGGACAGGTCCTGGGGGTTGAGGAGGTTGGGTTCAGGCCCTGAGTCTGAGCATTTCTGGCAGAGAGAGCAGCACAGGCAGAGGAACTGAAACGAGGATGCACCAGACATCCTCAAAGGACAAGCAGTCCTCGTGGCTGGGCATGGTGAATCAGAGGAAGGAGGCTGTTTGCAGATAGAGAGGTCTGCAGGAATCTGGGTTCCATTCTTACTGGGAAGGCTTTGGAAGGTCTTAAGCAGGAGCACACCATCGATTGGGATTTCTGAGAACCCCCGTGCTGCCCGCAGAGAATGGGTTATAGGAACAGGAGTGGAGCAGGGAGCCAGGCTTGCCTGTTCCATCTTGCCCGGGTGGGAGGCCATGGGGAACTGCATCAGGAGAGGATGTAAGTCCCATTCTTTCCATAGTCAGGTGGCCGGCCAGTCTGTCCCCCTCATCTCCATCACACAGCCCAGACGGTGTCACTCACCAGCTTTTCTTGTTCTCCAAGAGATCAAGAGATTGGCACAGGCAATCAATAAACCATGTACCACATTGGCTCATACTTTTGTTTCCATATCAGGAGTTATGTTTTCCTTATGTTTCATCTCCAGGATCTCACTTAGGTCCTGACCTCACAGTAGAAACCCAGAGCACCCCAACTCTGGCTATTGGAGCCAAGCCAGCCCCAAAACTTCATCCCCTGCACGGCACTGATCCCCTCCCTTGGATGCCCCACTCTTGACCCAGAAGCACGTTCAGTGGGCACCTCTCCTGGGTGCCGACGTAGTTTGGGGCTGATGGCTTGCCTGTTTCTAGCAGAACACATGTGATCAGGTGAGCAGCCTCTCTTTCACATGGTTCTAAATATTCTTACTTGGATTTTGCTTAAAGAAAAAAAAAAAACCAAACTATCAACACATTTTTCCCTTTTCATACTTCACCAAAGAGGAAAAAGGGTAGCAGAATAAACTCCCACGATTTTTCCTGTGGTGACTCAGCACAAATATGACAGATCACAGAAGGGATCCTTACCGGCAGCTGTCAGTGTCATCTGAAATGAATTAGAGCTTCCCCCTTCCCTGCAATACTGAGCTCTGAGAGAGACACGGGAGGTTGCTCCCACTGCTCACAGACCTGGAGGTCCACCGCTCAGCTCTGCTGGGGATCACGGGTGCTTCTAGGGCAAACTGAACCCGGCTTGGGTGTTGGGGAAACATCAGCCCACCTCGCTTTGCTCAGCACAGTCGTGTGTGTTGTGCAAACAGGCTGCATTTTCTTGGTCTCGAACAGGCCGTTGGTCTCTTGGGCGGCAGCTGATTTGGCCGAGCAGGAGTTGGGACCTCGACGTCTGGGGTGTGCAAACGAGGGCGTTCACATTGTAGGATGGCTGGGTTACCAGTAGTCATCCCGTAATTCGAGATAACCCACCACATGACTAAAGAGACATCTGGAAACCCATGCGTGTGCTTACGGAAAACTCTCCTCCGGGTACCGCTGGTCCGTGTTTGTATGATGGCTTCCCTTTGGGCTGTTTTCCCGCCATTGTGGTAAATATTTCTGCATTTGAAGCGAGTGACTCAGGAGAGAGCAGAAAACCTGTTGTTATTGCCAATAATTCTCTTTTGCAAAATGTAGGAAGACTGAATTCTGCCCAGACGCTCTCCAGCTTTAAAACCGAACTTCCAGCCCCTTCCCCCACCCCCACCCGCTCGCGCAGGCTCCCGCCGGCTGCGCGTTTTGTCCCCCGTCTCGCCCCGTCCGCAGCCTGACTCGCCGCTCTTGTCCTCCTTCCTCCCGCTTTTTCTTTCTCTCCTCTCACGGTCTAAAGATGCTCTCAGCCACCAGCCACAGCCGAAGCGGCAGCGGCAGCAAGTCGTCCGGACCGCCACCCCCGTCGGGTTCCTCCGGGAGTGAGGCGGGGGCCGGGGCAGCTGCGCCGGCTTCCCAGCACCCCGCAACTGGCACCGGTGCTGTCCAGACCGAAGCCATGAAGCAGATCCTCGGGGTAATCGACAAGAAACTTCGGAACCTGGAGAAGAAAAAGGGCAAGCTTGATGATTACCAGGAACGAATGAACAAAGGGGAAAGGCTTAATCAAGATCAGCTGGATGCCGTATCTAAGTACCAGGAAGTCACAAATAACTTGGAGTTTGCGAAAGAATTACAGAGGAGTTTCATGGCATTAAGTCAAGATATTCAGAAAACAATAAAGAAGACAGCGCGTCGGGAGCAGCTTATGAGAGAAGAAGCTGAACAAAAACGTTTAAAAACTGTACTTGAGCTCCAGTATGTTTTGGACAAATTGGGAGATGATGAGGTGAGAACTGACCTGAAGCAAGGTTTGAATGGAGTGCCAATATTGTCTGAAGAGGAATTGTCATTGTTGGATGAATTCTACAAATTAGCAGACCCTGAACGGGACATGAGCTTAAGGTTGAATGAGCAGTATGAACATGCTTCCATTCACCTATGGGACTTGCTGGAAGGAAAGGAAAAATCTGTATGTGGAACAACCTATAAAGCTCTAAAGGAAATTGTTGAGCGTGTTTTCCAGTCAAACTACTTTGACAGCACCCACAACGGCCAGAATGGGCTGTGTGAGGAAGAAGAGGCAGCTTCAGCACCTACAGCTGAAGACCAGGTAGCTGAAGCTGAACCTGAGCCAGCAGAAGAATACACTGAACAAAGTGAAGTTGAATCAACAGAGTATGTAAATAGACAATTTATGGCAGAAACACAGTTCAGCAGTGGTGAAAAGGAGCAGGTAGATGAGTGGACAGTCGAAACAGTTGAGGTGGTAAATTCACTCCAGCAGCAACCTCAGGCTGCATCTCCTTCAGTGCCAGAGCCCCACTCTTTGACTCCAGTGGCTCAGGCAGATCCCGTTGTGAGAAGACAGCGAGTCCAAGACCTTATGGCGCAAATGCAGGGGCCCTATAATTTCATACAGGATTCAATGCTGGATTTTGAAAACCAGACTCTTGATCCTGCCATTGTATCTGCACAGCCTATGAATCCGACACAAAACATGGACATGCCCCAGCTGGTTTGCCCTCCGGTTCATTCTGAATCTAGACTTGCTCAGCCTAATCAAGTTCCGGTACAACCAGAAGCTACACAGGTTCCTTTGGTTTCATCCACAAGTGAAGGGTACACAGCACCTCAACCCTTGTACCAGCCTTCTCACGCTACAGAGCAGCGACCACAAAAGGAACCAACTGACCAGATTCAGGCAACAATCTCCTTAAATACAGACCAGACTACAGCATCATCTTCCCTTCTGGCTGCTTCTCAGCCTCAGGTGTTCCAGGCTGGGACAAGCAAACCATTACATAGCAGTGGAATCAATGTAAATGCAGCTCCATTCCAATCCATGCAAACGGTGTTCAATATGAATGCCCCAGTTCCTCCTGTTAATGAACCAGAAACTTTGAAAGAGCAAAATCAGTACCAGCCCAGTTACAACCAGAGCTTTTCTAGTCAGCCTCACCAAGTAGAACAAACAGACCTTCAGCAAGAACAGCTTCAAACAGTGGTTGGCACCTACCATGGTTCCCAGGACCAGCCTCATCAGGTGACTGGTAACCACCAGCAGCCTCCCCAGCAGAACACTGGATTTCCACGTAGCAGTCAGCCGTATTACAACAGTCGTGGTGTGTCTCGTGGTGGTTCCCGTGGTGCTAGAGGCTTGATGAATGGATATAGGGGCCCTGCCAATGGATTCAGAGGAGGATATGATGGTTACCGCCCTTCATTCTCTAACACTCCAAACAGTGGTTACACACAATCTCAGTTCAGTGCTCCCCGGGACTACTCTGGCTATCAGCGGGATGGATATCAGCAGAATTTCAAGCAAGGATCTGAGCAGAGTGGACCACGGGGAGCCCCACGAGGTCGTGGAGGGCCCCCAAGACCCAACAGAGGGATGCCGCAAATGAACACTCAGCAAGTGAATTAATCTGATTCACAGGATTATGTTTAAACGCCAAAAACACACTGGCCAGTGTACCATAATATATTACCAGAAGAGTTATTATCTATTTGTTCTCCCTTTCAGGAAACTTATTGTAAAGGGACTGTTTTCATCCCATAAAGACAGGACTACAATTGTCAGCTTCATATTACCTGGATATGGAAGGAAACTATTTTTATTCTGCATGTTCTGTCCTAAGCGTCATCTTGAGTCTTGCACATGATACTCAGATTCCTCACCCTTGCTTAGGAGTAAAACATAATACACTTTACAGGGTGATATCTCCATAGTTATTTGAAGTGGCTTGGAAAAAGCAAGATTGACTTTTGACATTGGACAAAATCTATAAATCAGCCCTAGAGTTATTCAGTGGTAACTGACAAAACTAAAATATTTCCCTTCGAGGAGGAGTGGAGTGTGGTTTGGCAGAACAACTGCATTTCACAGCTTTTCCAGTTAAATTGGAGCACTGAACGTTAGATGCATACCAAATTATGCATGGGCCCTTAATATAAAAGGCTGGCTACCAGCTTTGACACAGCACTATTCATCCTCTGGCCAAACGACTGTGGTTAAAAACACATGTAAATTGCTTTTTAACAGCTGATACTGTATAAGACAAAGCCAAAATGCAAAATTAGGCTTTGATTGGCACTTTTTGAAAAATATGCAACAAATACGGGATGTAATCTGGATGGCCGCTTCTGTACTTAATGTGAAGTATTTAGATACCTTTTTGAACACTTAACAGTTTCTTCGACAATGACTTTTGTAAGGATTGGTACTATATATCATTCCTTATAATGTACATTGTCTGTCACTAATCCTTGAATCTTGCTGTATTGTCACCTAAATTGGTATAGGTACTGATGAAAATATCTAATGGATAATCATAACACTCTTGGTCACATGTTTTTCCTGCAGCCTGAAGGTTTTCAAAAGAAAAATAGCAAATGCCTGCTGCTACCACCCTTTTAAATTGCTATCTTTTGCAAAGCACCAGTATGTGTTTTAGATTGATTTCCCTATTTTAGGGAAATGACAGACAGTAGTCTCAGTTCTGATGGTATAAGCAAAACAAATAAAACATGTTTATAAAAGTTGTATCTTGAAACACTGGTGTTCAACAGCTAGCAGCTTATGTGGTTCACCCCATGCACTGTTAGTGTTTCAAATTTTATGGTTATCTCCAGCAGCTATTTCTATAGTTGCATTTATCTTTTGTCTAACCCTAATTGAATTACCTTTTTCTCATGGAGGCATTTATATTCAAAGTGGTGATTCCTTCACTTAGATGCATAGGGAGAGTCACAAGTTTGATGGAGATGACAGCTTAGTAATTTATGTACTGTTGGAATTTGTGCTAGCAGTTTGAGCACTAGTTCTGTGTGCCTATGAACTTAATGCTGCTTGTCATATCCCACCTTGACTTCATGGAGAATTAATCCCATCTATTCAGCAAAGGCTACTAATACTAAGTGAATGGTATTTTCTGTGCAGAAATTGAATTTTGTTTTATTAGCCTTTAGCTAAGGAGTTTTTCCAGTAGGTGCTCAGCTACTAAAGAAAAACAAACAAGACACAAAACTATTCTCAAACATTCATTATTAGACAACTGGAGTTTTTGCTGGTTTTGTAACCTACTAAAATGGATAGGCAGTTGAACATTCCACATAAAAAAGTTTTTTGTAGGGTGGTGGGGAAGGGGGCATATCTTCAATGTTTATTTTAAAATAAAATAAGTTCTTGACTTTAAAAAAAAAAAAACAAAAACAAACAAACAAAAAAAACCCCGAACTTCCAGGGAGAACATCATTTTTGTTCTCTTTCACTTCCTGTGTTTAAATCATCCAGAATCCATTCACACTTCGTGGTGTCCTCTGGCTCAGTCTCTCCAAATGCCTTGGAGACTGGCTGTGTGAGCGGCGTGGATGAGGGTGGAAAGAGGCTTCAGCAGGCACAGAGGACCTGTCATTTTGGAGGTGACTCCCCAGGGTTTAAAATAAGCGATTGTGTGATAGAGAGTAACTGCTCTCATCCCTGGTATGAAAGACAAAACCAGTTGGACTTTTTAATGTAATTGATATAGGATCTTAAAAACTCCTGTTTTTTTCTTTTACTGTATGTTTTCAAACTGCGTTTTGGGGGAAAGGGCAACAGAGATGCCCCACCTGCTTCCGCCTCCCTGGGACGACTTGGCCCCAGTCCTTTCTTAGCCACCCAGGCCTCGGTGAATGGGGAGGCGGGGAGGAGGGAGGGCCACACCTTATCAGTCTTCCCACCCGGGTTTTGTTTTGTGCTATGTGGGCCCAGCACCCAGGATTGTGTGCATGGAAAGTCCCACTCTGATAGTGTGCCCCTCCATGCTCCACATGGACCGAATGTCCAGAACTGGGCTGGGTCCTGGAGGGACAAGCCATTGTCATCACGGATAGGTACAGGGGAGACTGCTGCTCCCACAGACAGCACCCCGCCAGCCCCCGACCAGGAGCTATTTGGTAAGAGGCGGGGTTGGTGTTTCCAGGGACAAGGGACGGAACCCACACGCATCCCGTCTGTTCTCGGGGCAGGGCTGCGGCCGGCTCCCGCCGCGGGTGGGCTATACTGGTCTACCATGGCAGTTCTCATCCTGAGCACTGGCTAATGCTTGCTGTGAATTGAATCACAGGGAAGAAACACCCATTTGAGGTGTGAGCCAGTTGATTTACACAGTAGGTGAGGAGAAATCCCTCTGGGCCGCGTGGAGGTTGAGTGGAGCAGTTTCCTGTGGTGTCCCAGCTCTCCGCTGGCCGTGCCAGGACCCGCGGCGTTGACTGGGGGCTGGGCTGGGGGCCGGCCCAGAGCAGGGTGCAGACACCTCCACTGGGGGCTCGTGCGTAAGTAACTGTGCTCTCCAGAGCCCCATTCCAGGGCAGCCTCTTGTCCCACAGTGAATAGGGAGCCCTGTCTTGGAGAATAACACAATGACCTTCATAACAGCTCCATGGGGAAAGCATTGCAGGTTGGATTGGGCTGTGAGGCCTTCCGGGATAAAGCACGTGCTAAAGAGGGGGACCACTCCCTCAGGGCACTTGCAGGGGATGCAGCACGCACAGAGCAGACAGGGCCCTTGCCAGGTCCCGGGGGACATCCCCAGTGCTGGGAGCCGCCCTGACCACCGCCCAGCCCCATTTGGGGACCATGACCTAAGAGAGGAGGGGAGCCTGCCCCGCTGGGAGGAGACCTCTGACCTGAGACAGCCACACACTGTCCTCTCCCTGTCCACAGTCAGCAGAGCCCTAGCCCAGGCCAGACCACTGCCCTTGGCCTCTGCTGAGCTGCTCCCTTCACGTGGCCTCCAGACAGGCTCTGTCTCGAGCCATGAAACCCGTGGTCCTCATAAGACATGTGAAACTGGGGACCTGCCTATTGCTGTCCTTTATTTTCTGGAAATAAGTATGGAAGAAAACACTGTAGAGACTGGGGAGTGAGTCAGGAGGACAGAGAACATGCTCCATGCGAGGTGGGCCTGGCACAGGCCATGTTCCCACAAGAGACACCGTGCTTGGACGGGGCTGTGCCTGCCGGCTGGCCACCATGGCCACTGTGGTGGCGGCTCTGCTGGGGGAGGGGATCCAGGTGCCAATGCAGGTAAGTGTGTCCGCTCCCTCCGTCCATGAGGCAGCCTCACGGCAGGATGGCAGGAACGTGTGTTTCCGACACGGGAGGGGCCGGGCCACACACGGGCGGAGTCCGAGCCCCGGGCGTCCTATCTGCCCATCGCCACCGTCACCGTGCCCTGTCCAGCCACACTGCACCGCCTCGGCCTCTGGTCGTCCCCCAGAGCACGGGGCCACATATCCGTGCTGTGGAGTCACACGCAGGTGCTTCAGACTCCGGAGAAGCAGACAGATGCCGAGCAGGGCTGTCAGGAGATTCTGGACATTCTTAGAAATGACATGTCCATTTCATCAAATGCGTGATGAAAATTCCTTTAAAAAGAAATAACCCACAGGTTAAACGAGACCTGAGAAGAGTGTAGATCAGCGCTTTGTGGCCTGAGTCCAGCGACACCTCCCTGGCTGGCGTCAGAGCCCAGGACGTGTCCTTTCAGGATCTCCCGTCCCGGAATGACAACACGCGGCCCCCCATGGAAGTAAGACATCCCGCACATTCCATGATCCCCTCTCTCTCTCCCACACTGTAAGTCACCATCAGAAGTCCCGTCAAACAAATCCTGAGGGTCCCATCGACCCCCGGCCCCCTTGGCACCTTTCCATGTGTTTGCGTGGATACATGAACCGAGGTCAATATTTTAGCACAGATGGGATTGATTATACATATATTTTTGCAACTTGCTTTTTAAACCTCCTGTGCCTTGGAGCATATGCATTATCAGAACGCACAGGTGCACTCACTTGAGAAAAACCGCATAAGGTCCTCCAGACTGGGTGTTGGGCTCGTTTGTTTAACTCATATCGATGACATGTAGGTTGTTGCCTTTGTCATCCCTCGCTACAACTGATGCCTTTCCACACCCTGCTGAACTCATAAATTGCCTTGGAAAACAGACTTCACTCATTTAAATGCCCCCTGAGACTGTGCTCCTTCTAGGCAGTCTTTCCAGTACTTGTTTTTTTCAGCCCTTTGAATTTCTGACCATCTGGTAATTAGAGCATATTTTTAAAATCTTTACTTCCCTGATAACTAATAATATTGAAAGTGTCGTGTTTTATGTGGGCTATTTGTACCTCTGCATAGATGAATGTATTTTGGGGGGTGGTTTGGCTTTTTTATTGATTCCTAGGAGCTCTTTATATATGCTAGACATTAATTCCTTATTTTCTGCACATGCTACATTCTCTTCCTGGCAGTCTGTAGCCCGAGGCTTTTTTCTGCTCTTCTGAGTTCTTTCGAATAGCTCAGCCAGTAACCTCACACCTTATGAATGTGTGAAATGCTGAGAACAAGAAATGAGGCCTGTTTTCCACTCAGGCACGCGGGTCAGAAGACCCTGGAAACTTCCGCCAACTTCCAAGCACAACATGTCGTGGAGATGACTTTGTTCTCACTGTGTCCTGCTGGGCTGCTGGGGCTGGAAGGAGGCCCCCGGGGCCCTGGCTACATTTTCTTGCTTTCCCACCACTTCAGGGATGGAGCACTGCCTTTCCTTGCCAACGCTGACTCTCTTGGCCCCCCTGCTTCTTAACCTGCCCGAGTGCATCTTGCCCACCGTGGTGCAGGTCCGGACTTTGTCCTGATAGCTCACGGTTTCTGCAGCAGGTGATGTCAGACTTGCTTCCTCCAGCCCTGGAGGCAAAGCTTGGTCAGCAGGGAGGGTCTCACGGTTGTGGATGTAGGTCGGGGCTGCGAAGGCACCCAGGCCTGGACCACGGACTCGCTGGGTCTCTCCAAAGCTGCCATCATTTCCTCCTGCCTTACAACTAATTTGGGCCGCTCTGGTGGCAAGCCAAGTCATCGCAGGTTGCATAAGGCCTGCAGCCCTGGCCTGTACATTCCTTTGTCCACCGTGAACTGACCTTCATGTACGAGAGCCCCACAGACTGGCCTTCGTAGGAAGCCGGGTTTTATTCCTGAGCGGTGAGCATGGACGCCTTTGCAATCAGCCTCTCCTCCTCCTGCTCAGGCTCATTTCTCCATATTTTCTCTCCTCTTCTTTCCTCGCCTTGTTTTCTCTGTGATTTGCCTGCAAGGGGGGACGATTTGTCCCAGTTCCTTCCTGTGAACAGTGGCCCTGAGCACGGGCCCCTGGGACAGGCCACGGTAGGAACCTCTGAGAAAGAAAAGTGTGTTTGAGCTCAGCTGGTGTGATGAACCTTTGAGGGCAACAGAGAAGAATGATTATCTCACACCCTCAGCCCCGCCTGCTGTTGAGAGGCTTATTTTCACGCTGGAAGACGTGGTTTTCCGGCTTCACCATGTGGGGAGTGAACCGTTCTTGGCAAGAGCGGTCACTCGGAAGAGCATGCAATGATGGGTTTCTCCTGGGGGTCACCGTGCCCTCAGGGGCATTTGGCAATGTCTGGGGATAGCCTGGGTGGTCGTGGCTGGGCAGGATGTCGCTAGCAGCAAGCCTGCAGAAGCCAGGGGGGTGGTGAACATCTTCGGAGCCCGGCACAGCCCCCAGCTGAGGCCCCAGTGTCGGCAGGACCTGGGCTGCTCTCCAGGCGGTGCTGGGTGTGGGAGAGCATGCTTTGCGAGAGGACGCCCTGTGGGACTGGGGGTAGGGGGTCACCTAGCTGTCCTTCAAGTTCCCAGCCTTCCCTCTTCCTAGCACCGCCATCCTTCAGAACCCATCCTCTCAGAGGAGAAATGGGGGCTTTCTGACCCTCCTGGCCCCAGGCCCCACATGTGACCTGTCACAGGCCCTGGCCTGGACCTTCATTTCTGGCCTGGCTACAAGTGGGGGCCGCCAGCACGGCTGGTCCAGGCCAGCTCGCCACCATGACTTCGTTCCACACTGGCACTGGGCTTTCCTGGCCTCTCTCAACCCATCGCTCCAGTTTGCACACCACACTCCTTGCCTCAGTGAAGCTGGCCGCAGGTGCGCTGGACGTAGGTGAGGATGGGTGTTGGCTGCCAGAACACTTGCTGGCTGCCCACCTCTGGCTCCCGTACCTAAGGGGTTCCTGTTAATTAGGCATCATTGGCCACACTGGGAGCTGCGCGATAACATTTTATAGGCCATTTTCTCATAAAGAAAAGCAAAGCCGATGTAATTCTTGCTGGCTTTGGGGTTTTGGCTTCACACTCAGCACATCTGATGCAGCCACCCTGGGAATCAAAATCCTCCAATCACTGGCCGTATCATGGAGTAACAACGAAAATGCTACATTTTAGTTCTTTGAGCAAAGACCCTCAAATCCTTTAATGTCCAGGCAATAAACATCGAACCATCTTCCCTGAAGGCCTGCAGACCCTGAATTGAGCTCTGAGTCAGGAGATCCCCAGCAAAGGTTTGGAAAGGCTGCAGTGGGGGCGACACTCGGTTCTGCCTTTGCCAACATAAGAAGTGTGCATGTGGATGGAAGCATGCTGTGGTCAGCCATCCCGGGGGCTGTCCTTGCCCTCGGGGCTCAGGAGGGACTTGAGCAGGACCATGGAGGGGTGTGGTGGCGTGCACCTTGGTCATCGTCTTACAGAGACTTCTGGATCTAAGATAAATGCCAAAAAATGAAGCAGAATTAAACATGCATACAGAATGGGGATGACAGGGCCCACCCTGAGCCCTTGCCCGGGCTTTACTGACACTGGGCCATTGTTCACACTCCAGCCCTCTGGTCTGTTTCAAGAGCAGAAACGTGGAGACTGATGGAGACATGCCCATGGAGAACACTGAGGAATGCCGATAGCTAAGATGATGGAGAAGCCCATAGACGCATACGTGTGCATGTGAGCACACACATGGTCTGCACAAGTGTTTGATGTATCTCTCTGGGCATTATAGGTGTGCGTATGCATCTGTCTGTCTTCCACCTCTGTCTATACATCCAACCATCCATCCATCCATCCTACCATCCATCTACCCATCTGTCCATCCAACCATCCAGCCAGCCAGCCAACCATCCATCTATGCATCTGTCCATCCAACCATCCAGCCAGCCAGCCAACCATCCATCTATGCATCTGTCCATCCAAGCATCCATCCATCTGACCAACCATCCATCTACACATCTGTCCATCCAACCATCCATCCGTCCAGCCAACGATCCATCTACGCATCTGTCCATCCAACCATCCATCTATCCATCCTACCATCCATCTACGCATCTGTCCATCCAACCATCCGTCTATCCATCCTACCATCCATCTACACATCTGTCCATCCAACCATCCAACCAGCCAGCCAACAATCCATCTACGCATCTGTCCATCCAAGCATCCATCCATCCAACCAACCATCCATCTACACATCTGTCCATCCAACCATCCAGCCAACCAACCATCTACATATCTGTCGATCCAACCATCCACCTATCCATCATATTATCCATCTATACATCTGTCCATCTAACTATCCAGCCAGCCAGCCAACCATCCATCCATGAATGTGTCAGTATACACAGACACGCACACAGACACAGACACACAGCAGTCATAAGAACTGAAAAGGAAATTTGGGAAATCCCCTCTGTTCTTCACAGCCCCTAAGGACATTGGCATCTATGGAACAAGATGCCAATGGATTGTTCTGGAAATGATTGGGCTGTCAGGAGAGCATCCTGGTGTTTTAGAAATAAAGAAGCTTATGCACTTGCTACAAGTTTGTTTCCGAAATGGGTATAAATTTTTTTTTCCTCAAATGTTTGTGCTTGAAGAATTTGTCTTTGTTTGCCTAGACACACTGCTGAGGGTTATTGCTGAAATGGTTAAAAAAAAAAAAAAAAGATAATGAAATGGTAAAAAAAAAAAAAAAAAAAAAAAAAAAAAAAAAGCAATGGTATCCATAGAGCATCCGCTGTGTGCCCAGTGGTGAGTGAGGACTTCTGCATGCATTCTCACACTGGGGCCATCACTGTCCCCAGCTGGGGACCCATCGATGTAGAGGGTCTAGCACTTTTCCCAGGGCTCTGCAGGCGGCAGGAGAAACTCCAGCGGGGCCAGCATGGGGCCGCAGGGAGGGGCTGGAGAGAGCGGTGGCCAGGGTCTCCGGCTGCTTCTCTCTCCTTCTGTTGGCCACTTATTCCCAATAATTACCATTTATCCCTATTCCTCGTGAGCCAGGCAGGGGGCCGTACCCAGGAGTTCATGATCGAGGGCACTGGGATGCAAAACAGGGCATTGGTGAACATGGTGAGGGAGGTCAAGGCAGGAATCATTGGAGAAGAAAGAGGTCATCTAGGGAAGGTTTCGGAAGTCAGGGCCAAAGATGTTCCTTAGGGCCTGGATGTAGACCAGATATGAGTCTGTGGATCATGAGAGCTTCTACACTTACAGGCACGCACACTTGTCTGTTGACAAACAGCCAGAATGATCAAAGGCGTATCAGCCCACCTTGGGAAGATGGCTCTGATCAGTCCAGGCTATGTGCACGTGAACCGATGCTCCCAGCCTGCTGCCCAGGAGAAATGTAGGCCGGCTGCTCCCATCTCGGCAAAGGAGGAGCTGGGGGGATGTCATGGGAGATCTCAGATCCCGGGGAAAGAGGCTCTGCTTGAATGGCTCAGGCTGGAGGCTCTGGGAACATGGGCAGCATCAGATGGTGTCTGAGGGTTTGGGATGGTTCAGGAGGCAGCAACGTTGAGATGGGAAGCTCTGCCTGGAAGCTGGAGGGAGGAGTCGCTTGTCCTGCTGATAAATGAGAGACAGGAGACCTCTGAGCACTTGGGTCTCCATCTGAGTGGAGCGTGGGGCTCGCCTGTGCTCTGGAGACCCTTCTAGACCTTTCTAGGTTGTTCCTGCCACGCGTGTGAATGCCTTCCTTTGCCAAGACGTGTGCTCACGTCACCTTATGAGTGGGTTGGGGCGGGGAGGAGAGGAAGAAATCATCCCTTAGTTCCCGTGACAATGTGTGTTGGAAAGAGAATTATAAGCCCAGGAAAACAGGCAGATGAGAGAAGCAGCTGGCTCTTTGGTGACAGCGTGCACATCGTGGAGATGTGGGGCCTTCCAGGGGCGGGTGCACATGACCCAATGATCACAGCACGTGAGTCAGACACGCTGCTTGGCCCTTGTCCTTCTAATCAGCACAGCATCTGTCATTCCGAGGAGGAGAACGCTCCCATCATGGTTCGGTTTCGGGTGATGGTGTGTGCAGGAGGCCAGCGCTGGTTGCTCCCACAGAAGGACATCTGCTAAGCAGCAGGTGACCGAGCCAGCACAGCACAGGGCGCAAGGACAGGAGCCAGCATCCAAGATGGGGAAATGGTGCAGGTGCGAGGTCAAGGCACAGGGATTTCCCTCCGTCCTTCTTCCATGGGCTGAGGGACCCAGCACCCAGTGCTCTGGGCCAGCAACTTAGGGCGTAAAGAGGGGACACCATGACGTGTCCCCAGTGGTGCCTGCCCTCAGGAAGTTCATCCTGGCTTCTGGCTGCCCCGCCCAACCCAGGCACCATGCCAGGCGTGGAGGATTCCTGCATGGCCTGGGAGCAGAGCCCCACTTGCCCGGAGGCCACAGTCTGCAGGGCGTAGAGAGGAGACCAGGTGTCAGTGTCTCACCAGCAGTGGTGGCTCCGAACCCGGTAGGCAGATGTTGGTGAAGCAAGTCAGAGGACTGCTGGGCGTCCTTCAGCCAACAGGGTCCATGGGGTCCTTCCCAGGAGGAGACATCTAGGCTGAGTTCTGAGTGGCAAGAAGGAGCCAGGCAGGGAGAAGGGTGGCCTGCTCCAGAGCACAGACCATGGAGGGCCTGATGGGGACGCGTCTGGGGTGCCAGACACGTGAGCCATGGGAAGGTTTGGGGACGGCACAAGGAAAGCTGCCAGCAGAGAAGGGGATCCTGGCTAGGATGGGGCCGCAGAGGTGGAGGGAAGGGTCCAGCCTGGGTCTGAAGAGTGGAATGCAGGGGCTGAGGTTGGCAGGGTGTCCGGAACAATTCTGGGATCAGGAGGTCATGTTGGCCACAGACACAATCAGCAGCCACACAGGAAGAAGACACAAAGAACACGCACCGCTAGCCCATCGGCGGACCCCGATGGCCTCGCTCCTCACTTTTCAAACTGTGAGCGGGAGGCTCTAATTACCTCTCGCAACACATGTCCTTTTGGGCACACAGTAGATACGTGGCCCGGGTGAGTGGGTGAGTGGCTGGGGGCTCTGGTGGTCTCATGGGGGGCAGGGCTGGGGGCTCTGGTGGTCTCGTGGGGGCACGGCTGGGGACTTTCATGGTCTTATAGGGGGTACAGGGCTGGGGGCTCTGGTGGTCTCATGGGGATACAGGGCTGGGTGCTCTGGTGGTCTCATAGAGGGTGAGGCCCCAGTTCCTTCCAACCGCAATACTCTGCCCCTCCCAGGATGAAACACCTGTGCCTCAAGTCTTTCCTGGGGTCCCAGGCAGCCACTGCTCAAGTGGGTCTGACCTGCATCCTTGAACTGACCATTTCCACACCCCGCCACCGGCTCACTCATTCATTATCTCACTTACTCATTCATTCATCAGACAGCTCGCTGAGCGTCTGGTGTTTGCCAAGTGCTGAACTGGGTGATGGGACTGCACCGGCCAATGTGACAGATGTGCCCCTCCCCCGTGGGGTTCCAGTCTCGGAGAAGTGTCGGAGATCCTCCTCTCGCACACACCCGCACACACGTATGCAGAGATAAGATTCTGACAAATGCTGTGAGGAGGTCCTGGGTCCTGGGCCCACAGGCAGTAGATCAGGGGTTTCTGGCCCAGCCGGGGTGGCCACAGAGGGCCTCCTGAGGCCCAGAGAGCTGGGGATGAAGGGCAAGCGGAGCCCGAGGGCAGAGGAGCTCATTATGGGAGCTGGAGGATGGTATGGCTGGGGCTCAGGGTATGGCAGAGCGAGCAGAGGCCCCCATGTGAGTGTCTGTGGGGCGTGGATAAGGGCAGACCTGCAAACCGTGACTTCTGAGTCACCGTGGCTGGCATTTCCCTCTGTCTTCACCATGAGCAACTCCACAGACCAGATACCATCACGAGCAGGGCCTGGGAAGGAAGGGGTTCGGACTGTCCTCCCTCTGCCCGCTTCTGACCAGGACCCTCCACCTCCGAAGAGGCGTGTCACAGGAAGCCACGCGGAAGCTCCCGCAGACCCAGCCTGTGGCAGCAGGGCGTGGTGGCAGGGTCCCCGGGGCTGTTCCCGTCAACTCCGCTGATGCTCCCAAGTGGCCTCCCTGAGGACCCTCCCCCCCCCATCTTGAGGCCCGTGGTGACAGTGGTGCCCCTGGAGCTCCAGGTGCTTCATGGCCTGGTGTCTGGGAAGCTCGTGTGGTGGTGTCCACATCAGGGCAAGGTGCCCCGATGTACCCCCTAAAGGACTTCCCCGGGGGCTTGGGGCCCGCCCTGTCCCCACTTCCCGGCTCGTGTGGTCATCTGTGTGGGGTGCGTGCTATCCATGAACATGGGCACGGACAGAAGAAGTGTTGCTCATTGAAGATCCCAGGATGGAGACTTGGCCTGAGAACGTTGAAGGAGGGAAGCATCTCTGGTTCAGTCCCAGGCCACAGGGAGGCTGTTTCCATAAGAGATAATGAGGAGCAGGGGAGGTCCTGTGACCCCCCCCCCCAGTGGTTCTCAAGGTGTGGCCTGTGACCACCATCCTTAGCACTGCCTGTTAGAAACTCGGACTCTTGGATGGACCTGCTGAGTCAGGAACGCGTGGGGTGGGGACAAGAAGTGGGGTTTCAACAAGCCCCTCGGAGGATTCTGATGCCCATGAAGGGTGAGGAGCTGCTGCCCGTGATTGACCGTGACCTCATACCGGACCTGCCTCATCCTCGCCCTCCCCCGGGGTGCTCGGTCACTTGTCCTCCAGGGCTGCAGCCCACGCAGATCAGGGGACAGGCTGGCAGCCTTTCTCCTTTGATTTCTTGTGTTCTGTATTTTCATTTTAGTTTTTTTTTCTGAGATAGTTTCTGAACAATGTATGAAATACTAATACAAACACATGTTTTATGAAATAGAAAAATGAGCTCCCAACGTCAAGCTAGAAGCTTTCCTGCCCAGTGGAAGCCCCTGGGGGTCCCGCCCCAGCAGACCCACCTGCCCCTCGGAGGCAGAGTTTTTCATTTCCTGTAATACAGGGTTTTGTTTCACTTGTTGATGGAGCTTTAGAGAAATGGAAAATCATGCACCATGCCCTCTGAACTGGCTTTCTCCCCCGGGTGCTGAGAACCCGCCCAGACTCCAGCTAACCATGTCAACTCCGGAGCCAGATGTTGGGTTCCAGACCCAGCCCTGCCTCCCGGATCTGGAGCAAGTCCACTAAACCTTGCGAGCCTGAGCTTCCTCACCATGAAATGTGCTTTCCTGGTGCGTTTCCAAAGCGCGGGGGCAGTAATGTGCAGCTAGCTGTGGCATGGCTCTTTGCAGAGGTCATGGCACATGTTCACGGTCTGCTCAGAGCTGCGGTGTCTGCCTGGTCCCTTGTGCAGGGGATTCCGATCTGTGAATGTGGCACCATTTGTGCACCTGCTCTGGGTTGACCCTGATTTGTTTCCAGTTTTCTCCTTTTAGGAATGGCACCTCTGTGAACGTGCTCATCCCGTGTTCCTGGTGCCGAGGTGTAAGGCGCTTAGAGCTTCCCAAGTTTCTGGAGCCACATGAAGTTGCTGGTGTGTAGCGTAGGACCGCTCGCTTCACCATTTGTGGAAAACACACTGTGCTCCTTTGAGGGGATTGGGGATGTGGGCATTCCCACCAGCGATGTATGAGAATTCCTGCGGCCTCAAATAGTTTTCAGAGGTTTGAGGCAGGTTTTTAAAAAGGCTTTTACCGTGCCATTGTGATTTTATTTCCATTTCCAACATTCTTAATGAGGTTGAACATCTTTCGTATGTTTGCTTACCATTCTTCTTTTATTTCTGTTGTTAAAGTTTAGTTTAGGTCTTTTACCATTTTCCTGTTATGTTGTCGTTCTCTCACTGAGGTGTAAAAGTTACTTATGAGCTCCTGATACTGATTCTTTCCTACATTTACATGTGGCAGATCTTTTCTCCCAGCTGGCCTCTTGTCCAGCTTTCTTCGTACTGTCTTTGGTGAACACAGGTTCCTAACTGAGTGCTGGGAGGTTACTCATTGTTTTCCATGTGTATTGATTTTTTATGTGTCTCACCTAAGAAATGCTTCCTTAAGCAAAGGTTGCATAAGTCCTCTGCCAGATTTGCTTCTAAAATTCTTCTGCAAGTTCACGGTTAAGCCATTCAACCTTTGGGAACTGATTTTGTAAAGGATGTGGGATAGAAATATAATTTCACTTCATTTATTCTACATAGAAATGAATGGCATCCTTCGGAGGGTTGGGTGAGTATAATACTGTCTACTGATTTCCAATGCTAGTTCTTCACGTAGAAATCTTTTGTGTGTTCAGAAATGTCATCGCTCATGAGACTGCATGTTCCATCCATTCTAGAGTGTTGAAATGCAGTGGACACTTGTAAATTTATCTTGTACCTAGCAATATATTCAGTTTCTACTTTCTAATAAATTGTAGATTCTCTGGGATTCATCCATGTAGATAATCATGTCATCTGTGAGTAACATCATTTTAAATTATTTCTTTGTAGCTGGGATTCTTCTTTCTTGTTAATCATTGTTAAGTAGATATGTTAACAGCAGATAACTGCCTTGTTCCTGATTTTAAAGGCAGTGGCTCTAATGAGTTGTCACTAAGTACAATGTTTGCTGTAGATTTAAAAGATATCCTTTATGAGTTTATGGGGCGCCTGGGTGGCTCAGTGGATTAAGCAGCTGCCTTCGGCTCAGGTCATGATCTCAGGGTCCTGGGATTGAGCCCCGCATCAGGCTCTCTGCTCCGCAGGGAGCCCGCTTCCTCCTCTCTCTCTGCCTGCCTCTCTGTCTACTTGTGATCTCTCTCTCTGTCAAATAAATAAATAAAATCTTAAAAAAAAAAGATATCCTTTATGAGTTTAGAAAGTTCTGTCATTCTACGTTTGCTGACTTTGCATTGCATTTTTCTTCTTCTGCTAAGACAATCTTATAACGTTTCTCTCCAGTTTGTTCACATTGGAAGTTGCATGAGTAAACAAACTTGCACTCCTGAGTAGATTTTGCTGGGTCATGAGAGACGATCTTTTTATGCCCTGCTGGATTTAATTTACCAGTTTTTATAATTAGTAACTTTTATTTCTTCGGAGGTAAGATCACCTGTGATTTTCCTTCTACTTTTCTGGCTCAATTCTGGTATTAAGTTTACACTCGCTTCATGAAACTATGTGGGAGAGTGGTCCTTCCTTTTCTGCTCTCTGGGAGAAAGTCACAAAATTAAAATCTTGTCTTGACTGAATTTTCTTAAAATCATCCATATCACATATCACATCCATATCACAGGGTAAGCTTCGATTTCTTTCCCTGGATATCCCACTACTTGGGGTGTGATTTCAACACCTCAGTAATGCCCTTCTACCCTGTGACAGGAGCCCCCGTCCCAGTGCAGAAATGGTCTATACTTGTGAGGCATTCACAACATCTAGGATGTGTATGTGGCAAGGCGAGGGCTTCTGACTCAGGAACTACCTGGGGCTCCGTCTTCTGGGATCAGCAGGAGTTCAGCCGCTGGTCCACTCGGACCTGCAACTCACTTACCAGCTGTGAGCAAGTATAGGTTTCAATTTTTTTTTTTTTGGCCATTTTCAATACTGTTAAACCCTGTTAAAACCTGTAATGATCCAAGAAGATATTCTCATGTACCTTTTTTATTATTTTTTTTTAAATTTTCTTTCAGCATAACAGTATTCATTGTTTTTGCACCACACCCAGTCCTCATGTACCTTATTTGAGCTAAAGTCTCCTTAATTTTTCCTTTCTTTCCAGCAACTCAGGTAAATCCATGATGCTGAGCCCCAGATACCGAGCAATTAGACCCTGGGAACTGCAGTCAGCTCTTAACTGTCCCCTATTTCTCCTTGATTTCTCTCTCTCTTTCTCTTTTCAGTTTGAGGCTTTCTTTAATAACAGGAAAACACGCACACACATCCTTTTTTACCACCTTAACGACATTGAAGTGTACCATTCACGAGCGCTGGGTGTATGCACTGTTGTGTGCTCCACCTTCAGAACGGTTTCATGCTGCGAATGGAGCTCTACCCATGCAACACTCCCTGCTTCTCCCTCCCCGCCCCCAGCCCCCGGAAACCACCATTTCTATGTTCTACGTCTATAAATTTGACTAATCCGATGCCTCGTATAAGTGGAATTGTGTAATATTTGCCTTTTGTGACTGGCTTACTTCACGTAACAGTGTTCTCGAGGTCCGTCCTTTTCTAAAGTGGAAAAATGTTCCATTGTGTGTCTCCACCACATTTTGTTGACCCATTCCTCCATCCATGGAGGCACATTTGGGTTGTCTCTCCCTCTTGGCTCCGGGGAATAACACTGTTCTAAATGTGGGTGTGCAGATATCTCATCCAAGTCCTGCTTTCAGTTCTCTTGGACATAAATGTGGTAGAATTGCTGGGTCACAGAGTAATTTTTTAACTTTTCAAGGGACCACCATATCATTTTCCCTTGTACTGGTACCGTTTTACATTCTGACCAACAGTGCATGGGGCTTCCAATTTCTCCACATCCTCATGACCCCGCTGTCCTTTCCTGGTGTAGCGATAGTAGCTGTCTTGATGGGTACGAGATGACAGCTCACCGTGGTTGTGATTTACATTTCTGTCATGACCAAGAAATCCATCTAGTTTTCTAAGGTGGACCTGATGAGCTCCTGAGAGTTGTGCCTCTGGAAACATGAGGGTCACGGTTGAGGTCAGTAGTGCTGAGTTCGCCTCAACTGCTGCTTAGAGAGGCTATTGGTAAGTACATGTCTGTATGAGGCAAAGTGAATAGGTTTGGTTCTCATCTCCATTCAGAGGAATCACAATGGCCAGCAGAGTGACATATTCTTAGGTAAAATCTCTAGAAGCCAAGATGGTGTAGAAACAAAGAATGGATATTGTTGTTAAATAATTCTTCATGGGTCGCTCACATTTCTACATATCTTTTGTTTTAATGTTCCTCTAATTTTATTTCATTTTTTATTATGTTAGTCACTCTACACTGAATCATCACTTCTTTTTTTAAAGATTTGTTTATTTATTTATTTGTCAGAGAGAGAGAGAGAGAGAAGAGCGAGCATGCACGAGCAGGCAGAGGTGGAGAGAGAAGCAGGCTCCCTGCTGAGCAAGGACCCTGATGTGGGGCTCGATCCCAGGACCCAGGGATCATGACCTGAGCCAAAGACAGTGGTTTAATCAACTGAGCCACCCAGGCATCCCTATATCCTCACTTCTTGATGCAGTGTTCCATGATTCATTGTTTGCATTACAACACCCAGTGCTCCATGCAATCCGTGCCCTCCTTAATATCCACCACCAGACTCACCCATCCTCCCAGCCCCCTCCCCTCCAAAACCCTGTTTGTTTCCCGAGTCCATAGTCTCTCATGGTTCTTCTCCCCATCTGACCCATCCCCCTTTAGTTTTCCCTCCCTTCTCGTAATATCATCCTTGCTATTCCTTATGCTCCACAAATAAGTGAAACCATATGGTAACTGTCTTTCTCTGCTTGACTTATTTCACTCAGCGTGATCCCCTCCAGTTCCATCCATGTTGATGTGAATGGTGGGTATTCATCCTTTCTGATAGACACATAACACTCCATTGTATATATGAACCACATATTCCTTATCCATTCATCTGCTGAAGGGCATCTCAGCTCCTTCCACAGTTTGACTGTTGTGGACATTGTTGATATGAACACTGGGGTGCATGTGGCCCTTCTTTTCACTACATCCATATCTTTCCTGTATACTAACAATGTAACTGTAGAAAGAAAAATTAGGGAATTGACTCCATTTACAATGACACCAAAAACCATAAGATGCCTGGGAATAAACCGAACCAAAGAGGTAAAGGGTATGTACTTGAGGAACTACAGAACACTCATGAAAGAAATTGAAGAAGGCACAAAAAGATGGAAAAGCATCCCATGCTCATGGATCAGAAGAATAAACACTGTTAGGATGTCTGTGCTGCCCAGAGCAATCTATATTCTTTCAATGCATTCTCGATCAAAATACCAATGGCATTTTTCAAGTACTGGAACAAGCAATCCTAAAATTTGTATGGAACCAGAAAAGGCCCTGAGTAGCCAAGGAGATGTTGAATCACCAAAGAAATGTTGAAAAAGAAAAAGCTGGGGGCATCAGGTTGCCTGACCTCAAGTTACTTACAAAGTTGTGATCACCAAGGCAGCATGGTACTGGCACAAAAGCAGACACGTAGATCAATGGAACAGAATAGAGAGCCCAGCTATGGACTTTCAACTCTGTGGTCAATTAATCTTCGACAAAGCAGGAAAAAATATCCAATGGAAAAAAGACAGTCTCTTCAATAAATGGTGCTGGGGAAATTGGACAGCTATGTGTAGAAGAATGAAACTTGGCAATTCTCTTATACCGTACACAGAGATAAACTCTAAATGGATGAAAGACCTCTATGTGAGACAAGAATCCACCAAATCCTAGAGAACATATGGAGTAACCTCTTCAGCATTGGCCACAGTTCCTTCTTTCAAGACATGTCTCCAAAGACAAGGGAAACAAAAGCAAAAATGAACTTTTGGGACTTCATCAAGATCAAACCTTCTGCACAGCAAAAGAGTCAATAAAACAAAGAGGCAACCCATGGAATGGGAGAAGATATTCGCAGATGACACTGCAGATAAAGGGCTATTATCCAAGATCTATAAAGAACTCCTCAAACTCAACACCCAAAAAACAAATAATCAAGTCAAGAAATGGGCAGAAAACATGAACAGATACTTCTCCAAAGAAAACATGCAAATGGCCAACAGACACATGAAAAAATGTTCATCATCATTAGCCATCAGGGAAATTCACATCATAACCACATTGGGATACCACCTTACACCAGTTAGAATGACCAGAATCAACAGGACAGGAAACAACAAGTGTTGGAGAGGCTGTGGAGAGAGGAGAACCTTCCTACACTATTGGTGGGAATGCAAGTTGGTGCAGCCACTTTGGAAAATGATGTGAAGATTCCTCAAAAAGTTAAAAATAGAGCTACAGCAGTTGCACTACTGGGTATTTACCCCAAAGGTTCTCTTTGATTTCTAACCAGGCTGAGAGATGTGAGAAAATGAACCAGGTCATGACAGCTCGAAGACTTTCCTCTGAAGCCTGGGCTAGAGGGGTCATGGCCTCTGCTGGGCACATTATCACTAAGTCTCAGCTTCACAGTCTTTTAAACTTTTAAATCCATGGACCACTTTCCTGCCCCAGGACCTTTGTACACACAGTTTTGCTGTCCAGGACATTGTCCTCTGTTTGCATACCAGTGCCTTCTCAGCGCTTAGCTATGGTAAATGTCAATTCTTCGGACAGACCTGCACTGACTACCTGCTCACAGTTGGTCCCCTGCTTCACCCAGAAGGGTCTCTACTGTGTTTTTCTTATTTCCATCTGAACACTGTCAGTCACTAAGGTTTTTTTCCTTAGTTGTTCCCACTGGAGTGTAGCTCTGCAGTAACGCGACTGACTCACTGGCCTTGCTCACCCTGGCATCCCTCGCCAGTTCTGGCATACAGTAGGTGCTCAGTGAATGCTTTGGAATGACCAAGGAATGTCTCAGCTGCTGAGCATCCTCCTTCAGATCTGCCAGCAGCCCCAGAAGTGTGATGTTCCCACCAGCCCTGGATATGGCTTGTGAGGCCGTGCCTTCTGATCTGTGGCTCTCCTGCTAGATGCTCTTTCCCACCCCTCCAGCCGGCAAGTCCCTTTCCTTCCCGCAAGTCCAGCTGGGTCCCCTGGTGTCCTAAAAGGGAACAGAGTACTGGGATGGAAGTCCTGACATGGTGACATGTCTGCCTGGGGGAGGGCTTAATATCATCCCCCCGCCTCGGGTGAAGGGATAAAGGGATCAGTGGGAACCAGGGCATCCTCACCTCGGGAGCGTTGGGAGCACTCCAGGGAATGTGGGGATGGTGGTCGTCCCTGCCTTTGTTGGGGGCGGTGCCTCTGTCCTCACACACGCTGGCCCCTCATCATGGCAGCGTCCTTCAGCCTGGGCACAGTTTCTTCATCTCTGCGTCCTTTGGGCAGGATTCACAGTTTCTCTGTGGATTGTCTTGAATAATCCTCATCTTGTCTGGGTCCTTGGCAGGGCCCGACATCTCTATGCACCTGCACACATCTTTTAGGAAGCCCCAGAGCCTGGGGAGGTGGTGGGGCTAGCCAGGAAGTGGACAGTCCCTGCCCACAAGTCATTCCCATTGGACAAGAGGCAGATGATGATGGGTCCCATGATGCAGAGGAGCAGAGGGGACCAAGGGTCGCAGAGGACAGCACCCCCTTGACCCAGATGACTGGAAGGGCTTCCTGGCTGAGGTAGGGTTGAAGGTAGGCTGGAAATGGGGAGGCATGAAGGGGCAGGGCTGGGGATGGAAGCAGCATCTGCACCCCACGGGCCCGTGTGTCTGTGAAGATGAGTCCACCAGAGACAGTGATGTTCAGAGCATCAGGGACCCCAAGGCTCCTCGTCAGAGGTGCATTGAGGGCGTGCCACACCCACTTTGGGGAGGAGACTGGTCGGGCTCCTGCACGTGGCTTTTCAGAGCCCTCAGGTCAGAACTCAGTCTCCCAGGTCCAGGCAGCATGTCCCTTCCCGCTGGCTGCAAGGCCCCTCGACTTGTCCTGACATTTGGGGAGATGTCAGCCCCTTCTCTCACCTCCGCGAACCCCTGCTATGGTGGTGGTCCCCCTTCAGTAAAGTCTTTCTTGCCATCTTGAACAAGGGTCAGAATAGGTTATTTAACAGAGTCAAGACTGCAAGTAAGTAAGCAAGACAGGAATTTAATGGAGGCTGGAGGGATTGGGAAGCGGTTTTCTAGTGACCGTGGGGCATGAGGGGGGTAAGACCAACGCCAGCAAGCTGCGCTCAGGCAGAACTCAGGTGGGCACGAGACCGGTGTCAGAGATCCGATGAGAAGGCTTCCCCTTGTCCCCAGCGGCCCTGACACTGCAGCGTGGAGGGGACACATTCACTCCGGTGAGATCATCGGAGGGAGCACGGGCTTCGCTGCGGAAATGCTTGTCTCTGCACTTTGCTGTCTTCTCCGTTTGAAGGCTGAACCTCCAAAGAGATGTTACTGAGCTCCTGCATTTAGTTTGCTTCTAGCTGGTCTCTGCAGCAGCGGGGCAGGGGTTCATCCTAAGACGAGGTGCCTGTCTTGGCTTAGAGAGCCCTGAAAGTATCCTACCAGAATGGGGTACAAGGATCTTATTTAGGGGATGATCCCAGGAGACCTGAGGAGAGACAGCAGAGTAAGGAGGAAAACCCAAAAAAAGGGGCATGTTACGGGGTCAAGGCCCTAGGCAACTGGCACTTAGCCCCTTAGGGGCCCCTGTGGGACCATGTAGAATCCAATGCCAGGAAGGAGGAGGTGGGTGTTCTCCCATTACTGACTAGGGTTGATCCTACCATGTATGTGGCCAAGGAGAACTGTGGACACAGGAACTGCCCGTCAAAGTCGCCAGCCACACCCAGGCCCCAGAGCTGTGGACGGGGCCGTGACTGTTCCTGGGAACACCTGCTCCCTCAAGCCCGCCGCGTCCTGACACCTGGGACAGCCATCTGTGGCTGGATGCTAGCTCTGCTCCAGACCCTCCTGGAGCTGAAGCTGCAGTGTAAGAACCCAATGGTGGGACACCGTTTAGTAGTAAGGACACAGAACGATGAGCCAGCCTCAGAGTTCAACCAAGTGAGTGAAGCTGATCGGGGAAAATACAGCAGTGTAGACGGTACGTCCAGCCGTGAAGGGGACATGGCAGAGGGACACAGAACCCTGCCTGACGGGCCCTCCCGGCTCAATCTGGGGACATCTGAGAATCAGAAATAAATGCCACAGGAGTGGACCATAACCTGTGGAATAAAGTAAGCCTGGGGTTGGGGGAGGGGAGCCCCTCACAGCAGCAGGGCGGCCGACGCGGGAGACATGAGCCACGGGCTGGAGACGTGCCACGTGACGAGCTGCGCTGATTCGGCCCAACTCTGTCGGTAGAAGTTAAGGAGCAGTAGAATAGATGGACAGACAGATGGGCTCAAAGTATCTTCCAGACAATTATTCTGGGCCTCTTTTAGACTGTGTGGAAATAATTAGCCCATCGCACTCAACCCAGCAGTTCACGATAAACCAAAATATCCACTTAGCAGGAATTTTTCGTTTTGAAGAGAAGAAAGAACATGAGGAGAAAGTGTGCCGCCCACTCCCCCACATTTGTTTTGTTTCCTGAGAAGGAAAACGGCCAGGGATCATGCCTGCGGAAGGCACCAGAGGACATCCCTCCGCCCCACGCACTTGCCTCGGAGCACAAAGGTGGCGTCCACGGGGACGGTGGAGGTGGCGAGCCCCTCTTCCCTCTGCTTCATTCTCGGTGTGCAGCACTTGGCTCTCCACTCAGTTGTCGGGGTGGCCCATCCCAGACCCTCGTCACTACAGGGCCCTGTCTGTGTCCCAGTGAGCGCTCAGGGCTGCGTGGGGCTTGTAAGCCGCTGTTTGCCACCTGAGAAAGCGAGCTTGCCTTCCTTATTCATCTCAGCTGCTGTCCTACCGAATTCCAATGCCCAGCGCATAGTAGGTGTTTCACCAGCGTTCGTGGAATGAGTTCGTGGAATGACACCAGCGTTCGTGTCGTGGCGACACATCGCCAGAGTGTCTCTGGGTGTGTGGGTCAGGACTTCTCACGGGGCCCAGGACACCCGGAGTGGCGTCTGGAGACATTGTTGTCCCCACAGGTTGGGGATGGATTGCTGTGGGCATCCATGGGGTCCAGGGGTGCTGTTGAACACCCTGCAGGACAGGCTGGCCCCCACGGCAGACGGTGGCCTGCCTCAAAATGTTGGGTGCACCGAGGGTGAGAAACCCCGGTCAGGATCATAAGATCTCAGCTCCTTTTTCTTCCTTTTCATTGTTTCAATTCCCCATGTTCTCTGACCAAATTTTGTAATTAAAAATTACTTATGGAGAGATTTTTAATGAGGACACACTGGGAACAAAGAAGAAGGGGTTCTTGAGAATGGCCTGGTCACAGTTCTCTGTTCCCACCTGCCTAGTTTGGGTCCCTGGGGAAGTTTCTGGGGTCTGTCTGAACCCACAGGCCCTCAGGCCTCAGGGTCCTTGGAAGCTCAGAGAATGTTCTAGAAAACACCGTTGAGATATGCCCACTCTGTGATCTGCCAGGTAAGTGAGGCCGAGAAAGCAGAAATTTACCCAAATGGACAAGACTCAGCTTCATCTAGGGCTGAGGGGCTGAGCCGCTATATTGCGCTGTGAGGCCTGGAAGACATCGGCTGGACTGGGCAGGCCTGGGGTACAAGCAGAACACGCCGACGTGACCCTGGCAGTGGACGAGGTCTGGGACAGCCGGTTCTCACCAGAGCCCCGTCACGCACTGCACTGCTGCACTGTATTGGCTAAGGGGCATGGTCCGGGCGGCAGGTGCATCCCCGTCCCTCGGAACGCCGTTCCTGCAGCCTCGGTGCGCGGGCTCCGGGATTGCCTGAGCAGAGGCTCTTGGACTGCAAACAGGCGTGCTTCATACCCAACCGTGTCACTTCCTGGGATGCTCCCCGGTTCTGGCGTATTTGTGATTGGGTAGTAAGACTCTCTCCCTTAGGTGCTATCTGCAGAATGATCCTTAGGTTAAAAAAAATGATAATACTAATGGGAAGCCATATTTCTGCCTTGGCACACTGTCCTCTGCGGACTGTCCCTAATTACCGGCCCCACTCGCAGTTCGACCTGGCTAGGCCGCTTTCCTAAGGCAAGCCCTTGGGTGCACGGCTCCAGCAGCCAGGGAAGCAGCTGCCTTAGGGGAATTTCTTTCTTCTGGACACCTTTCCCACTTCCCGAGCAGAGCAGAAAGGTAATGATGAACAGCTGTAGGGAGACGGCTCTTGGAGACCAGTGCAGGGGCAGCCACCGTGGAAGGAATCAGGGAGCACTGGTGAGGTCACCGCTCCCGGACCTGGGAGATGAGGAAGCTGCTGGCAGAGCTCCTCACGTGCTCTACAGCCGGATGGGGGGTCAGGACCGAGCACGGCTCTGCACTGCGTGGTGGGCTTCTGAAAACTGTGCGTGTACTCTGGGCGGTGGACAGTGGGACTGCCGTCTAAAAGCCGTCCTGTGTTCCCAAGGGCCCCTTCCCCTTGTTTGGTTGGAGCCTGATGCCCACCAGCTGGGCCCAGGGTGCTCCAGCTGGGCCCAGCCTGGCAGCCTCCCTTGGGCCAGCGCGCTCTTCCATCCCAGTATTTTGATCCTGCACGACCTCTGGTCATGAGGACGTCACACTGGGCCTGACTGCCTAACGTGTGTTGTGTACGGACCCCCAAATATTTATTCATATTAACTTCTTCAAACACAAGACTCTTGAAACAGGATCTTCAATTATTGAGAAGAAAAAAAGGAACCTGACTTTTTAAAAAAAAATTAACAGAAAATTCCAAACATACTCACAAGTAGAGGGAGCCGCATCCCCAACCCCCAGACCTGTCTCTTACCTTCTCTCCACCAACGTGGGTTCTTGCGCATCTGTCCCCCCAACAGCCTGTCTTCCTTCCTAGGAGGAAGGGACATCACCATGGGAACTGGGGGGGCAGCGTCCCCCTCGCTCCCTCCTGACGTGAAGCACTGAACATCTCCGCCTTGTAAGCGGGATTCTCGATTGCTCTTCTGTTACGCACCTGCTTGCACGTGTGCTGTGGTGTCGGAGAGACTGCTTCTGCCCCCAGGACGCGTGGACAAGGAGGTGGCCTTCCAGGCAGGGGCCGAGGGCTCACGGGTGACCCCTGCTGCTCAGGGTGCAGGAGCTGCCGGCACACAGAGCGCCCCCCGAGCCCAGCGGTTGTCCGTGACGGCTCCTCTGGCGGCTTCCATGGATGGCTGCCTTCCAGATGTGAAGGTTTGCTGGGGTCCTCTGCCCTGTGAGGCTGGAAACCTGTCCTCATGACTTAGCTCTTTAGTGAAGAACAGATTTTTGTCCTGATGAATATTTGCGGCTGCTTCAGCCTGAAAGCTCGCGTCTGTCTTACCTGAAGGCCACTTTACAAATGAAAAAACAGGAGGGTTCGGCAGTGTTCCCTCTGCTCACCACAGTGGAATCGATTGCGGGAAATCCCTTTTCCCCCTTTCTTCCTTATTTACAGAGCCATGGACTTACTCAGGACAACTAGTCGGCCCAACAAAAGGCTCATTTCCCAGGCTCCCTTGCAGTTGGCTGTCAGCACACGACTAAGTTCTGACCCAGTGCATTTACATGGGATTATGGGAGGAGCTCCTGGAAAAATTTTCGTGCAAACTCTCCCTTCTGCCTCTCCCTCAACCTTCTTCCTCCTCCTTTTTTTCTGTGTGGACCATAGAAGTGATGGCTGGAGATCCAGCAGCTCCCTTGGACCAGGAGGAAACCTTGAAGGTAGAAGCCACAGGTACATACACCAGAAGTGGGCTGGGTCAGCATGACCCCTCGGACCGCTGTAATCCTTCTGGACTGCCAACCTGGGCTGCGTTACGTGAGCAGATGTCCCTGTGAGTCTGAGGGAGTCTGTGTGAACCTCTGACCCTCAGCCTCATGAAGGTTGTCACCTCACGTGACTTCTGTTCTTCTGGACGTGACGTGTGTTTGGGGTGGGGGTGGATCGGCTTCCGGTTGCTGTCATCAGGGTGATGTCATACTTGGAGCTGAGTGGCCACCTCCCCAGAAGTCAGGACACTCTGGAAAGGGACCACCTTGTTCCCCCACCTCCATATGGGTGCTGTGCCTCCACACACGTGGGAAACGTGTGAGCTGGACTCAGAGAAGGGCAAGGGGTCCCCTTGTACTTCGCTTACTCATGTCCCTCCCTCACGTGTGCCCTTCTCTGAGTCATTCTCCCAGTGGCCGTGGGCTGTGTTCACAGCACACGCTCCCGCGTCTACGTCTTCATCGGCAGCTCATGCTCAGGCTCCCAAGGGCTCACGGGACCCTGTTTCTCTACACATACACACCCCAAGTTGTCTTTATTCCTGAATCCAAAGGGAAAGGGAAAGCACCATCACTGACTTTGGAAAGCTTCCCCCTTTGTCTAAATATGAACACGTTAGTCTGGCAGGATGCGGATGATTGGGAAAAATCTAGAAACTGCCGTGTGCGATGTCCAGCTCATGTGTCTCGACACATTATTCTTAATTAATTATATTTTATTGAAGCAATTAGGTGACTGACAACCCCAGTTAAGCGGTAACAAGAAGACCATGTCTTGTCACACGCTAGTGATCAGATGGTGGGGCTGCATGTGCCTGGGGCTGGCGCCGTGCGGGTCGCAGGGGGCAGACGGGCTCGCGAAACCTGCAGGCAGGGCCCTGGGCCATGCACCCTGCCACCCGCCACCTGTTTGCACCTGGTGCCCCCCGCCCCCCGGCCAAGGGAAAGAGGCTCCTGCACCCTCCCCACATCTTTCTGCTTCTCTTCTCTTTGTTTTAATATCCGGAAACAGTGAGGACAGCTGTTCCAGCTCCAAACCTGGTGCTTCTCCGGGAAGTTGGGTTAATCTATCTAATTTTATACCTTTCACTCTGTTCCACGTGGTCGAGTGCTTTCCGTCAGGGCGTCAGAGAAATTTCATGCTTCCTGCCTATTCTGAAACAGCCTGTGGTGCTCGGAGCGGCCGCGCACCTGGATCAGCCCTGGGGCCCCAGGATGTAACTGGGATTGTGACTGCGGGAGGCATGGGCGTCCTTGACGTGGCCCAGACCGAGGGACAGCGGCCACACGGCGATGGGATTGCGCATGGAAATGGCACTGTGTTCTTCAGTCAGATTTCCCTGACCTCAGTGCTGTTTCTTCGGGGAAATGACGAATGCCTGGGGGTTTCTGGGGTTTGGAGTAGGGTGGCTGTTGTGTTCTTTCGAGGATGAACGTTGTTGAGAAAAACAACCGTTGTTGTTACCGATGTTGTTAATACCCTCATCTTGGCACCTTTCCAGGCTGGTTTTGGTGGTCGGGAGTGGGGTGGTGCTTGAGATCACGCTGAAAGCTCTCAGCCCAGTTGGCTTCTGGCCCTGCCCTCCTGCCTCTCAGCGGCCAACGCCAGGCCCCTTGGCCCGGCCCACCGGCGCCTCCCCATCCCTGTCCCATGAGTTGCCATGCACTCCCAGAATGCACGTGCCTGGGACACGTTCCAGAAACCACGTGTGCCCATGCACGGCTGCTTCACAGCGTGATTATGGCTCCTGATCTAGGAGATGGGCCCGGGGCCCACTTAGGATCTGGGGGACAGGGCACCCTTTGCTCTCGTAAAGATCAAGAATGAGGGAACCGCTCACGGAGTTGCTGTGGGAGGACCACACGTGGCCCAGCCACGGCCCTGGGGCCCACATTCATGCCGTTCAGCTGGTAGGTGTCCTCACGTCTGCAGCAGAGGGGAAAACAAAGCCATGGCGGAGATAGGAATTTAATCCTAGGGTCCCTGCAACAGGTCTTTTCCACGACAAGGATCAAGACGAGGCCCAACAAAAACAAAGGGGCACACTGTTGACCTCTTGTCCCTTGTACTTGCCCCACCCTGGGTCTTCAGCGTATCTCCCAGGTCTCTGTCTGGACAGAAGACCTTGCACTTTGCCTCCAGGGCTTCAAGCTCCCGGGAAGGATTTCAGGATTTCCATACCCCGGGACGCAGTTCCCTTGGCAGGAGGGAGTGCACAGGAGGCGGACTGGTTCTTTTATTCATACGGGTGCTGATCCGGGGACACCCTGTGCCATGGCTGAAGGGGGGGCTGCCCTGTTGGGGCAGGTGTCCTGGGGGACTCACACCCTTTGTTCACTGTCAGAAGACAAATGTCATGCGTTAGGAGGAGAGAACATTGACACAGACGGGGTGTTACTGTGTGAGGGCCCATGGCCAGCATGTCTGATCAGAGGGGATCTGAGCGGAGACCGGGCGCCATCCAGGAGCCAGCCCACAGGAGCCAGCGAAGGAACATTCCAGCAGAGGGATGGGAAGGAGCTCTGAAGGCACAGCGTCAGCCCCGGCAGCTGCAAGACACCCTGAGCAGGCAGTTCAAACACCGGCGTGGAGGGAGCCTGGAAGTCCAGACCAACGTGCTAGCCAGTGTGTTTCCTGGTGAGGACCAGTTCTGACCCGTAGCCACCCACCGGGGCCCTGTCCTAGCATGGGACGGGGGATGATGTCTTCCTCTGTTTTTAAGGGCACTCATCCCACCACGGAGCCCCAGCCCCGTGACCTCGTCGCACCAAATTACCTCCCATTGCCAGGGCTTCACCAGGGCAAGTGTGGGGGACATGAGCGTTCAGCCCTTAGCCACCAGGCTCAGATCCCCACCTGGTTTGCCAGTAATGCCCTGTTGATTCTGGGACCCCACCCTCTCTGCCTGGTTGCACGTGAGACAGACACAGCCCACACGCTCACTCAAAAGGGGGCATCCCTCTAGGCGTCTTTGAGAGCCGGTGAAGACACCCAGAGCACAAGGTGGTTGTCACCAACGACGTCTCCCTCCTTCTAGAAGTTTCTTCCCCTAGTTCCTCACAGGGCTGTTCTGGCCCACCATGTTGGGTGCCACTGGAAAGCCAGCTCCCTCGAGGGGCAATCCGTGTGTGTCCACCTGGTGTGACTATACCTCGCCCCCCATGTGCTCCACCACATGCCTACCTCGCTGTGCAGCCGTGTTCTGCACCTGGTTGCCAGCGACCCACAGAGCAGGGCCCCGGCTGCCCTGGCTTGGCACGGGGGAGATGTGGCACCCCTGAGCCTTCCTCATGGCTCACGAACGGCGGGGAGATGGGGCTCAACCACTTTGACAGCATTCTGCTATCTTTTCACAAAGCTGCACATAAACTTCTTTACGAAGTCTCTCCAGAAGCCCTACCCCCAGATATAGTCCCAGGAGAGAGGAGTGCACAAGTCACAATAAAAATTTTTTTAAATGTGCAGGAAAGTTCCTAGAAGCCTTGGGCTATCTGACCCCAGATCGGAAGCTGTCCAAGGGCTCACACAAAGGAAAATGGGTCAAGGGGCCACAGCATATTCCCGCAGGGTATCCCGGCACCATGATGGGGGGAAGGCGTCAGAACAATGTAGATGACCGTCACAGACATTTTGCTGAGACTCCTGGTTTCTGACACACTTTGTGTGTTTTAGGATTATTTTAAAGAGGAAATAGGTTAAGAAGCAGGGCTATCGAGCATATCTTGAGCAGGTAGAAGCTGCTGCGAATGAGCGAAGCGAGTCCCCAGAATCCTTCTAGAGAGATCTGGCACTGGTCCAGCTGCCAGCTTCACTGTGGCCGTAAAATGTCATTTAGTTTTTAATATTCCCAGTTTGGAAACTCTGAAGGGGAATCAGTCACCACTCCCAGAGATAAAACATGCAGTGGCTAAGAATACTCAGCATTTCAGAAAACTGATAATCATCATTAATGTTCATGGGCTCACGGCACCGCACACCATCCTCGATCAGACCCAATGGTGAGTGTGACTCCACCTCCTTTCCCAGATGAGAACTAGGGAGCTCAGGGAGCGGGAGTGACTTGCTCAAAGGCACACAGCTCAGGGCTCAGTGGGGGATCTAAACCATCTAAGTCCTGGGAACAGCCAGCTGTATCTCAGCAGAGCTTGCTCTATACTGAGACAGACGAGTTGGAGTTGTAGGAAAGCCCAGTGACACTTTAATGCCTTTCCTGTAAGTTATTAGGGAAAAAAAGAATATCTTTTGACCATCCATCCACCCACCCATCCATCCACCCATCCGTCTATCCACTCACCCATCGTTTTATCCATTCATCCTTTTGTCCATGCATCCACCCATCCATCCATCTATCTGCTCCTCCCCCCATCCACCCATCCATCCATGCATTCATACATCCATCTCTTCATTTACCTACTCATCCATCTGTCCATCTGTCCATTTACCATCCCTCCTTCTTAGTTATTGGGGATTCCGTGACCAATGGAGCCGATGAGGTCCCTGCTTTCATGGATCTGAAGTTCTTCTTCACCATCCTGTGCTGTCATCAAAACGGGGAGCCATGTCATGTCCTCATGAAGACTCCTGCCTCCCCACCTTTGGGCTCTAGTAGTGAGTCTGATTTTCGAGCTGCATTAGTCACGCCCTCATGCAAGGAAAAGCTGCATTTGTAGATGTGAAGACCTCAGCAGAGGCCATGCCTGGATAACTGCCAGCACAGCCTCTCGCCTTCTTTACTCTAGTTTTTAGACAGGCAGTGTTTCCGTGCGGCCAGGCGGCCCAGCTGCAACATGGAGGCTCCGCCGTCAGCTGGGCTACACTGTGTCACCTGCTTCAGAGATGCCACCGCAGCCATGTCTCAGACGTGGCCCATCGCATGCTCTGCGGCCACACTGACAGCCCATTTCATTGAGCTCTGATGCAGAGCAAGCTTGGAGTTCAAACAAATAAAAATAAAAATGAACCCTGAGTGCCAGAAGGGAGGGAGTATGTGCATGTTGGGGGATGTGTGGGGACAGACAGGGGTCCGCGCCGTGGGCGGACCAGAGCAGGCAGCCCGCGGGTGTGCATGGATTGGAGAGAAGCGTCAGTGCCCACAGGATGAGGCCGTCAGCACACTCCCTCCTCTGCATGGTCGCGCAGGGAGACCAGGCACAGGGTCACGTCTCAGTACGGGACCGTGGGTCCATCTCTTCACCTCTCCGAGCCTCCCACCTCATCTAGAAAGACGGGATGCAGTCTCCCAGCCCTCGGAGCACAGGGGCCTGCCTATGGCCGAGCCTTGCTAGGTCTCTCCTTTCACTCCGCCCAGCAGAGCCGGTGAAGGATGCCTTTTGGCCACTGGTCTAATTCGCCCTTGCCTGCAGACAGCGGCCCTTTCTGTCGTGGGGCGGCCCCGTGTCTGGTTCATTGCGTAATCCTGCTAGGTAGGTGAATGTCTCTGTCTTCACTCTAGTCTACACTGAGACAAACTGAGGGGAGTCTCAGTGAATGCTGATAGGAAAATCTGGGTCCCCCGGGCCTGACCCAGGATGGCCAGGCCTGGCTCCTGACTGCTCCCCAGAGACAACTGTGCAGTCTGTCCCCAGTGGTGCGGTCAGGAATGGGCACAACACACATCTCTAGTGACAGGCGGGGACTTGAGAGTGACCATAGAAATTCGCAAATGCTGTAGATGAGCCTCCTTCCCAGCGAGCTGGTTTTTGACATTTGCAAGCACCCCCCTGGCTTGGACTCCTAAAGTCTAGATTCCTTAGCAAAGCATTCGAGGCCCCTCCTGTTTTCCTAACTCAGCTCAAGGTGACTTAAAGAGAAGAAAGAAAAGAGGGCTACAGAGGGGATTGACTGGCTCCCATACCTGGAGCCCCCGTGGTAGGTCATGGTAGAGATGTGCCCAGGTACTCTGACTGTGTCCTCGGACTTGGCTGGCTCCGTCCCCCAGCCTTGTCCGCTCCAACATTGCCCGCAGCATCAGCAAACCAAGGGAAATGGCTTTTCTTCTCTGGGAGCTTTAGCCAGAGCTGTGGGGCTACATCTCATGGCCTTGATCTATCTCTTCTTTTCCCCTTGAACTAATCGATCTGGATGGAATGTTCTGGGTGGCCAGGCCTGCGCCCTGGCTGGGGGCAGAGGCAATCCAGCCAAGTCTCCGGGGCCAGGGCAGAGGGAGGCTTGGGCCTGACTCTAGAGGAAGGGGTGTGCGTGCAGGCCGGGCCAGACCCCGGGTCGACTGCGTTTCTCCCTGCTGTGTCTTTCTCATCCGTTCTCCTTTCTGTGCTCCTGGCTGTTTGTCTCTACGTGATGTCTGTGCAGGACGCCCATCTCTGTTGGCTTTAATTTTAAACCACCATTCTCAAGCGCCTTCCCCATCTCTCCTTTGCCTCTGAGCCCTCTGCCTCCTTCCCCTGCACCCCCTTGTACATTCCCCCTTCACACACCCCCCCCCACCTTCTGCTGGACGGAAGCAGCTGCAGGTCATGGCAGTGCCCCCTGCCTCCCCCAGCTGCCAGCATGGGCTGTCGTCCTGGGCGAGGGCGTAAGTGGGAGAGAGAGCACGACACCTGCTCTCTGTGCTCCAAGGCGGAACCTGGACTGGGAGAGAGATGGCCGCTCCTCGCTCTCCTGGCCAGTGACCTGGGTCTGTGTCCTCACCTGTAGGCAGGTGCAGATCCCAGTGCCACGGTGGGGATCGAATGGAGCCTGACACCCCTGCACAGTGGCGGAGCCCAGATCACACCCGTCACTGCCGCAATGACAGGACTTATGAGAGATCACGGCCTGGCACCTGGTAGGCACCGAGGTGGTCATGATGGCCTGCCTCCCCGCCCCAGCGACTGCCTGCCACGGGTTGTCACCAAGCCCACTCATCGTGAAAGGTGTCTCCTGGTGCCACATCTTTCACGTTCCCAGCAGCTCCTGTGTGCATGGACTCGGGCCAGGGTGACACAGGGCACAGACGGGGCAGCATCAGCAACACACACATATGTCTGTGGTCTGGAGCCTGGAGGTCCGAGGTCATGGCCCGGACAGGTTGGTTTCCCTGAGCCCTCCCTCCTTGGCTTGTAGAGGGTGTCTTCTTCTCCCCAGTCCTCACGTGCTGGTCCCCCTGTGTGTCTCTGCCCCAGTCTCTTCTCGTAAATACACCTGTCAGACTGGATGAGGCCCACACTCGTGACCTTGTTTTAACTTAATTCTGCCTTTAAAGACCGTCTCTCCAAACACAGTCGCATTCTGAGATCCTGTGTGGCAGGGGGAGAAATCCATCACAGGAAATTGGGAAGACACAGTTGCAGCCTGTAACACTGCCCAGCAGCCTGCTGGATGCAGACCTGTCACCCAGGGGTGAAGGCCTGTGCTGCTGCGGTGGGCAACCTGGGACAGGGCCCATGCGTTCCCCCAGCCCTTGGTCAGCTTGTCGTGCTGGCTGCTTCGGTGGGGCCGTCTCAGCAGGGGTGGGGGAACCTGTGGATCCCCAGGCAGCTTGGGGTTTGGCAGAGGCCTGTGCTGCTGCTGGCAAGCAGGCTCTCAGGAAAGAGCCTTGTGCCATCCCCCGCAACTGGGGGGCTATGCTCACAGTGCCCGTCACCACGGTCTCCTGCCAGCATGGGAGAAAGGGGTGGAAGGTGCCGTCCGCTCTCAGAATTGGACTTCCAGTTACAGCCATTGTCAGTCGTGCCCTGGTGGGAGGCGAATCTGAAGCCCGTCAAGAAGCCACTTGCTGGGACACTGGGTGGCTCAGTTGGTGAAGCCTCTGCCTTCAGCTCAGGTCATAATCTCAGGGTCCTGGGATCGATTCCCGCATCGGGCTCTCTGCTCATCGGGGAGTCTGCTTCCCCCTCTGCCTGCTGCTCCCCCTGCCTGTGTTCTCTCTCTGACAAATAAATAGGTAAAATCTTAAAAAAAAAAAAAAAAAGGAAGAAAGAAAGAAAGAAAGAAAAAAGCCGCTTGCTGTCCTCCCGCTGAAGTCAACACAGCTCCTCGGGTCAATCAGGACAAGCACCCAGGTGGCCCCCCTGCCCCATTGGTGAAGGTCTCCCTAGGGAGCGGCGATACCCATGTCCCCCTGCGCCCTGGTGCTCAGGTGTCTTTCAGCGACCGGTTCAGGTGGAGATTCCCACCTGGGTCCCTCATGGTGGTTCTGCCAGTACAACCGTAGGGGCTGGCCCTCTGCCAACCAGAGGTCTCAGGACTTCCACCGGGAAGTGGGGGCTGCTCCGTGTGCCCCTGGCAGTGGTTCTCAAGCAGGGTCTCCAGACCAGTGGCCTCGGGATCTCCCCAGGAAATGTTGGAGACTTGTCAGCCCCGTCCCAGACCTGTTGGGCCCAAGTCTCTGGGGCACAAGGATGGGAGGTAGACCTACAGAGCTCACCAGCCCCAGTAGGTGCTGGCCACAGGCACCTTTAAATATTCTGGGAGCCACACTGCAAGTACCGAGAGGGGTGCCTGGGTGGCGCCGTCGGTCGAGCATCTGATTCTAGGTTTGGGACTTAGGTCCTGATCTCATGGGTCATGAGATCGAGCCCCACGTCACCATCTTCTTGAGGATTCTGCCTCTCTGCCCCTGGGCATGCGTGCTCACGCCCTCTCTCAAATAAATAAATCTTTTTCTGAAGAAGTATGAAGAAAAAGCTGAAGTGATTCTTTGAAATGGTAAATATACATGATATAAAATTTACCATCCTAACCATTTTTTTTCCATTTTATTTATTTTTTTCAGCATAACAGTATTCATTGTTTTTGCACAACACCCAGTGCTCCATGCAAAACGTGCCCTCCCTATTACCCACCACCTGTTCCCCCAACCTCCCACCCCTGACCCTTCAAAACCCTCAGGTTGTTTTTCAGAGTCCATAGTCTCTTATGGTTCGCCTCCCCTCCCCAATGTCCATAGCCCCCTCCCCCTCTCCCTGATATGAGGACATCCTAACCGTTTTTATGTCTGCAGTTCTGTGCCATCAGGAGCATTCACAGTGACACAACCGTCCCCTCCGTCCCCCTCCAGCACTCCGTCTTCCCCAAATTGTGTGATGTCCCCATTGAACACTAGTCCCTCCTTCCCTTCCCCCAGCCCCTGACAGCCACCACTCAACTTTCTGTCCCTGTGAATGTGCCGGGTCTAGGTCCATCATATAAGCAGAGGGATGCAGCGTCTGTCCCTTTGTGACCGGCTTACCCCACAGAGCGTAGTGTCCTCAGGGCTTCTGCGTGTGGTAGCAAGTGTCTGAATGTCCTTCCTTTATTGAGGCTGAGTCATAGTCTATCCCATGGTTGGACCGCATCTCCTTTACCCATTCCTGGGACGAGGGACACGCGGGTTCTTTCTGTGTCTTGGCTGCGGCAAACACGAGAGTACACACGTCTCTTTGAGTTCCTGTTTTCATTCTTGTGGACAGATGCCGAGAAGTGGGATTGCCAGATCATAGGGTATCTCTATTTTTAATCTTTTGAGGACCCTCCATACTGTTTTCCATAGTGGCTGCACCAGGGTGCCTCCCCACTCGCAGGGCACTGCATTCCCTCTTTCCAAATCCTCTCCAGCATTTGCTATGGGTTCTCTTCTTGATGGTGGCCATTCTGCTTGGTGCGAGGTGACATCTCACTGTGGTTTTGATGTGCATTTCCCTGACGATGACATTGAGCATCTTTCCCTCAACCTGTCGGCCAGCTGCGTATCACCCTTAGAAAGACCAAGCCTCACTCATGCCTCTTGATCTGGAGGTGGGAGTGGCAGCAGGCACAAGGTTTGGGGACACACACACACACACACACACACACACACACATACACACACACCATCCAAGGATTTAGCCTGAACTTGGTACTCTGGGCCTAATAGGGGAAGGTCAGGAAGGAAGATGGGAAGGAGGAGAGGGAAAACAGAAACCCAGGGTGGAGGGAAGTCCAGATGAGAAATGATTCTTGGAATCAGTGCAGAAGACCAACATGGAGAAGGCGGAAGGAGGGGGTCTCACCTCCCACTTGCCAGGCTCTGGGGTCTCAATCACGTGTTGAAACCGTTTTGTGCCTGGCATGGTCGCACGCTGTGGACACCCTGTCGTGCCTGCATCTTCAGCCACACAAAACCTTCTGTCACGCTAACTCTGCTTCCAGCTGGTGGGGCCTCATCTGAGCCACAGTGATGATTAACCCAGGTACCCTGGCCTCTTTGAGTACCACCGCCTCTGAGTATCTCTCCCCGCACCCTTTCCTGACCAGTTGGCCCCCAGCCCTCTGGGCACCCCAGGGAAGCTCCAGGGGTCCCTCTTTGCATGCATGCGGACGTCCCAGGCTCTGCTTTGCCCCATGAAGGGGGAAACCTGAGGTTCATTGCTCTTAACCTTTGGACACAATGACCTCTTCTCTGGAGGGCCTGGAGCTCAGAAGTGCAGAATAATACACAGTCCCAGGACAATGAGAATCCCTGAGCAGAGTGCTCTGGGACCAGGATGCAACAGGAGGCCAGAGATCAGGGTCCTCAGGGACAGCAGAGGTCAGAGGACCTGAGCCATGGCTTGATCACATGTCCAGAACACAGAGTCCTCCCTGCGCCTCTTGCTCCATTTCACTCTTTCAACTCAGAAGGAAGGTAACAGAAGCTTTGGAGCCCCAGAGGGACACACGCTGAACTGAATATTACAGGAAAAAAAGTGCCACAGAAATAGAAATGCTGCAATGAGAATTAGAAACCAAAGTATCTGCCCTAAATACAACATTAGCCAACATTTATTTACACTGCACAATGCACTTTTCACATACGGTATCTCACTGGGTACATTCACACTAAGGAGACCATACTGACACTCTCATTTTGCAGATGGTAAAGCAGAGGCTCAGAGAAGTTAGGTCATTGCTGAAGATCACACAGTTGACAGAAAGGGGACTCACACCCAGGTTGTTACTCCAGATCTCACGAAATAGTTTAAGGATTTATGTTTGCTAAAAGAATGAAGTAACTAACAGACTGGTGCAAACTCATGACAATCCCTCACTCACACAGTGTCAGAAGATTTATAACGACATTCCCCAACATTCTCTCACTGGATCCTGCCAACAGCCCTATGAGGTTCTGGACGCTCGGATTTTGGGAAACCTGACACTTAGACGACCAATTTCTCCACGCCAGGCAGGAAGAAGAGCTAAAAACATAGGTTGCTACTCTTTAGACTCCCACCGCTATAAACCCAGCCTGCTGTCTTAACCGCTGTACTCCAGCTCTTCCCATGCCCAGACACCTAGGTGACACTCAATAAATTATTTGTTTAATAAATGAAAGAATGAATGAGAGTGAAGAGAATCAGTATCACATTATGAATGGGGAAGAGATTTAAAAGCTGACACAGTCTACAAGTAGGAGATTTTTAGAACAATTATCTGGCCACTCTGTCCCCTCCCGCAGGGGAAGTGGGATTCCTCCTTCCAACTTGGCTAATTCCACCCCGGGAGGGAGGGGCCCTCCCAGGTGCCCTAGACCCTTGCACCTGCTCCTCTCCCTATGCACGCAGCAGGCTCCTCGGAAGGAGCCGGGATCAGAGGTAAGAGGGGTCCTTGGAGGAGCCCCGGGAGAATAGGGACGGGGCAGGAGGGGGATGAGTGCAGCGAGAACCCTGGGGGGCAGGGCTGGCCAGCACGTCCAGGTCGGGCTGCGGTGGACTGAGCCGGGCCAGCTCTGCAGAAGGCGGCGGCTAGCTAGCCTGGACAGTCACATCCCACTGCAGGGCCCGGGGGACAGCCGCACTGCCTCTGTACCAGGACTCTTGCCAGCAGCCAGGCAGCGCCTGCACCGCCCCACACTCAGGGACAGACTACGCGGCCCCTCCTAGCTCTGGGCCCCCCCCACCCCGCAGCCCCGCGGCCCACTCCCACTCGGCCTCCGCCTGCCCTCTGCCCGCAGCTCTGTCATGCGCTGCCTGCTGCACGGGGCCCGTGCCAGGATGGGGTAGGGGCAGCGCCAAGGAGCCGGGTGATGGGCCGCCCTCTGGGCACTGAGCAGCCTGCCGAGGCCTGACCTACCGCGAGGACTCGCGGACGTCGGTGTGGGCAGGGCAGAACATAGCGCTGCGGACCCTCGGTGACGCTGGGGCGGGGAAGGAGTGGGGAGACCGGGGGTAGGGGGATCCGGGGCTGCTGTGGGCGGTGGGGAGCCCGGGAGAGCTGCTGCCACCCGTGCGTTCTGGGCAGTCCTGGAACCCGCCCCCAACAACTCCGGCCACCTTCAGGAGCCCCACCTGGATGTCAAGTGGATGCCCCAGTGCCTCCCAGCAGACTCAGTGGGTTCCATGGCTTCGCTGATGCCCCTCTCCCCATATTTAAGCCCTTAGGTCCTCCTGCTGGTCAGTTGGGACCTGGGCTTTGTGCAAGCAGGTGAGTAAAGGGGTAGTGGGATCAAGCAGAGCTAGTCCGTACATGGGACCTGTTAACCTATTCACTCTGGCACCCAACAGACGGGCCTCCTTCTCCTGTGAATGTGACAGTCACTCACCTCAGAACCAGCTCGGCCACTGTGTCCTGGGACATCCCAGAAGGCAACATTGTCATTGGCTACTCCATTTCCCAGCAAGTACGAATTACCCTTCTGCTCCCTCAGCCTGTGTCCTTGGAACTCTGAGCCTTCCTTCCGTTACCCCCACTGGGGACCAAAGCTCCCCTCCCCGTGGTGGGGGAATCTGGGAGCTGGTGTCCCCTGGCTCAAGCTGCCCTTGTCATCCTACTCCGTGGAGTGCTTGGATGTTTGAGTCCTGGGACTGGTGTGAGACCACCCTCCTGTCCCATCATCTCCCCGCAGCGACAGACTGGCCCTGGGCAGCTTGTGATCTGGGAGGTGAACACCACCACGTGGGCCTGTGCCCTCTGGGGACTGGCTGAAGACAGCGACTACACGATGCAGGTTCGGAGCATCGGCCTTTGGGGAGAGAGCCCCCCAAGGCCTCGGGTGCACTTCTGAACTCTCAAGGGTTCTGACCGGCTACCCTCCAACAGCTCAAGCCCAGGTGAGAGGCTCAGCTATCCTCCACTCCCAAAAGCTTTGGATTCTCTGGCTTTTTACCTGCCCTTTAGCCTCTTGTTTACTTCCCCCCAAACAAGCCAGTCTAGCTTAGATGAATAAAAGGCTGACTTAATTCATCATACTGCCAAGAAACGAAGGAATAAGGTTGGCAGGGGACTGGGTATAAACAGGCTGATAATGAATTGTTTGGGAGAAGGGCTTTTAAGCTTCCTTTTCCCCACCGTCTGTTCCTAGCCGCCGCAGTCTGTGTGAATACTTGCCCGCAACGGTCCTGCTTTTTTGGTCTCTAACTACCTGTCCACCTTCCTAGAGAGGGGCTCACAGGGGCAACCCTGCCCCCAGACTCTCCATCCTTACGGGTCTGCATAGAAGAGCTCTGTGGCCGCTCCCCATAACCTGGAGTCTATCTCTTTCTTCTCAGGTGACATCACAGTGGAGGGTCTGGATGGACAGCGACCACTGCAGACAGGGGAAGTGGTTATTGTGGTGGTGTTGCTCATGTGGGCCAGTGAGTGAGCAGCTGCACGGGGCACCAAGGATTGGGGGAGTGGGGGCTCAGTGAGGGTGGGAGGTGGTGAAGGCTGTCAGGGGAAAAGGCAGGGAGGGAAATGCAGGGGAGATGCTTAGTTGAGGGTGCGCAGAAGTTTGAGGAGAGGAAGGCTAAGAGGGTGGTGCTCGCATATGAGCACCCGAAATTCAAGGGTTTTCTTCTCAGATTTTCTAGAAACCGTGTGGGTATCTCACTGCCCTTCAAGGCTGTGAGTGGGGAGGTCAAGATCAAGGTGCAGATTGTATTGTTGTGTCTCAGCTGTAATTGGGCTCTTCTGCTGTCAGTATGATATCATCAAGGACAACGACTCCAACAACAACCCCAAGGAGAAGGGGAAGGGGCCAGAACAGAGTCCTCAGGGAAGACCAGTGGGGACGAGACAGGTAATATGATGTGGGGCCAGTGAGGGAGGGAAGGGTGATTTCGCTTCTAGAAGCAGTCAGGGAAAGGGAGAAGGCCAAAGAGGGGCAGGAAGAGAAAGGAAATGGATATTTGGGATGAAGGAGGCTCTTACCTTCCTGACATGAGACTCAAGCCATTTTTTTTCAAAACAGAAAAAGTCACCATCCATCAAGACCATTGATGTATGAGTGAAGAAACCGAACTCGAAAACAGATGCACTAACAACCTGGGGATGGGGATAGGGTCAGGGAGAGCCTCAGTTGGTGATCTGCCCAAGACTGAAGGATCCCATAATCTCTTAGAGGGTAATGACACTCCCACAATCTCAGGCCTGGTACCCATCCTCTTTCCACTGTGAGCAGGGCCAGAAGGTAGGTCTCTTAGGGGCTGTGCCCCTGGACCTGGGGAATGGCTATCAGATGGGATATGTCCTTCCATCCCCCAGGTCAAGGGGAGAGACACCTGTTCAACTGTATCCCACTAAGTCCCAGATGGGGCCCCCATCGCACCTGCATCAGGTCTCTCGGCATCCCCAGCTGCCCCCACATCTTGCCTCTGGGTCTCAGAGAGGGGTGTTTCTTGGGGTTCTCCACCTCCCCCAGCAACTCAAAGGAATTGTCTGGGTCTGGGGCAGATGCTGCACTGCACTACTCCAATGTCTTCCACGGAGCCTCAGGTGCTCCCCCTCTCACCTGGTAGCCCCCCTCCCCCAGCTGCTGCTGGTGACCTCACCCCTTGGACATTTTTCCAATAAACGTTCTTGGACAAACTGGAGATGACTGTATGGGACACTGTATAGTATGCTGAAGACACTTCCCCACTGTCTCTCCCCTGACCACAAGGGCCTCTCACACCACCACCAACTCCACAGGAACACTCTCATTGTTTTAAGGCATTTGTTTTGATTCTATAACCTGGAATGGGTGGGGAGAGGACAGAAATGGGTATAGAAAACTAGAGCCCTAATTCCTTTTGTTTTGTTCAGTGAGAAGGGCGGAGAAGGAAAAGAAGGGGCGGGGGGATATAAATTCTCCTGCATCCGTGGAAACGAAGGTTATACCACACGAGAGGGGCCGGTAACCTTTTCAAGTTCACTGCCCACATTGACACCCAAGCTTTTCACCATTTATTCCTCTGACTCCTCCATCAACCTCAGTTAATTTCCAGAAAAGGACTGAGTGGTGTTTGGGACAAATCAAAGAGCAGCTCCACTAATGGAACCTTCAGTCCACGTGCTCCTACCCTGTGCCTCCTGTACTTAGAGTCTTCCCCGCCCTCACTCTTCCTTTTGTTTCTGTCTGCCTCTGTCTCTGCTGATTCGGTCAAAGTCAATAATAACTGTAAAGTGTAAGTGAGTTTATATTCACTCTCTGCCACTATATCCAGAGGAGGATTATGGAAATAAAACTGAGGGGTTGGAACTCCCCTGTCAAAAGACTTATACTTTGGGCTCTGGGGCTACTTCCTTCCTGTGAAAGTAGAGGCTTTCCTCTACTCTTTCCTAAATTCCAAGGGTGGGGAATGGTGCCAATGAGAGAAATACCTGTTGATGTTTGCAAGCACTATGGGGGAAAGGCTGCAGAACCCAGAATCTGGACATCATATGCTATACTCTCTGGAGAATCAGAGGTCTTCTCAACTTCGGATCTTTCCAGAGGAGGTGTATGAACTCTCCTTTCTGCATCTCAGTCTCTCTGGCATGTTACAAGAATTTAGGCCAGTAATTCTGAAAGGGACCCCAATCCAAATAGATCAAGAAGTCATTATCCTTTCTACTTAACCTAGCTCCAACCCCAGGTATCACAGACTTAACTTCATCCTATCAGATAAGCCAAGTTCTCATTTGCCCTCTGCCTTGAACCACAAAAGCATCCAGATCTGGGCAGCAGTCTTTGATCCACTGCTTCCCAGTTCTGAAGTAGTACCTCTCACTGGCCACTGGCACGGAAACACTCACATCTCTGGACTCTGGACACCTCATCTCTTGGGATGGAGGTGGCACGGGGTATAGAAGCATGGCATAGATATAGGGAGCTAGAAGTTCAGAATATAAAGGCTGTTTAAATGCATCAGCTCTGGGTTGAATCCCAGTTGCATCATTTACTGTTAGTTTGTTAAGTGACCCCTCTAATCCTGAGTCTCCTGGGATGTGAAATGGAACTAATAATGCCATCCCCTTCAAAAGGTGTCTTTGAGATTAAATGAGATAATGCATCTACAACCTTTCGCCCAGTACCTGGCAGAGGCATACTGAGTATTCAGTTAGCTATCATGATTAGCCTTGTGATACCCCGTGCAAATCATATAGCCTATTTCGGTTAAAACCGGCCCGCTGCAAAACGTGTGAAAGCAACCGTCCTGCCTTCCTCCAGGGTTGTAAGGATTAAAAGAAGTATTCGGCCACACTTTACTCACAATCACGGTGTGAGAAAGACCGCCATTACCTAGGTAGGACCTGGAGTATGTGGAGGGCTTGTGGGCGTGGCTTGAGCTTGAGTTTGCAAGCAAGGACAGGATTGGTTGAAGAGAGGACTCGAGTCCTCTCGGGGTCCCGCCCTAGACCTCACTGCGCCTGCGCACCTTCTGTTTGCTTCAAGGCGAAGCTAGGTGGGGACCTGGTGAAGAGTGTTCGGCTCTCTTAGCATCTGCGTCAGCGGCAGTCTCTGAGGCTGCGTGGCGGGTTGTCCAGGTAACGACGGGAGTTGTCGCTGACTGGTGGCATCAGAGAGACAGGTGTTCTTCAGGCAGTTGAAGCATCTGAGGACCCTGCTGAGCCCTCAGGTGAGGAGTTGCATGCCTCCTCCTTCCCTCGCCAGCCTTAACGTTCCCAGAGAAGTGGGGCAACTGAAATCTCACCATGCTGAGCGCCTACTGTATGCGGAATCTCTGCTCGGTAGGCAGTGTGCGGTAGTCAAGACGGACCACTAACTTCGGTAGCTTTCATTCCTTTTCATTTGACCTCAGTTGTGTACGAGGCCCCGTGCTGGGCGCACGTGTAAACAACGAACCTAAGTCTGCGCCCGGATAAACAAGCGCTTTAGGTAAAAGCCCCAAAGACGGAGTGCGGAAGACCTCACGTGCGCTCTGTTGATGAAGATCTCAGATTCAGAAAAGGATGGGCACCGGGAGAGGAACCATGCTAAAGAAAGGCTGGGTTTTGGAGCTAGGAGACCAGCATTCAAGTCCTAGTGCCAGCTCCACTTTAAATAAATGGTCCAATCGCGCTGACTTCAAGCCCTCGGCACACAGTCTCTGAGGCCCACCCAACTACTCCATTTGGAAAATGGGAGTAACAATAATAGCAGCCTGAGGGGCTTTGGAGGAAGAGTTAAGGAAAGTCATGTGCCCATAGCCTTATCAAACTAAAAAACCCTGTAGAAACTGATAGACGAGAGAGAACATTCAAAATTCAAAGGATAGACTCATACAAAGCTAATGATAGTATCTGCCATCAGTGAATGTTTCCTATGTAGCAAGACAGCATAATTTAAGGAGTTAGGATTGTGGTTTGTGGAGTCAGACATACGTGGATTTAAATCTTGGTTCCATCCCCTTAGAAACTGTGTATGTCAATTTGAGCAAATTACTTAACTTTTCTGAACCTCAGTTTCCCCATCTGTAAAATAGGCATAATCATATCTGTCTCAGCATTATGAAGTAAAAGGACAATGCATATTGAGCATGGATCAAAATGTCTAGTCTATGGTAAGATCTTGTTAAAGGTTGGTTGTTATTATTCTACTCCCTGCCCCCATTTAATCCTCACCACAGTGCTGTGAGGCATGAGGAAGGCTTCACAGCGAATGTGGTATTAGGAGAATAGAGGGAAATTAGAACAAAAGAGAGAAGTGCTCATTGCTCAGGACACTGCCCCCGAAATTGTAATTTAAAAATTCCTTTACCCTAATGGAATAATTGGAAGTGAAAATCCCCTTCAATCTTTCAAAATAAGATGTCATGTTGCAGGGTAGGGCAAACGCCCAGGATTGGCAAAATGATGAGGGAAGATGATGAGCAAGGAAAATGAGGAACCTCAGCCTTTCGAACCTAATTCAATCAAGCGGTGGGGGAGGGTAAAGGTGGTGGTGTGGCTGTTTTCTGACTCTGAGGATTTTGATGGAGGGAAGAAAAAAATAGGCCTTTTAAACCTGGGACTTTGGAGGTAGGTGGGTTAGGAGTGAAAAGTAACAAAGTTTCAAACCAGAGCTCTGGAGCCCAAGTAATTAATCACACTATTGGAGCAGAAGCTGAATGTTTTATTTCAAGGAGGGAAGTCCTTAGTTCAGAACCGTTGAGGACCAGGTGGTGGACAGATGTGGAAGAGAATAATTGACTGGGAGATGATCACTTCAAAACTGGACTTCTGAGCAGTGCATAGTTTGGGGGGGGGGATTAAAAAAAAAAACTAAGCTGGTGGCTTTTCATCCTAAATCTCAACTCTGATTGTTTAACTCCCCATTCCAGAACTTTCCCTGTCTTTTTCCTACCAAATAAGCCCAAACTCCTTGGCCAAATTCCAAAGTTTTTTTTTTGTGCTGGCCTCACTGTTTTTCCTGTCTTCCTTCTTCTGTTCTATTTGTAAGATAGTTTAAGCTAAATTAAATTACTGTCTCTTAATGAGATTTGCCTTTGCTCCTATCATTCCTTCTACTTCAGATAACTTCCCCCATTTAACTACATCCAATTCTTCAAACCTTAAAGTTGGGTCATTTAAACATAAAACGATTTCAGACTTCTCCAAACTATCATGGCTTTGTACATGCCTTTCTAATGGGATTTTTTCTGTTTTGCACCATGTTATTAGCCTGGGGGCAGGGACTGTATTTTGCTCTTTGTCTTCCTCTGAGCCCCTGGCTACATGCCTTTCTCAGTAAGGTACTCAAAAAATATTGAATGAGGAGTGCCTGGGTGGCTAAATCATTAAGTGTCTTCAGCAAGGTCATAATCCAGGGTCGTGGGATTGAGCCCCACATTGGGCTCCCTGCTCACTGGGAAGCCTGCTTCTCCCTCTCCCACTCCCCCTGCTTGTGTTCCCTCTCTCGCTGTGTCTCTGTCAAATAAATAAAACCTTTAAAAAATAATATTGAATGAAAAAAAAATGTGTATATTGAATGAATGGCCAAAGACCAGAACCTATTAAAAAAGAAAAACTTATCAGACCAAATGAATTTATTTCAGTTAAGCTATGAAGGAGCAAGACCATTGCAGGGGCACATTGGTACAGTTGATACTGTGTGTCACCTCAAAGTGTATTTGCATTATGGGTTTCTAAAGCACCTTGTTCTCCTGGGCCAGGGGTTTTATAGCCTTGGAGACCAAGATGCATCTTTTGTTTTAAGAACTATGATTTGGAGAATTGACCAAAGTCACACTAGAGCTAAAGGAACTAGAAATGCTTTTGTCACTCTGGATGAACACCTGGGCTTATTTTTGCCCCCTCTGCCTCTGCAAGATGGAGCTGCAAAGGTGACCTGCATGGCTTGCTCCCAGAACAATGCCAAGTTTGCCGTCTGCACAGTGGACCGAGTGGTGTTGCTATACGATGAACATGGGGAGTGGAGAGAGAAATTCTCCACCAAACCAGCTGAAATGAAGGTGAAGAGAGTACTCTGTGTGTCCTTAACCTGTTCATGGGGTCTTATGAATCTGGAAAACTTCCTAACTTCCCCAGCCATCTGCATAGGAAATGGCCTGCCCCATCTTTTCTCAGGATAAATCCCTCACGCTCCATACAGTCACACAAACACCTTTTCTTCTCTTTTCTCTACCATGGGTACTCATGACTTTTTTTTTCCTTTTCCTTTTTTAACTCTTAATATGGCAGGAAGAGCTATATGGTGAAGGGCATGGCTTTTTCTCCTGATTCCACTAAAATTGCCATAGGACAGACCGACAACATCATCTATGTGTACAAAATTGGAGAAGATTGGTGAGGATAGAGACTGGGAGGTGGGGGTGACCTGGAAAAGAAGGGGAAGGCAGGAAGAAATGTCTCATTGGGGAAAGGGGAGTAGAGAAGATGATGGTCCAGGCTGGGACGTGGAGAGCAAAGGCCTTCCCGAGTCTGTTGCTGCTTCCCTATCTGTGCCTGCCTCATGTGTTGTGAGATCCCATCCCTGGTGGGATCAGCCTAAGGACAGCATGAGGACCTGTGATGGGAGCCCTTGGTGACACAGCATCTTTGTTATTGTTCTAACACTGCTCGGGTTTCATTGTATGCCTCCTTTCAAGGCTCCTATGGAACGGTAGGAAACATTAGGGGGAGCAGGGAACGTACCTGGTCTTTCCTCCCTTCCCCCAGCATCACGTGTGGCACTTTATTTATGAAAGTGTTTTTAATGTGTTTTCCCTCCTTTTATGTGGCAGGGGTGACAAGAAAGTCATCTGTAAGAAATTCATCCAGACGGTAAAGTTCAGACCTGTCTCTGGGAGATTTGGATGAACAAACATATATCAATATATCTACTTGTAAATGTAACCAGAAGTTGCATTTTTAAAACTTGTCAGTCTGACTTTTCCAACTGAGAGGATGGAGGATGGCACTGCGTGGCTGCCCATCCTCCTTGCTTTCCTCCTTGAGCCCTGCTGTGTCCTCTTCTCTGCTGTAGGCGACTGGGGTGGTGGCACGTGTGGGGGGTTCAGTTTGTTATAAATGCGCTGGGCTACATGGACAGGGTTATCCTTTTCATGATTTCCTCCTTACAGAGTGCTGGCACTTGTCTGCAGTGGCCGGCAGAGCACATCATTGTTTTTGGACTGGCTGAAGGGAAGGTAAAGAAGGAAGAGAAACACAAGAGAGGTTGTGGGTGGGGATAATGGTTCTGGAGAGAGAAATACGGTTAAATGTTTCCTTAGGGTCAAGTTATATATTGGGGGGAAAACAGAAGGACCAGTTTTTTGTTATTTCTTTTTCTTTCCTTAGGATCTGGGTGGGATTGAAAGGAACCTAACCAGACTTGTATCCATTTTCCCATTTTCAGGTTCGTTTAGCAAACACTAAAACTAATAAATCATCTACCATCTATGGGACAGATTCTTACGTGGTATCACTGACAACAGAATGAGTACGGAAGAGCAGTATCCCAAGCTTGGAGACATAGGAAGAAGCGATGGGGATGTCGGGACTGGGAGACTATAATATGGAAGATGGGGAGGAGTGGTAGCAGGGAGCCCAGGTAGGGTAATGTTTGACACAGAAGTGGGATTTCTTGGTGAGACAGAGTAATCTCTTTCTTCCTCTTCCTCTTCCTTTTAATTCACTCACTTTTTTAGTTCCTCTGGGAAAGGAATTCCCTGGTCATGCAGATGGCACCATTGTTAGGTATTTCTTCGATGATGAAGGCCTGGAGAGTCACAGGTATGACTAAAGGATGCTGTGAGATGGGGGTAAAGAAACCCAAGATCCCTCCTAGGGGAGGTTGAACATTAAGATTGAGGTGGTTGGTGGGGGGCACATTTAGATGCAGCCACAGAGAGAATTTTTATTCAGGAGGCCACAGCTTAATATTTGTGGGCAAAGAGGAATCGAGTGGAAAGGATTCTGAGAGTAAGGGAAAGTGAAAATTATTCTTATCTATGTAAAAAGTGTATTTATATGTATAAACTCATAGGAAAAGTCATTCTCAAGAGAGAAAAGGGAAAGGGTGGGGGATAAAATGAATGTTTATGTTTTACTTTATGTAATTCTCTATTGTCCAACTAACTTACCTTATGACTTACTTGTAGAGGGGTGCCTGGCTGGCTCAGTTGGTGGATCATGTGACTCTTGATCTCAGGGTTGTGAGTTTGAGTGCCACATTAGGTGTAGAGATTACTTAAATAACTAAAACTTTAAAAAAATAGTAATCCCTTTCTGCCTGGGTGACTTTCTCCAAACCAGGAAAAATCCGGCCTTAGCCTAAAGCACTCTCCCCTGAAACTAGAGAATCTCTTCTTCCCTTTGGACCCCAACCTAAAAATATGACATTAAAGGCAGGAAAGAGAAATTCCTACTTTATTGGAAGCCAAAAGAGATTTAAAAAAAGAATTACTCAGGTAATAATGAAATTTATTTCTTCTGTAAAGAAAGAGCTGTATGCTCCGTGTGGACCTAGCCAGTGTTAGTTAATGTGTAGGATATGTCCCTTTGGGGGCCTTATAGGTATTTACTAAAGAACTCAACATACAAGCCTTTTGAGGTTTCCTCTTGAGGACAATGTCAGACATGTGTGTGCATGTCATACATATGTGTGTAAGAGTATAAAACACAAAGACGGTTTGTGAAGTTCTCCAGATTAGGATGTGTTGGGGTGGGAAAATGTTGGGAGGAAGATTGATACAGGGTATAAATTTTTCCTAGAAAGGAAAAATCCCTGGCTGAGGCTGTCAGAGTCAGAGTGATTGGAACCCTTTACTTCTGTCTTAGGGGAAGTTGGTGAACCACCCCTGCCCACCCTTGGCTTGGGCAACCAATAGCATCGTGGCTGCAGGCTGTGATCAGAGAATTGTAGCCTATGGAAAGGAAGGCCATGTGCTACAAACTTTTGATTACAGCCGTGACTCTCAGGAGCGGGAGTTCACCACCGCTGCTGCAAGCCCTGGGGGCCAGTCTGTTGTGTTGGGAAGTTATGACAGATGGGTCCCTTTCCATGTGCATCTACTGCCTACTTTCCCTGTGTACACCTTGCTCTAGCCCAGTTATTTTCAACCAGAGTGGGAGAATGGTTGGAAATCCATGTAGGTTGAAAGAGATCCTCAGGTTTTAATTCACTCACTTCCCTTTTCCTGCTCCCACCATCGGTTGGGACTCTGGCAGTTCCACAATACACCAGGATTTTGTGTCTCTGTGCCTCTGCATGGGACTCCATAGTGGAATTCATCTCCACTGTCTTTGTATTACCATTGCCTCTGTTCAGACCACTGGCTCGGTGTTTGTCCCATGATATTACACTTTGGTGTTTATAGTTATCTGGCTAAACTGAAACGCCCTTGAGAAGAGGGCCTATTCATTGTTTTTAAATCTCCAGTGGCCAAATTAGAATCCAGTACATAATATATGCTTAAAGGTTTTGTGAAGGAAGGAAGGAAGGACGGGATAGATGGATGATGGAAGGGTAAATAAAATAAAATAAATAAAGGGCCCCAGTCCCTTCACATCAGCTTTACTAGCCCTGTCCTTTTATCCCCTTCGATGTCATGTGGGTCTCTTCCTTCCTTTTTCTCTGTTTCTTTTTCCTTATTTCTGCCTTGCTAACAGCTCATTTTTCTCACCAGCCATGATCTCCTTTTGTTTTCTCCACTCCTATCGCTCTCACCCCATTTTACTTTTCTCTTGATTGTCCCAACTTCCTTCCTTGGAACCTTTTAGTCCTCTCCTATGAGATTCCCTAGCATGTGTGTTCTCTTTCACTTCCTTTCTTCGCTGATACAGCAAGACTCATTGCCTTCAGTTACCCACCCATTTCCACCCTTTTGCTCAGTCTCCATCTCTTCTGAAATCCACCTTCTTAATTTCAGACTTCGGCTACTCAACTAAAGCCCTTGAAGAAGTATCTGGGAAGTGGCAAAGCCCAAGGAGATTGCCAACTTAAATACGGTCACTGCCTTGGCCTGGAAACGGGATGGCTCACGACTCTGTGCGGTGTGTTTTAAGAGTAATCCCTTTCTGCCTGGGTGGAAAATCCAGACTTAGCCTAAAGCACTCTCCCTGAAACTAGAGAATCTCCTCTTCCCTTTTGACTCCAACCTAAAAAGATGACATTAAAGGCAGGAAAGAGAAATTCACACTTTATGGGAAGCCAAAAGAGACAAAGAATTCTGTAGGCAGGGCTGATTTCTCTCCTTCATCCCATCACTGTCCTTGAGTGCTGTGAGTGCCACCTCTTTCCATTTGGTACTTCCCCAAACTGCCAGCCCTTTTACTGCCAACTCTTTCCTAGATTCTAGAACTTGGGTTTCAAAGGTGTCTCTAGATATCCTTCTGATGCCTGTGACCTTTTATGTTGTCGCTTTCCCTTCTAGGGCACACTCTGTGGTGGAGTGGAACAGTTTGACTGCTGCCTCCGGAGAAGCATTTACAAGAATCCGTTTGAGTTGACATATGTGGGACCTAGCCAGGTGAGCAGCTGATAGCCAGTGCACCAAAATCTCCTTCTGGACACTGCCACAGTGTCAAATATAACCCCTGGCAGAGCTGTTCTGGAGAACAGAGTGTATCAGGCAACTCTTTGGCAACTTTCCTGCTGTAGCCCTTCCAGCTTACTGTAAGAAAAGATTTAAACACCAAATTTAAGGGGTACAGAGATCGCCACTTCCATCTTCCTGGTTTAAAACTTTACTACCTGGGGCTCCTGGATGGCTCAGTCTTAAGTGTGGGACTCTTGATTTCAGCTCAGGTCATGACCTCAGGCTTGTGAGATCAAGCACCACATGGGGGCTCCACACTGGGCATGGAGTCTGTTTAAGATTCTCTCTTTCCCTCTCCCTCGGCCCCACCCATGTCTCCATCCCTCTCTAAAACAAAACAAAACAGAAAAAGCTTTATTACCTATATGTTGTTAACTAGGGAGTTTAGGATTATGCAGGTGCATAACATTGCTTTAGGGCCTCTGAACTCACCGTGTGTGACATTGCAAGGTAATTTCTTTGTTCTTGAGCCCACTTTTCTGTTTTCCCTACCTCTGTCCCCTTTTCCTTCCATTTATTATTCATTGGTTCCTTCATTCTTTTTCTCTTTTTTTAAAAATTTTGTTCACTTATTTGACAGAGTGTCCACACAGGAGCCAGGGGAAGGCCAGAGGGAGAGGGAGCACTTGGACGTGGGGCTGAATGTGGGGCCTGATCCCAGGATCATGACCTGAACTGAAGGCAGATGCTTAATCAGCTGAGCTACCCAGGTTCCCCCTCTTTTTTTTAAAGATTTTATTTTTAAATAACTCTACACCCAACTTGGGGCTCAAACCCACAACTGAGATCAAGAGTTTCATGCTCCTCTGACTGAGCCAGCCAGGCACCCTTGTTCTTTCATTTTCTGTCCATTCTCTATACATGAGCACTGTTAGGACAGAGAATACAAAGATAATTGTCTGTATTATATTGTTCCTTAATCAGGATCATTTTAGCAAAGAAGTATATGAAATGACAGTATGATCAGTATACACCATGATTAAAGTAATCACAAAGATTTTCACAAGAGGTAGAGGATTGTAAGGAGAGTGATTAGTTTGACCCCGTATGTATTATGTATTAGCATTGAAGGAGATAATCTCTGAAAACATTTTGTAAATAGTAAAGCACTGTGTGAATATGAGGTGTCATTTTTACCAACAATAGCCTAGGCTAGGTGAGGAAACAAGATACTAGCTTTGTTGAACACTGTGGAGGTGGGCACGGCAGGTTAACCCCTCTTTGGGGTTGAGGGAAGCCTCAGGGGGCTCAGACTTGTACCTTACCAAGGTGATTGTGAAGAACCTGTCATCGGGGACCCAAGTGGTACTCCAGTCACACTATGGCTATGGGATAGAAGAGGTGAAAATCCTCGGAAAGGAACATTAGTTACCTGGTGGCCCACACGTCAGACATGCTGCTGCTGGGGACCTGAACACTAATCGCTTTAGTGAGGTAGGACCCCCAGGCGGAGGGGCAGGGAATGGAGCATCGTGAGCTGCTACTTCCAGGGAGCCCAGGTCCCTAAGGGGGAAGATCTCTAAGTAAAAGCTCTAAGATGCTGGCGTTGGGGACCTGGTGGACCTGGGAGTGAGACCCTGGAGATTTGGAATCCTGGAATGGGAATTCCCACTGTTGGACAGTGTTTACAGGATCACTCAGAAGCCTAGAAGTCTAGGGCAGAATGTGACACAGCACCCCACTTGTGGAACATCAGGGCCTTCCTAAACTCCTTCTCTCTGCCTCCTACCCCGTCCTTGTCTCAGCGTTGTCTTGGATACTTACCCACATTGTTCTTATGTCCTCTCTCTCTTTGACACGTGGCTTGGCAGGGATCTGGTGGCAATGAGAAGTATTTCTTTGAAATTGAGAATGTGAGTAGAGCTTGATTAACCAACCCTCACCATCTCAGTAAACCTCCTAGCTAAGAGCAGATAAAGAAAGGAGGGCGAGATAGGCAGAGGAACAGAATACAGAGAAAAGTGGGAGTCACTTTGCACTGACAAGACATCTCCCTCTACTACTGTTGACCATGCAGACTTCTTCATGCAAACTTCCTGCCACGTGACAGTTCCCTTCATCCCCAGGTGTGCATGATCTTCAATGCTGGAGAGCTAACCCTGGTGGAATATGGGAGTAATGATACCCTGGGTTCTGTACGTACTGAATTCATGAACCCCCACCTCATCAGGTAACCCCACAAGGTTCTCTAAATTTTTGAAACCCCAAAGAAGTCCCTTTTAACCTCTCACTCCTGTATCCTCAAGATTCATCTAAAAACGTCATCCCATATGGTACTTTGGGGCCCTTGCTAAACATCCCGATGACCCAAGTCCATTCTGCCTTACCTCACCCTTCGTGTTTCAGTGTCCGTATTAATGAGCGGCGTCAACGAGGGATGGGAGACTATAAGAAATTGGCTTCTCTTGTTGATGTTAAGACTATTGCTATAGGTAAGACTCTCCCATAATTCTGATAACAAAACAGATGTTTCTAGTATGCTTCCATATCACAGGGGTGTGTAGAGTGGAGAATGCAGGAATCTGAGAGGCACCAGGTTAATGTATGGCCCTGCTCTCACAGAGGATGTGGGAAGTGTTCTAATCCACGTGTGTGAGTCTGCATCTAGCTGTATAGATACACATAAACTGTTACGCATATCAGCTTGTCCCTATAATTGTTCATGTTCTTTAGGCATGTATCTTTGGGCTAGGAATTGTGAACTGTAGAGCGGAACCTTTAGTCAATTTATGAATTTTCCTGTTTAGACTTAGGACATAGGATAATGGACTGTTCGAACTGGAAGGGGACTTATTTTCTGTAGAGTTTGACATTGGTAGCCAGTGTTGACAAAATTTATTTGAATTTCACAAGTGTTCACATAAATAAATACATCTTATTTTACATATTAATAATTAACTCTGGGGACACCTGGGTGGCTCAGGCAGTTAAGAGCCTGCCTTCGGCTCAGGTCATGATCCCAGAGTCCTGGGATCAAGTCCCACATAAGGCTTCCTGCTCAGCAGGGAGCCTGCTTGTCCCTCTGACTTCTGCTCTCCCTGCTTGTGCACTCACCCTCTCTGACAAATAAATAAATAAAATCTTTAAAAAAATTAACTGTATCATGAAATGTTTCAAGCATGGAAAAATGTATTTAGAACAGCACAGTATTCCCTATGATGTATAGAGAATAACATACCCATATAGCCTCATTAAGAACAAGGTCTAGAGTCAAACCTCCCCACTTCTGCAATTATACCTTGGTGATCTTAGGTCAAATTTCTTAACCTTTCTGTATCTCAGTTTCCTCATCCACAAAATGGGGATAAAAATTGTACCTACCTTATATGAAAAGCACTTAGACTAATGTCTGGCACATAATAAGCACTTAATAAATGTTAGCTATTAATAATATTATTACTTGTGTACCCATACCTAGTTCTTTTTTTTTTTTAAGAATTTATTCATTTATTTGACAGAGATCACAGGCAGAAAGGCAGGCAGAGAGAGGAGGAAGCAGGCTCCCTACTGAGCAGAGAGCCTGATGCGGGACTCGATCCCAGGACCCTGAGGTCATGACCTGAGCCGAAGGCAGAGGTTTTAACCCACTGAGCCACCCAGGCGCCCCTTTTTTTAAGATTTCATTTATTTATTTGACACAGAAAGAGAGAGAGAGATCACAAGTAGGCACAGCGGCAAGCAGAGAAAGAGTGGAAAGCAGGCTCCCTGCCAAGCAGAGAGCCTGGTGCTGGGCTTGATTCCAGGACCCTGAGATCAGGACCTGAGCTGATTTCTGAGGTCTCGTTTAAGAAGTTTCCCTGGGGCACCTGACTGCCTGAGCCAGAGGAGCATGTGACTCTTTTTTTTTTTTTTTTTGAAGATTTTATTTATTTATTTGACAGACAGAGATCACAAGTAGGCAGAGAGGTAGGTGGAGGGGGGGGCGGGGCGGGTAAGCAGGCTCCCTGCTGAGCAGAGAGTCCAATGCAGGGCTCAATCCCAGGACCCTGGGATCATGACCTGAGCTGAAGGCAAAGGCTTAATAAACCACTGAGCCACCCAGGTGCCCCAGCATGTGACTTTTGATCTCAGGATCGTGAGTTTGAGCCCCAAGCTGGGTGTAGAGTTAAATAAATAAATAAATAAATAAATAAAATTTTTTAAAAAGAAGGTTCCTACTCCCTCCTACATTTTAATATTTTTAGCTTTTGCTTGTCATCTGTAATTAATTTTTGTGTGTAACGTGGGTGTGGCTCATAATTTACTTTTTCCATGTTTAACCATTTATTGGAAATCCATTCACTGATTCGTAATGTCACCTCTTATAAATCAAGTTTCCAAATACATATGCGGCTGTTCTTAAGATACCTTTACAGTTCATGAGTTTTATGTTTCACATCAGATTGTTGAGTTGTAATGGAAATGATGTAATATGGCGGCCCATGTTCCAGTGGCAGTAATGAGCTGTGAGACTTTGGACAAGTCATCCCACTACAAAGGGCTTGTCTTCAATAGTGTATAAAATGACCTTCTCTTAACCTTTTTTCATTCGTGACCCCTTTGAGTATCTAATTAAAATCATAGATCCTGGGATGCCTGGGTGGCTCAGTTGGTTAGGCGACTGCCTTCAGCTCAGGTTGTGATCCTCGAGTCCCATTTTAGGCTCCCTGCCTGGCAGGGAGTCTTCTTCTCCCTCTGACCCTCCCACCTCTCATGCTCTGTCTCTCTCTCTCCCTCTCAAATAAATAAACAAAATCTTTTTTTTTTTTAAATCATAGATCCTTTCCCAGAAGAATATCATAAACATATAATTTTGTATATAATTTCAGGGTGTTCACAGAGATGGGGTCCCACAGCTCTAGTATTCTGTGATTCTACTTAGAAATTGAGACATTGAAACATGGCTTTATGAAGTTGGCTTTTAATTAAAGGAAATTTCATTTTTAGGTTGGTCTTCCCAGTTGTAGACATTAGCTGGCATTTGGTCTTGAGCTTGAGCACGGATCAAGGCAGGACATTGCGCATTGGTAACGTATACAAATAAGAGCTGTGAAGGCGCCGTGTTCAGGAGACTCCCTGAAAGCATCCTAGCCAGTCCGTAAGTGTGATCTTATCTTACATTGTCTGCAAAATTCACACCAAACTAAAATACTTATCCTCAGCACTTTCAGCCTGACTTTAATCAGAGGTTCCTTCTGTTTTGTCTGTGTGCCTTCTCCACTGTTTGCCCCTCGGGGCTCTTACATCATTGACACTCAAAGTGCAAGGAACTCCTTGTAGCACATATGTTCATCGAGGTCGTTTCATCCATCAGCTTTCTCTTCATGGTTGTGCTGGAACTGGGGCTCTTCCTTAATGTGCTCAGTGCTGCCTTCCAGAGGATTTCTTGAGTAAAGGATGCCCGTTGCTCTGATCTGTTCTGATCTGCTATGAGACAACTCCAAGATCCCAGAGAGGAATCTCATTTCTTGATGGATCTGGACCTTTTGAGCTAGCTACAGAGTTAAACAAAATCTCTATAATTTTAGTATAAATCTAGTATTGTAAGCATCTTAGCAAAATTATGTCATATTCCTCATACTCTACACTGATGGAGCATTCTTAAAGCCCAACATAATAATTAAAGGCAAGACTTTTGCAGGCTGCCTTGTGTCTGTATATGATTATGTGGAATCTGTCTTCTTAACCCTCTCTCTTTTACTTTGTAGTGGATCTGACTGGTGGCTACAACATTGGCACCATCAGCCATGAGAGCCGTGTGGATTGGCTGGAACTTAATGAAACGGGCACAAGCTTCTCTTCAGGGACTGGAAACTTCGTGTAAGAAGGGTTACTAAGGCCTTAGCCATTGAGTAGTCCATAGAGGATGTGATACTACCTGCTGCCAGGGATTGCGGGGGGCAGGATGGGCTTAATTTCTTGGTGCACTATGCCATCAACATAGCAAAAGGCACAGAAGAATCAACATGGTGTCTGTTATCACAGCCCATCTGTTAACATAGCCCATACCTTAAGAAGATGGTATTGTGATGGCACCAAAGTCAAGAGGGAAATTTGGGAGCTGGTTTCTCTTTTACTGTTCACAAGTCTGTGCCCTCGGGAGACTGCCTCACCCCTGAATGCCTGGCTGAACTTTACCCACACCTGTTGCAGCATTCCTCAGCTACACGTACCCCACAGTGTTAAGGCTGGCTTGACAGTCTCCCCCAAACTCCTTATTGACTCTGATCTCAATATGCTATCACCAAAGAGCTCAATCTTGAGGGCAAAGAGACTCTCTGGTAATTTTTCATTTCATGTTCATTGTGATGGGAAAGCCACATCGCCAATTTCCAGACCATTGAATGTGCATGGTGGCCTTACTTTTGTGATCCAGTCTGGCAACTCTGGCCCAGAGTTAAACTCTAAGAATGAAAGTCTGACCTTCAGCTAACTTAAATTTCTGGTGTAGCTCTGGGCTCACTTGGTCATCTCTTATGGGCCAGAGTCAGGATGTACCAAGTCAGCATACACGTCGAGCATTGCAGGCTAGTAAGCTTTGAAATCCAGCATCTGCCTGAGGGGTGGGTCAGCTCACCACATTTCGTTAGAGAAATGGTCAATATCAGAAGCCACCCCATAACCCCTTCTGATTGCGCTGTCCACCTCTTCCTTCCGCAGTTGCATCTGTACGATACTGAAAGCTGCTCTAAGATGATGATCCTCCACTTCTGCTCCTACGTGCACTGGGTCCCAGGAAGTGACGGGCTGGTGGCTCAGAACCGAAACAGCCTGTGTGTGTGGTACAACATTGAGGCACCCGAGAGGGTCACCACATCCTCTATTAGGGTATGTTGGTGCCAGGGGACCTCAGACATAGTGTCCCACTGATCATTTAGGGCCCGGAGGAAACTCCAAAGGTTATTTGGTTTTCTCTGGCCCACCACCCATCATCTCTGTGATAGAGTCAGCAAGTAAAGCCTAGATCCTTCCCCACAGTGCGCTAGGCTCCAGAACCGTCCTTGTTCAGATTCCTGACATTGTATCCTGTCCTCTCTATTCCAGTGGCCCTGGGAATTCACCAGGTCATAATGAGTTCTCTTAGACTGGAAGAGCCCCCTTAGCGGGGGCAGTTCTGTCAGTTCCTGGGTGAGGATTCTCTGTTGTAAGCTGTTCAGAGCTTCTTTTTTTATCAGACTGAAGATCGGTCACTCTCCTGTCCTGCCAGCATCATGTATATTCCAGTGACCTTCCAGAATCTGGGAGGGAAAACAAGAGAGGCCCTGTGCTAGGTGAGGATGATTGGTGTGGATACAGAGGGAGCATGTGATAGTTCTTTTTGTCTTTTTTCTACATCTCTTCTTTCCTGCTTTTCTTTCCTCATTTTAGACTAATTACGTTTGGCGCTTGGGGGCTGTTTTGTCCTGTTTTAAACACATTTTTCACATTTTTGCTTTGGAGGTCATACATTTGACTCCTATAGTGGTTACCCTTGGAAGTTTACCATACCCTTAAATTATTCTGAATAGTTTCAGCTTATTTAGCATCTGACCCCTGGCAAATGATACAAGGACCTGAACTTTGATTACCTCCCCTTTGCCATTATTGCCCAGTATTTTTTTATCCCCAAAGTGAGACGTTATTCTTTTCCACAGCTGGAATTTGGTTACATTTACCATCATGGTGCCAGTTTCTCTGCTCACTCTTTTTGCATTGCTGACCTTTGCTCTGGAGTTACCTCCTTGAGAGAAAGTGTTTCGAAGATGAATCCTCAGTTTCTGAAAAGTACCAAAATGGAATTATCTGAAAATGTTTTTATTTGGCGTTTTCTTGAAAGAACAGTTTGACAGTTTTTCTTAGTCTTTTGCAAATAATATCATCCCATCGACTGACCCCCTTAGTTCTGAGAAGTTTATTAACAGCTCCTTGTGTTGTCTTGTTGCTTTTTAAAAAAGATTTTATTTATTTATTTGAGAGAGCAAGGGGAGGGGCAGAAGGAGAAGCAGACTCCCCACTGAGCAGGGAGGGATGGGGGGGGCACTTAATCCCATAACTCCAGGATTGTGACCAGAGCCTAAGGCAGAGGCTTACCTGACTGAGCCACCCAGGCGTCCCTGTCTTGTTGGTTTTAAAGTCTTCTTTTTTCCAGCATTCTGAAGCTTCAGTACATTATGTCTGCATATAAATGTCCTCTTACTTAACCGTGCTTGGTGTGTATGTGCACGCGTGCACGCGCGCGTGTGTGTGTGTGTGTCCCATCTGCGAGGACACCTTGTTCCTCAGCCATGAGCTCTTTAAATGTTGCTGCTTCTCTGGAACTCTTTCTCACCTTCAGAACTCTAATTAGGTATGTGTTCCATTTCTTGTCCTGTCTTTGTGCCTCTAGAACCTCTTATTCTTCCTTCCTCCTTCTCGCTCCATGCACATCCTGGATAATTCCTTAAGAAACATCTTGGCAAGGGGTGCCTGGGTGGCTTGGCCCTTAAGTGTCTGCCTTTGGCTCAGGTCATGATCCTGGGGTCCTGGGATTGAGCCCCTGCATGGTGCTCCCTGCTCAGCAGGAAGCCTGCTTCTCCCTCTCGTACTCTCCCACTCCCCTTGCTTGTTTCCCTCTCTCTCTGTCAAATAAATAAATAAATACAATTTTTTAAAAATTATTTTAAAAAAAAGGAAACATCTTGCAAGTCAGAGGTTTACTTTCACCACTGTCTTATCTGCTATTGAAATCACCCACTGAGTTTTCTTACTTTGAATATTGAATTTTTCATACGGTTTCATTTGGTTCTTTCTCTAGTCTGCCTGGTCATTTTTTCTAGTATATTTGCTACTGAAGCGAGCACAACCTGGCCATTTTTTATAGTTTCTTGTCTCTTGCTTAATTTTTCATTCCATCCCTTAGGTCTTTAAATATTTCACAATTCTTTCATATTCCATAACTGGTTTCTTCCATAATTGTTATTTTTAATATTGGAAATCCTTGGAGGTCCAAAAGTGCTGTAGTTATTGTTATTGTTTACTCCTTTATGGTAGTTAACTTCTATTTTGGTAGCTTTATTTTATTGGGGGGCTCACGTTACACTGAATATAATTTTTAGAATCTCAAGGGCCTAACATGGGCATGTTTTCCTCTAGATATGATCAGTGTTTGCTTTTGCAGGAATCAGGCATACTAATGACTTTTGTTCCCTTTCCTGAAGAGAGGATCCCAGATTTCATGACTAACAGAACCTCAGAATCGCCCCCTCATCCTGCTGGAGGACCCCTGGTTTATTCATCCGCTGCTGTGTTTGCCATCAGGGCGACTGTACCCTTTCCACTTGCTCCCCTGTTTTTTCCTGCTCAGGTTTTAGCTTACTGGCTTTTTCCTTTTTTTTTCTTTCCTTTCCTTTTCTGTTTTTCTCTTTTTCTTTCTCTTTTTCCCTTCCTTCCTTTTCTTCCCTTCCTTCCCTCCCTACATTTCCTTTTTTTTCCTCCCTCCCTCCTTCCCTTCCTTCCTCCCCGTGGGAGACTAGGAAGCATGCCTAGTGATTTCTTCAGGTGACCTAAGCAACAAATGTATTCAAAAGTAGGGCCCAGGTTAAAGTTGTATTTTAACAGGACTCAAGCTGGAAGCAGAAGTGATTGGACGCTTTGTCAGTTTACATCCAGGCATTAGTGCGGGCACAGCTCTGAGTGTACAGGAACCTGAGGGCATTAGTGTAGATAAGGGATTCTTACCTGCTTGAAGGAAACTAAACGCTGGGCAAACAAGGGCCACTGTCATTCCCTCAGTGTGTAAGCGCTAGGGTGGGGTAAGGCGGGGTCTGTTCTGCAGTGGAGTCGTGGAGACACTAAACTGGAATTCGGGTGGGGTGGGGGGATTGAAATTTTACAGGGTGATGTGGTAGGTCTGGAGCAGGGCGGGGGGAAGACCGAGGTGATGGTGACCGAAGGTGTGACAACTGTTGCCTGCATGCTGGATGAGGGCCTGATCGAGTTTGGAACAGCCATCGATGACGGCAGCTACACCCGGTGAGGGGCTGGGCTGATATCCCCGGGAGGTGGTGGGAGAGGCTGGGTTCTGAGGCTGGAAGACCTGACTGTTGCCTTCCTTCCTTCTCTCTTCAGGGCCACAGCCTTCTTGGAGACTCTGGAAATGACCCCAGAAACAGAGGCAATGTGGAAAACCTTGAGCAAACTGGCACTCGAGGCAAGGCAGCTCCACGTCGCTGAGAGCTGAGGCAGACCAGAAGTGAGGTGCGGGCAGCTAGGAAGGATGGCCAGAGGCCATTTTCCATGGGGCGGGAGTGTGAGACGCTCCTCCTGTGCTAAGGCACCAGTCCCCTGCCATTACAACCAGTAACACCTTTCAGGTAGTTATTCCAAACATTCTTCCATCCCAGTTTATAAGATTTTTATTGCTTTTGCTTCCCCTATGTAGGTACCCCTTCAGAGTTTTAGCACCCATGCCCTCCAGTCCAGGTGTTGATGTGTATTTCCAAATGTGGCATAGGAGTGTAGTTAGTAGGACAGACTTGGGATTTTAGACTCTTTCAAGTTACCTGGCTCCATTTAACAGCTTGTATAACCGTGGGTTAAGTGAACCTTTCCAAACCTTGGTTTCTCAATTTCCTCTCTGTAAATGGGAGTAATGATAGCATTTACCTCCTAGGGTGGTAAAGAAGAATCATAGGGGCGGTGAAGAAAGTAGGAGAATTCTCAGTGCTCAGTAAATGTCAACTGCTGCTGTTTTGCCAGGAGTCCTCTTGGATCCTTCCTTCCCGTGGCCCCACAGCTAGACAACCAGCTTGTCCTAGGGCCCTGACCCAGCGTCTTCAGGCTGTTGTTGTAGTCATGTGGTATGTGTCAACAGGCAGGTGATCTCTTTGAGAAGATTCGAAACCCAGAGCTGGCCCTGGAGTGCTACTGTAAAGGCAGCGCATTCATGAAAGGTACTGCCCCCTACAGCCCCGCCTTCCCTGTTAGAGTCTTGCCCGAATCATCCCCCTGCACCAATTTTGTGCATCTGTTCTGGTGGATCGGCTCAGTTCTCCATCCCTCCACTTCTCACCTATTTTCTACACCCCATTTCCCTGAGTCCCATCCCTGGAAGTCTTAGCTGAGTGCCCTCTCTGTCCCTGGCAGCGGTGGAGCTGGCTCGGTTGGCATTCCCAGTGGAAGTGGTGAGCCTGGAAGAGACCTGGGGGATCATTTGGTGCAGCAGAAGCAGCTCGATGCAGCCATTAATCACTATATTGAAGCCAGGTAGAGGGGTGCAACTGAGACTGGGTGTGAGGTCCAAGGTGATGGGTCAAGTAAGGGCACCAAGGCTCCAACAGAGATGACACCATGTAGGTTGGAGTAGGCTTGAGGTGTCTCCCTACCTCTACCTGTCTTCCTCTTGCCCCATACACACAGATGCCTTTCCCAACTCTGCCAGGTGCTCCATTAAGGCAATGGAAGCTGCCCTGGGCTCCCGCCAGTGGAAGAAGGCCATTTATATATTAGATCTACAGGACCAGAACACTGCGTCCAAATACTATCCCCGCGTGGCCCAACACTATGCGTCTCTGCAGGAGTATGAGGTGAGGAAAGTCCCTTGCTAGAGCTGGAGGCAATGCAGTACAGAATGAGAAGAGAACTCAGAACCGGAAGTGGGGGCTACCTCACCAAATCCTTCTTTCTGGGTCCCAGCAGCACCAGCCACCCTGAGCGAGAAGAAAGCAGTTTTCTTCCCTTATTTCATTCCAACATAACACAAACCCCTCTCCCAGATCTATAAAGCGAGTCTCCAGCTCTCTTCTATGGAACTCCATGGGAGTTCCAATGTGGAATTGCCCTGTGTTGCAGAAGTACGAGATCCTTTTAGGTCCTTTTAAACTGCGTGTTGTATTGTCCCCATTCTGGTCTTGGCTGTTTTTTTGTTTTTGTTTTTGCTTTTGTTTTCAAAACAGTAGAGGGTGTGAGACAAGATAGCCCTCTTTTCTTCCATGTTGGGGACTAAGGGTCCTATCCTCTCCCCACCATCCCAGCTAAGGTTTGCTCTCCCCCTGCAGAGGCTCTAACGCTCTTTCTCTAATGCTCTTGCCCTCGGCCTTTTGTGTCTGCTGTCTCGAGCACAGATTGTGGAGGAGCTCTACATTAAGGGAGACCGAACAAAAGATGCAATAGACATGTACACTCGGGCCAGCCGCTGGGAGCAAGCCCACAAGGTAGAGAGTGGGGCGCAGTTCGTCCGAGGGCTCCACCTCCCTGGGGCTGTCCCTACTTTCCTTGGGCTCTGATGTCCCCTCTTCACTGGCCTCCTTGAAAGCTGAGAAAGAGCACCAAAATAGAAAAGTCTGGAGCGCTTGGATACCTAGCCACAGGGAAAGGCAAGGATGAAGAGGCCCTTGTTCCCAACCTGTAATTCCGAAGCGAGCAGAAGAGTTTGGGAGCTGGGGAGCCCCAATTGCCCCTCCCCAAGCTGTCGTCACAGCGGCAACTTCATTCCCTGCCTGCAGCCAGAACCCGGTGGGTACGGCGGGAGCTCGGGAGTGGGAACACGCGCCCCACCACAGGGCATCTCTGGCCTTTCTGCGTGAGCGGAATATAGTTCTGACTTTGCTCCTTATGGTCTTGGAATTCCCTGGACTGACCAGGAAAGCATCCGTACACAAACCCTTGTGGTTGTTGGGAAGGTTCAGTTGCTGGGAACACAGGTCACCCCCAAATCATGCTTCCCTGGCCACTCCGCAGCCCCCCTGCTTCCCTCGGAAGCGCGCCGGAGGCTACTGGGTCTCTGTGTGTCTGCAAAGCTGGCAGTGAAGTGCATGAGGCTGGAAGACGTGTCGGTGCTGTACATCACCCAGGCCCTGGAGATGGAGAAGCAAGGCAAGTACCGGAGGCGGAAGGGTGAGCCACAGCCCTAGAGGAGTCATGCAGGGAGAAGGATGCGCGCTGTCTGCCTAGAAGGCAGTGATGCAGGAATCTAGGTCGAGGAGCCCTGGGGTGTCTCTCCCCTCCCCAGGCACTACATGACAGTGGAAGAGCCTGGTCTTGCCATCCCCATGTTCAAAAAGCACAAGCTGTGTGATGATATGATCCGCCTGGTAGGGAAGCACCGCCCAGATCTCCTCAGTGACACACACCTGCACCTGGGCAAGGTGAGTCCTTCTCAAGCCTCGGCCATCTCTTCCCCGAACAGGCTCCACATCCCCCTCGCCCCATCCTGACCCTCCTTTCCCCAGGAGCTGGAGGCTGAAGGCTGACTGCAGGAGGCCGAGTATCACTACCTCGAGGCTTAGGAGTGGAAGGCAACAGTGAACATGTACCGGTCCAATGGGCTCTGGGAGGAAGCCTACCGGGTAAGGAGTCCAAGTCACTCTGGGGATGCGCCTGTCCCTCTTCCCCACTCTCAAGTGATGCATTCTGAACTGGTTATGGGTCTCTCTGAAAAATGTTCATACTGACAGGCAAAATTTCACATGCGGTAGGAGGGGGTCTGTGAACTACCTGAAGTCCATCCTTGGACCCTGAGCAGGCTAACAGACCCCAAAACTGAGCCCTCTCCCTGTTCTAGTAGAAAGACCGGACCCTTGTCAAAGCTGAAGTCCGATCAGAGGGGAGTAGGGAGCAGCCATGTGGCCCTGTGTGGGAGGATTGCCAAATGGCTTTGCTTCACAGGTAGCCAAGGCTCACGGAGGAGCTAATGCCCACAAACACATGGCCTATCTGTGGGCAAAGAGCCTGGGAGGAGAGTCCGCAGTGAGACTGCTTAATAAGCTCAGACTCCTGGAAGCTGCCGTTGACCATGCCGCTGACAAATCGTGAGGCCCTAAGACTTCTCTCCACTGGCCCCTTTTGAGAAAGAGCCTCTACGTAGACAAGGAAGATTGCTGTATAGCTGAGAAGTGTTTCTGAAAACGGAGGCAGGAGTGAAGAAATCCTTGGAAGAACGTGATGGAGAGGCAAGGAATGAATCAATCGCTCTGCCCTTGCTCCCCAGGGACTCAGAACAGTGTTTAGCTGTTCTAAGAAGATGGAACGTGATCAGCTTTTTTCCTTCTTTTTCAAAAAGACCTTTTTAAGTAATTACTATACCCAGTGTGGGTCTTGAACTCAACCCGAGATCAAGGGTCACTCATTCTACAGACTGAGCCAGGCAGGTGCCCCAGAGAGAAGAGCTTTTAAAGCTAAGGTGCACTAAGCCAGTAATTGACTTCTGAGTGATGGAAGTGTGCTTCTGTTAAATGCAAAAAGAACTTTTCTTAAGCAAATGTTACAAAGACCAGTAATAATCCTGCATTGAGTCAGATGGCTGAGGGTAGTCTTAATGTTTTAGAGAGACAGTTTTTCTGCTAGTATAGATGTGACTGAGGAGGAAGTGGTGAAGAACCCAGAGCCCTTGCTCCTGAGGAAGAGTAGTTCTGTGAGGCTAACTGCGGTCCCCTGCCTCACGCCCATCCCATTCCCTTATGACCACTAGTCGCAGGAAGCACAGGCTTTTCCAAGTGTCCCCGGACCCACGTCCTCTTTACATGTGTGTGTGCTTCTGTATCACTTCATATGGACTGTCTTCTCAATCTGTCTTTCCCTCCCCCGGTCCTGTCTCTGCCCTTTCTGTTTTCTCCTGCCCTGTTCCTCCTCTTATAAAATGAAAGTACTACTCTGAAAGACAACCTGAGGGTTTTGAAGGGGCGGAGGGCGGGAGGTTGGGAACCAGGTAGAGGGTAATAGAGAGGGCATGTATTGCATGGAGCACTGGGTGTGGTGCTAAAACAATGAGTACTGTTATGCTGAAAATAAATAAAAAAAAAAGAAATGGGAAAAAAAATGAAAGTACTAAGTAGGCAGGCCTTACCTACACCTTCCATTTCAGCTCATGGGAATTTGCTTTTGAACTCTCTCGGCTGGACCTCAAGCATAAAACCCCTGAGATTCATGTCCGATATGCTATGTACCTGGAGGATGAGGTATGGATGTGCTCCTTCTCCCTTGCTTTTGACCTTGAACTCCTCTCACGGCTGCCATGATGGCAATCTGCTTCTGATCATGTGTGGCTGCACTTCTGTCCCTACAGGGTAAATCTGAAAAGGCTGAAGCTGAATTCATCAGTGCTGGTAATCCCAAGGAAGCAGCCCTCATGTGAGTTACCCATCAATTCCTTACTCCCGTCCTCCCAACCACAGCCCCAGGACCTGGCATTGCCACCTTCACCTGATCCTGGTACCAATAAATCTTCTACCCCCTGTGACATGGCTGTTTGTCTCCCACTACTGAGGCCTCAGTCCTGTACTGAGCCTCCCCTGTGTCCTCTTCTGGGAGCAGGTTCGTCCATAACCAGGATTGGGAGGCAGCTCAGCGTGTGGCCGAGGCTCACGATCCTGACAGTGTCGCCGAGGTGCTTGTGGGGCAGGCCCGGGGGGCCTTGGAGGAGGACTTTCCAAAAGCAGAAGTGCTGCTGCTTCAGGCCCAGGGACCAGGCCTGGCCCTCAATTATTATAAGGTAGGGCACCGGATTCAGGGCCATGAGGGGGAGGGGGAGAGAGTGTAAGAACCCACAGAGCACTACACTAACCAATACTACTGGGAAAGATCCAGAGAGTTAGCAATGGAGAGGGGGAAGGAGACAAGAAGGAGGAGAGAGGTCCAAGGACCTAGGGATCCGTGGCCCATAGTGTACAGCACCTGTGTGGCAGTGGGAAGGTGTCATGCCGGCCTCTGCCTTCCTGATACCTGGAAATCTGAGCAGGAGGCTGGATTATGGAGTGATGCCCTGTGGGTCTGCAAGGACTATGGCCGGGCCAGCTGGAGGCTCTGCAGGAAGAGTAGGAGCGGGAGGCTACCACGAAAGGGGCCAGATATGACGCCGGGAGGCAGCAAGTGTCAGCAGGGCTGGAGGGTGGGTCACAAGGTATGCACCGGATAGGCCACGCTGCCCAGCCTGTTCTGGTCACGTGTACTCTCATCTTAGGGGCATGGAGGGGCTCGTGGACCAAGCTCGCCAGTGGGAGCAGGCTGGGGAGTATAGCCGTGCTGTCAACTGCTACCTCAAGGTGTGGGACTCAGGCAGCAGCAGCCTGGTGGAAAAGTGCTGGATGAAGGTGAGGCGGGCCACACCCTTTTTGGCCATCTACTTCCCAGACTGCTCTCACAGCCAGCATTCCTCCTCAGACATTGCTTTTTCCTCCTGGGCCTCTCATTTTCACTCAGGCAGCAACGTTCCTGCTGAGTGCTTGCTAGATGCTAGAGCCAGAACTTTGAAAACTGTAAAAAGGGATCTAAGGCAGAACCCCTAACAGCCTGAAGTTGGGGGAAGTTGGACCACTGTGGCTCAACTAATTGAGAAGCTCGGTGAAAACTAAAGGATGTGACTTGAAGTGGAGTTCAGAGGAGGGTGAAGTCTCGACTGAGAGGGAGGGAGGCTTAGTGAGGGAGGGGGTAGACCTGGGACCAGAGCTGGAAGGGCAAATCCAGAGGCCAGAACTGGGGCCAGATGGAAGCCAGGAAGAAAGCAGAGGCTCCTCCTCTACATAGAAGCTCCTGAAAAGAAGAATCTAACCAGTGAAGCCAAGTCAGTAGGTTTCATCAATTCCTAAGCATATATATAATCACATATTATTTTCTTAGAAATTGGGTTGCATGTGAAGTTCTTTTTAAAGATTTTATTTATTTATTTGACACAGAGAGAGATAACAAGTAGGCAGAGAGGCAGGCAGAGAGAGAGGTGGAAGCAGGCTCCCTGCTGAGAAGAGAGCCCGATGCGGGGCTCGATCCCAGGACCCTGAGATCATGACCCAAACCGAAGGCAGAGGGTTAACGCAGTGAGCCACCCAGGAGCCCCTGAATGTGAAGTTTTAAATGATGTATCTGGGGTACGTGGGTGACTTGGTGGGTAAAGCATCTGACTCTGAATTTTCGGCTCAGCACATGATCTCAGGGTTGTGAGATCAAGTTCTGCATTGGGCTCTGCACTGGTTGCGGAATCTGCCTTAGATTCGCTCTTCTTCTCCCGCTGCCCCTCCCCACTCATGCTGTCTGAAACAAAAAATAACAAAAAATAAGTAAATGATGCATCTTTGATTCCAAGAAATATGGTATTAGGAGTTTGAGGGGGATATGGAGTCGGCGCCGCCGATCCCAGGTCTGAAGGTCTACTTCCACCTGGCAGCTTCCAAGGGGGCTGTGGCCAGAGTGAGTCACGTGACATGACTCCCTCCTCTGAGACCCCACCCCAGGAAGCTGTAGATGGGGTTTGGAGCCCCAAACCTGGCTTCAGGGCCCCTTCCTCGCATTCCATCCCTTTGCAGGACACCAAATATCCCTTCACCCTCCGTTCCCCACCTCCAGCACACGAGTGGTCTTTCTAGGTGGAGATCAATTATTGCCCCTTTATTTAGAGAAATTACAGACCCATTCCCACCCTCCCTCCCTCCAGGTAGAGAGGCCTTGAAGCTCTTTGACTGCTGAGGGTGCAGGTATCGGAGGCAGTGGCTGAGCAGGAAAGAAGCCAGAAAAGGGGCAGGTCAGTGAAATCTTGAACCAGACAGTAAATAATGGGGATGAATCTCTTCTCATCTTTCAGCTTCAGGCCTCTAAACTTGGCCTGTTTGGGAGTATTTTGTGTGTGGTCCCTAGGAGACATGTTTTTTTTTGGGGGGGGTCATTTTAATATTTACAAGAAATAAATCAGCAGAACAAGATTATATCAGATAGGCTGTGTAGAGTAGCTGCGGCTTATAAAACATACCAGTAATTTGTACCTGGTGAGTATAAAGAAAACCAAGGCAGGATTCAGATGTCTTTACAACCAAGGGAGTACACAGGGCATCAACAAATTAGAGGACAAAAAAATTCACATTTTCTACATTAAAAAAAAAAAATTTACAGATCTCACAAATGTCTTTGAAGACAAAGAAAAAGCCAAAAGACAAAGAAAAAGTCCTCTGAAGGGTGGGAAAGAAGAAGAAATCTGAAACGGAATTCTAAATGTAAAAAGAGTTTTACTTCACAAGACCAATTTTCTTGGCTTCTGTTTCATATATCAACAATCTCCACATTTTGACTATAAAAACTTCTGCTTCTTCATCAAGTACCATGGCAACATTCTAGGAGATGTGTTTTGAGTAGCCCTTGCAATCTTTAGACAGACCTTGTCTGAGCCTCTCCCTAGGGGAGCTGTGTTTGAGTCTCTTCTTAACGGGACTGTGATGGGTTCTCGCAGAGGGACTGAGATGGGTTTTGCCACGCCAACTGTACTGGTCCCTTTCAAAGTGGCTCTGTTGGCTCTGCTCAGAAGGACTGTGTCTGTTCCTCTCAGAGAGATTGCGTCCACTTCTTTCAGAGGGACTACAGTGAGTTCTCTCTGAGAAACTGCGACCTCTCCTCTCAGAGGTCCTGTGCTGTCTTCTCTCAAAAGGACTGTGTCCTCTCACCTCTAAGGGACTGTGATGAGTTCTCTGAAAGAGATTGCGACTGCTCCTCTCAAGGGGAATATGACATCTCCTCTCAGAGGGACTGCGACATCTCCTCTCAGAGGGACTCTGATGGCTCCTCTCAGAGGGACTCTGATGGCTCCTCTCTGAGGGACTGTGATGGCTCCTTTCAGAGGGACTTCGATGGCTCCTCTGAGAAGGACTTTGATGGCTCCTCTCAGAGGGACTGTAATGTCTCTTCCAAGGAAGACTCTGATGGCTCCTCTTGGAGGGACTGAGATAACTCTTTAGGGAAGGATTTTGATGGCTCCTCTCAGAGGGACTGTGATGGCTCTTTAGAGAAGGACTTCGAAGGCTCCTCTCAGAGAGACCGTGATGGCTCTTTAGGGACGGACTTAGGTGGCTCCTCTCAGAGGGACTGTGATATCTCTTCCGAGGAAGACTTTGGTGGCTCCTCTCAGAGGGACTGTAATGGCTCTTCCAAGGAAGACTCTGATGGCTCCTCTCGGAGGGACTGTGATAGCTCCTTAGGGAAGGACTTTGATGGCTCCTCTCAGAGGGACTGTGATGTCTCTTTAGAGAAGGACTTTGAAGGCTCCTCTCAGAGAGACCGTGATGGCTCTTTACGGAAAGACTTCGGTAGCTCCTCTCAGAGGGACTGTGATGTCTCTTCCGAGGAAGACGTCGGTGGCTCCTCTCAGAGGGACTGTAATGGCTCTTCTGAAGAAGGCTTCGGTGGCTCCTCTCAGAGGGACCGTGATGGCTCTTTACGGAAGGACTTCGGTGGCTCCTCTCAGAGGGACCATGATGGCTCTTCCGAGGAAGACTTCGGTGGCTCCTCTTAGAGGGACTGTGATGGCTCATCTGAAGGCGGCTTTGGTGGATCCTCTCAGAGGGACCATGATGTCTCTTTAGAGAAGGACTTCGAAGGCTCCTCTCAGAGAGACCGTGATGGCTCTTTACGGAAAGACTTCGGTAGCTCCTCTCAGAGGGACTGTGATGTCTCTTTAGAGAAGAACTTTGATGGCTCCTCTCAGAGGGTCTGTGATGGCTCCTTTCAGAGGAATTACATGGGGTTCTCTCCCTTAAGAAGCTATGGTGGTTTTGCTTCTTGGGTGTGAGTTTCTCTTTAAGGTGACTGTGTGAGGTTCTCTTAAGTGAACCATGTAGATTTCTCCCTCTGACTTGAACTTTGGTTCCTATTTTGGAGCTCTTGGACTCCTGGCTAGAGATTTCACATCTGTAGGAGTTTTTCTTACCTTTGCTGCTATTGTCGTTTTGAAGAATAACCACAGTCTGTCCGACTGAAGTGGTTTTGAAAATAGCACTTCTTTGGGAAACCATGGGCTTGGGTAGTTGGGTATGTTTAAGTTGGAAAGAGCTACCTCTTTTTGGTTGATGAGTTGATCTGAATTGCTGTATTTCTTCCCATAACATCTTCTCCTTCTTAGTGGTGATGTCTGTTGGCTTTAGCTTAGCAACTGACATCCTCTCTCTTTTGATATCTCTCGATGAGGAATAATCTCTGGCTTTTTGTTTTGGATCGTGGTTTTTGCTTGAACACAAATGGTCTGGCCTTGACCTGTCCTCAGGCTTCTGTCCAGCAAAACCCATAATTCTGTGTGCCGTCTGGAATGCTTTCTTTAGACCTTGAAAAAGCAGTGGAATGAATTTGGGTTGGGAGGGTTTCTTAGATTGTCTTTTTGAAGAGGCAGTAGTTGTCTGAGATGCTCCATTCCTCTTCCTTCTTAACTGGGCTGGTAAATCCCGAGGACGACTCCGTATTGTGGTTCTACCATTTGTATAGAACTCTGTGTTTTGTGTCCTGCCTCCCATAGTGATTCTTTTCTTTGGGTATTTTGAACTACGGGTCTTTTTGGTTCTCCTTTTAGACCATTTTTCATCCTGATGGCTTTCAGAGTCACTCTCTGGTAGAGAGTGAACTTGAGTAAACTCATAGCGCCCTGGCCCTCCAACTGTCATCTTTCCTGCTAGGGCAGGGATCCTATACTGTCTTTGCCTGATGTGGACTTGTACAGGAGCAGGAGATGGGGAAGATACAGACTGGAAATCCATTGTAGAAGTAGGACTCTTGGAAGCTCGAGTGTAGACTTTAGCTTTCCTTAGTGATGGTGATATAGAACTCCTTGATGTGATGGATCTGTCTCTTCTGTGATGCTTTGGGACTTGGGATCTTTTCCTAGTTCGCATCCTAAAGCCAAGATGCAACCTAATCTCTCCGTGGTCTTTGGGAGTGCTTACAAGGTGGAGCTGTGGGTAGATAAGAAGGTAAGGCCGCAACGTGCCCTGTAATTTATGACAGCAATTAAGTCCTACACATCGGCCACACTGTAGGCGCATAGGGTATTTTAAAACCAGACCTGAAGTTAGAGGTGGAGGTACATGGGGGAGTATTTGACTCCTTAACAGTTTTGCTGCTACTTTTAGCTTCAGATCTTGTAGCAACTGGAACTGTTCTGACAAGTCAGTCTTGGCCTGGGGAAGATAACTTGGCTCGAGACAGTGTTGGGACTCAAAAATCCTTGTCTGTGAACTCTGTGAGTTCTCACTCTCTTCCATTGGAACAGAATCTTTCCTAGTGAAAAGTGTATGGAAGGAAGACTCTAAATTTACTGGGACAGGAGGCTGGCCCTCTGTACACGAAACAGGCACGTGCTGAATGACTTCCTGGGATATATCACTAAGCTTCGAACTTTTCTTTATTTTTGCGCTAGCCCCAGAGTATTGCTGTATTATGGAGGACATGGAGCTACGTGTCCACATCCTTAAGGCTATTCTTTGTTCGTGACCATGATATGAAGTGTGTCTCTGAATGTAGTTTCTGGACACTGAAGTCCGAGAAATAATACTTCGACTCTTCTCTAGCAGACTCTTGGAAAGTTGCATCAGTTCCGCAGGAACCCCAAATAAATTCTGAATAGATTGACAGATATCTGCAGTGGCTCTTCCCGTTAAAGGTGTTTGAGAACAAAGGTTCCTTTCCATAGTGGTGCCCAAGACATTCCCTAACACTAGCATATTGGAGAGATATCTTCTGGGTAGTCGCTGTCTCCAGGAGTGATTCTCCCAGACATTCTGTTGTCTGCTCAAGACAGACCAGTTAAGGCCTCTTTGAGTTCCTGATCCTGACTGGAAGGTCCTAGATGGTGATCTCCAGCTTTGCAGTGGATGTTGGGATAGGCGCTGGAGTGAATTCTCTAGCTTCCCCACCGGCTTCTTATCAGTCCTCTTAGATATGACACCCACTCCTGGGATCTCAAAATGTGGGGTTTCTACAATGTTAGCTGTCTTATCAGAGGGTTGATTGTGAAGAGACAAGGGAAGGGTTGAAGTTTGTATCATAGCAGAGTCTAGAAAGTATTCTTCAGACTGCAAAATATCTGTCCCAAAGTTTTTTATATCCAAGGCCCCTGACACTTCTGGCATCTCCAAATCACAAAGGCTTCCTAATTCAGATGCTTCGGCAGAGCTTGAGATGAGCGAGTTTGAGGAGTTCTGTAGAAATCTAGAGAAATAATTCCCTATTTGTAACTCCTCTGTTGAAATAAAATCCTCAGATGCCCTCTTCTGATATACCTGTACTAGATTCAAATCCTCACATTGCATGATTTGAGGAGGCCCTATATTTATCCCCATTACTTTCCCAGCCTGAAGCCCTTGTTCATGAGTGAACACTGTAGATTCCTGCAAAGTAAATGCTAGCTGTGAGAGTGATTCTGAAGATTTCTCTTCAGTATTTGGCCTCAGAGTTAGTTCTACAGGTTCTTCCATTTCTTGAAGGTGTGGCCTTGGGAAGAAATCCAAACAATCTATTACTTCAGTAGCTGATCCTAAGGAGACTCCTAGTGGTTCTACAATCTGAGGAATTGGTAGTGGTGCTAATTCCTCAGAATTTACAGTTTGAAGTGGTGGCCCTGGGATTAACACAGTCTTTACAATTTGAAACCCTGTGGACTTCGTTATATCCAAAATTTGGTGGCTTGGCTCTGTGGTTAATTCCTTTGATTTTACACTTTGCAACCATAGCCCTGAGGTAGACTCGGAAGGTCTCACATCTTGTACTTTTGGAGTCAGTTTAACGAAGTCTACCATTTGAGAGGTTCCCCCTGGTGTTAATGCTACAGAAGTTACAACCTGAAGTGGTGGCCCAGGAGTCACTTTCCCATATTCAACAAACTTGGGGGGGCTTACTGAGGTTATTCCTATTGGTTGAGCAGCTTGAAGCTGTGTCTTTGTAGATCCTGTGACTTGATCTAGCGGCTTTGGACTAATCCTCATAAACTCTGTAATTTGACCCTGTAGTCCTGGAGCTATCTGTGAATATTTCATACTTTGATTCTGTGACTGTGTCAGCCCCATTGGTCCATCCCCTTGCTGCCATGTCTCAGATGTGAGCTCTACAGATTCTGCATGTCCTGTAACTTGACCTCTTTGCCTTGGGGACAAATCTAAAGAGTCCCCCCTTTGAAGCCATTGCTTAGAGGTTGAAGCCACAGATTCCGGAACTCGATATCTTAGCCTTGGTGTCATCTCTGAAGATTCTGGGACGTGATGTAATGACTTTGTAGTCAGTGCTTCTGATTCTTCCCTTCGCAGTCTTTTCTTGGAGATCACCTCCACAAAGGGAGGATTGGGCCTTGGAGCGCTCTCTGTATATCCAGTGGTTTTACTTATTGGCTTTGGGGTCATGCCAAGGAGTTCCTTCTCTGTTGGCCTTGCCTTGGAGGTCAACCCCATAGTTTCTGTAGTGTGATGCTTGGGCTTTGGTGCCATCTCTTCAGATCCTGTAACTTCCTGCACTGACCTTGTATGTGATTCCCCCAAGTCCTTAACTTGAGGCCATGACTGAGAGAGCAACTCTAGTGTTTCTGGGATTTTCTTTAAGGTTAATTCCAAGGATTCAGAGCCTTGATTCCTTAGCACGTGAGTCAGATCATCAGATTCTGGTACTTGAAGATCTAGCCTTAGAGGCATTCCTGGAGATTCCATGGTTTTACTTGTTGACTTTGGGGTCAACCCCATAGAGTTTTCTACAGTTTCATTGCCTTGATGTGCCAACCTTTCTGTGGTATGATAAACTGGTACTGAAATCAAATTTACAGACTTGGAGACTTGATGCTTTGGTGTTGGGATCACCAAATTCACAGATTTAGGGACTTGAGGCTTTGGTGTTGGGATCATCTCTGCACCTTCTACAAATTGATGCCCTGGCCTAGGGATTATCTCAGAGGAGTCTGTGATTTGATAGCTCCTCTTTGGAGTTAGTTCCTCAGATTTTGTTCTTTGAAGCAGTGACCCCGATAGTAACTCTACAGATTTTATATCTTGTTGCAGAGATGCTGAAGACAATTTCACATGTTTTATACTTTGCAACTTTGCTTCTGGAGGAAACTCCAAAGGTTTCTCACCCTGTCGTTGTGATTCTGGAGACAAATTTGAAAATTTAACACTACTCAACATGGGTCCTGGTATGAACTTCTTAGTTGGCTCTGGTGCCAACACTATTGATTTCATACCGTGCCATCCTGAAGTCAGCTCTTGGCAATTCATACCTTGCTGTTGGGACCCTGGTGTCAACTCTACAGATTTCCCATCTTGAAAACATAGTTCCGGTGCAAAGACCTCAGAATTAACACTTGGGGACCTTAGGCATGATGGAAACCCTGAAGAATTAGCACCTTGAGGCTGTAGCTGTAGGTTTGACTTCAAAGATGTCACATCTTGAGAACATGGCTCTGATTCAAACACCACAGATTTCTGCCCGAGGCAAGAAATCAAATCCTTCGAATTCACATCTTGAGGTTGTGGCCCTGGTTTCAACTCCAGAGATTTCACATCTTGAAAACACAACTTTGGTGCAAACACCACAGATCTCTCACTATGCTGCCTGAGGTGTGAGGGCAGCTCCCCAGAATTCATACCTTGAGGATGTGGCCCTGGATTTAACTCCACAGATTTCACTTTTGTAAAACATGGCTCTAGTGCAAACATCTCACACTTCAAGTCCTGCAGCTTAGAGCCTGAAGCCAGTTTCACAGAATTTCCACCACAAGACACTGGCTCTTTGTTCATCTTCACAGACCTTACATCTTCAAGCAGTGGCTTTGGTAAAAATAACACAGATTTCCTGCCATGCAGTGAAGAGCCTAAAGTGAACACTGGGTGCATAACTTGTTGCTGTGACCCACAGTGGTTCTCCAAAAACTGTATTTCTGGAAACTTTGTCCCTGGAATTAACTCAGAAGCTTTCACACCTTGCAAATGTGGTCCAGCGTTGAACAGAATAGATTTTGTACCTTGATATTCTGACGTAGGATTCAATTCAGAGGGTTTCATGCCTTGCATCTGTGGGTCTGGATTAAACTTTATAGCATTTATGCATTGAAGTTCTGACCCAAAATTCAAATCAGAAGAATTCACGCCTTGCAGCTGTGGGCCACAGTTTAATTCTTGTGATGTTATACCTTGAAACTTTGTCCCTGGACTAAATTCATGTTTCACATTTTGTAAATGTTGCACAGGGTTGAACATAAGAGATTTCATACCTAGAACTTCTGACCCCAGATTCAAATCAAAAGATCCCATACCTTGACATTTAACCCCTGAAGTCAACTCAAAAGATTGTATACCTTGCAAAGGTGGCCCGAGTTCAGACCCCATAGAATTAGCACATTGTAACTTTGGCTCTGGATCCAACTCAAAAGAATTTACACACTTCATCTGTGGCCCAGGGTTGCGTTCCATGGGTGCTACAGCAAGAAACTTTGACCCTGGAATCAATTCGGATTTTAACTCTTGTACATGTGGTTCAGCGCTGAACACCATAGATGTCTCACTTGGATTCTTGGATCCCGGATTCACCTGAGATCCTGTACCTTGACATTTTGTCCCTGGAATCAATTCAAAGTACTGTACGCCTTGCAAAGGTGGCCCAGGTTTGCACCCCATAGAATTTGCACATTGTAATTTTGGCTCTGGATTCAACTTAGAAGAATTTATACACTTCATCTGTGGCTCAGGGTCGCATTCCATAGGTGCTATAGCAAGAAACTTTGACCCTGGAATCAATTCAGATTTCAAATCTTGCGAAGGTGGATCAAGGTTGAACACCATAGTCGTCTCCCTTGGGATCTCTGAACTCAACTCAGAAGACTTTGTACCTTGACGTTTTGAAACTGAAGTTAATTCAGAAGGGTTTATACCTTGCAAGGGTGGCTCAGATTTGCATCCAACAGAATTTACACACTGAAGTTTTGGTTTTGAAATAAATGCAGAAGAATTCACATCTTGCAAAGGTGGCCCAGGGCAGAACACCTGGGATTTTATACCTCGAGACTCTGATCCAGAATTCAACTCAGATTTTACCCTGTTCAGTTGTGGTCCAGTACTGAATGGCCTAACATTTATACACTGAAGCTGTGGGGCTAGATTAAATTCAGAGGATTTCCCACCTTGTAATTTAGGCTGATGCTTCGTTTCCAGAAATTGCTCATATGGAAGCTTCCTGTCTGTGCACAACTCGGGTTTTATCTCTTGTAACTGTGGCCCAGGATTGAACTTGAAAGATGACATACCTTGAGGCCTTGATCCCTGGCATAACTCAGAAGATTTAACATCTTGCCACTGTTGCTCAGGATTGGATTCCTTAGATTTCACATCTTGGGGCTTTGTCTCTTTGCACAATTCTGAAGATTTTATATGTTGCAAATGTAGTCCAGGGTTGTATACCACAAATTTCACACTTTGAAGCTCTGGCCATGGTTTCAACTTAAAAGACTTCTCTTCTTGCCGCGGCTTCCCAGCATTGAACTCGGAAGATATCACATTGCAAATCTTTGATTCCAAAGCTAACTCAGAGGGTTTTGTGACCTGGAGTTCTAGGTCATGGTTGACCTTTGTGGTGTTCATTATTTGAAGCTTTACAGACTCAGGAGATTTTGCACCTTGCAACTTCGCCCCAGGGCTGAATTTCAGAGATTTCAGGGCTTGAATGTGTGATCCTGGTGTCGACATAGGCAATTTCCTATTTTGTAACTGTGGGACTGACTCAAACCCCAAAGATTTCACATCTTGGGTCTTTGCACCTAGAGTCAATTCAAGAGGTTTCATGTCTTGCCACGTGGGTCTGGTAAGGAGCTCCACATGTTCTCCATTTTGAAGCTTTGTTTTTGGCGTTAACTCAGAAGATGGTACACCTTGTAACTGCAGAACAGGTTTTAACTCAACAGATTTCAAATCTTGGAGTCTGCACTCTAGCATCAAGTCAGATTTCTCACCTTGTCTCTGAGGTCCAGGGTTGAACTCCACAGATTTCACACCTTGAAGCTTCCTCATCTGAATTAAATCAGATTTCCCACCTTGTAGCTTTGGACCGTGGTTGAACTCAGAGGGTTTCCCTTCTTGAAGTTTTGACCCTGGGATCACTTCAGAAGATCTCATACCTTGCAAGTGTGATCTAGAACCAAACCCTGCTGATTTTTTATCTTGAAGCTTTATACCCATGATCAACTCAGAACATTTCACATCTTGTAACTGTGGGCCTGCTTTCACACCTGAAAACTTCCTCTCCAGGATCAAATCAGAAGATTTCTCACCTTGTAACTTTGGATTAGCTTTCAGTTCTGCAGATTTCACACCTGGAAGCTTTTCCCTTGGGATCAGTTGTGAAGATATCACATCCTTCAAGTGTGGTCCAGACTTAAAATTCAGAGATTTTACATCTTGAAGCTTTATACCCATGACCAATCTAGAAGATGCCCCATCTTCCAACTGTGGGCCTGACTTGAAATCCACAGACTTCACTTTTTGAAGCTTTGTCCCCTGTATCAATTCAGAAGATTTCACACGTCTCAGCTGTGGCCCAGGTTTGACATTCACAGACTCCATATCTTGAATCTTTGTTTCTGAAATTGATTTAGAACTTTTCACTCCTTGAAACTGTGGGTCAGGGTTGAACACCAATTGCACATTTTGAAGCTTTGATCCAAGGGTCAGGTCAGAAGATTTCACAACTTGCACCTGGGGACTGGGGCAGCTTTCTTTATGTTTTACATTTTGAAGCTTTGTCTTTGAGGTCCTTTCAGAAGAATTCACATGTTGTAACAATGGCCCAAGGTTGAAATCTGTACATTTGGTACCTTGAATCTTTGTCCCTGTGATCAATGTAGAAAATGTTATACCTTTCAACTGTGAACTTGGATTTAACTCAGTAAATGTCTTATCTTGGGACTTTACCTCAGGTGACAACTTAGAAGGTTTTAGATCATGCCACTGTGACCCAGAGTTGAAATTCTCAGATTTCACACCTTGAAGCTTTGTCTGAAGAGTCAATTCAGATGACTTCATGCTTGTCAAGTGTAGTGGGGAGTTCAATTCTATAGTTGTATTGCTTTGTAATTGTGACCTTTGGCTTAATACGCCAGATTTCACACCAGGAAGCTGTGAATCTTCCATAAGCACCAGAGACTTCACACGTTGAAGCTGTGCTCCTGGGGATGAATGTAAGGGTTTCGCTTCTTGAAGCTTTGATTTTGCAGTCAATTTAGATTTCCCATCATGCATGCAAAGCCTAGATTTCAGTGGCATAAATTTTATATCACAGAGCTTTGACCCTGAAGTCAGCTCACATGATTTCACACTTCTAACCTGTAGACAAGGTGTCAAATCACAGTCCTGAAGCTTATGTTCCTGGAGTGATGCTGAAGATTGCGTATCTTGGAGCTTTGGCCTTGGAGTTAACGCAGATGACTTTCTATCTCTTAACTGTATCAAAGGTTTCAACCCTAGAGACTTGACACCTTGAGACTGTAACCCTATAGACTTCACACCTTGGAAATCAGGTCCTGGTATCCACTGGATACACCTCATTCTTTCCAGCTGTGGCTCTTTTTTGAGCTCAGTAGTTTTTACATCTCGAAGCTGTGGCTCTGAGGTTGATGCCAAAAGCTTCCCTTTGTGCAGCTGTGTTCCTGGGAGCACCCCAGGGATTTTCATGTTCTGCAACTGTGGCCCAAGGTTGAACTCTGTATATGTCGCACCTTGAGTTTTTGACCCTAGAGTCAATTCAGATGACTTCACATCTCTTAACTGTGTCAAAGATCTCAACCCTAGGGATTTAACACCTTGAGACTGTGACCTGAGATTTAACTCTACAGATTTCACAGCTTGGAACTTAGGTCCTGGTATCCACTGAATGCATCTCATACTTTCAAGCAGTGGCTCTTGTTTTAACTCAACGGTTTTTACACAAAGCTGTGGCTCTGAAGCAAACTCTGAGACTTCAATTTGGTGCAGTGGTGACCCTGGGGTCAACTTAGGAGACTTTATGCTTTGCAACTGTGGTTCAAGTGGATCAGGCTTGAATTCTTTAGGTTTTAAACCTTGAATATTTGATTCTGGAGTCAAGTCTGATTTCATACTTTTAAACTGTAACTCAAAATTGAGGTCTACTAGTTTTTTACCTTTAAATTTTAGCTCTGGAAGTAACTCCAAAGACAGCTTATCGTCCGACATAGCCCCTCTCTTCACCTGCTCTGAATTCACACATTGCTGCTTTGGTGAGATTACAGATATCGTGCCATCCTGTTCTGGCCCAGAAGTTAAATTCATGAGTGCTGTCTCTTGAAACTGTTGCCTTGGGGCAAAATCCATAGTTTTTACTCCTTGAGACTTTGATCTTCTGGTCACTTTCACAGATTTTACTTCCTGCTTGTTTAGCCTTGGGGTCCACTTTACAGATTGTACACATTGCGGCTCTGAATCTGGAGTTTCCTCTACAGATTTTAAACTTTGATGCTTGAAACACGGGGTACTGTCGACAAATTTACTCTCTTGGATTTGTGGCTCTAAAGTCAGTTCCTTGGGTTTCACACCTTGCAGTTCAGACCCTTGGAGTAATGGCCCTGGTGCAAAAGGCACAGATTTCTCACTTTCAATTTTCAATTCCACAGTTTGCACATCTTGCATTTGTGTTCTTTGGACCAACTCCACAGCTTTGGAGTCTTGAATTCTTGCATGCAGAATCAAGTCAGAAGCTGTACCTTGAAGCTTGGTATCTTTGGTACTTTTCACAGGTTTGACATAGTCTATCCATGGCACTGCAGTTATCTCCATAGATTTCTCACCTTCCAGCTGTGGACTAGGGGTTGGCAAAGTAGATTTCGTACCTTTTGGACCCTGTCCTGTAGTTAAGACCACAGATTTCACATCTTTCAGCTCCGAGGTCAACAACTCAGATTTTACACCTTGAAGTTTTGAGTCTGGGGTCAGCTCCATTGGTTTCATACCCCCCACACCTGGCCCTCGGATCAATTCAGAAGATTTTATACCTTGTAACTTTGTTCTTCTAGCCAACTCAGAATAGTTTACACTTGGCAACTGTAACTCAGGAGTCAACCCCATAGATATTGCATCTGGTTTCTCTGGCTGAGAGACAATTCGATAAGAAATGTTACCTTCCAAGTTGGACATTTGGTCCCTCCCTAAATTTTTTACACCTTGAAACTGTGTCTCTGGTACTAGCATATCAGGCTTGACCACTTGCTTTTGAGGTCCTGGGGACAACCCCACAGATCTTACTCCTTGCATCTTTGGGTTTGGGGTCAACTCAAAAAATTTCACATGTTGTAGTTGTGGCCCTGAGTTTAACTCTGAAGTTTTCACACCTTGAGGTTGCGTTCCTGATGTCCGATCACAAAATTTGACATCTTGTAACCATGGCCCTGGGGTAAGCCCCACCTGTTTTATATCTTGAAGCCTTGGAGATGTCTTTGCTAATTTAGAATCTTGAAATGCTAATTCTGGAGTCATCTCCACAGAATTTACACCATTAAACACTGATCCTGGGGTTTGCTCCCCAAATTTGACAGCTTGAAGTTTTGGCCCTGAAGTCAATTCAGAAAATTTGACATCTTGCTGCCTTGGCCCTAGGTGCAGTTCCTGAGACTGCACACCTTGAAACTGTAGTTCTGAGGTCAACTTCATAGACTGCGTGCTGTGAAACTGTGATCCTTCAATAGACGGAAGAGTTTTCATATTTTCACTCAAGAGCCCTTGGCTTAATGGCAAAGGTGATTCTGTTACAAATCCCAAGGATTGTATATCTTGAACCTGTGTTCCCGGTATACATTGCACATGTTTCAAACCTTGATGCTTTGGTTCTAAGGTCAGATCAGAAAATCTGACATCTTGCAAGCGTGGTCCTGAGTTTTGTTCCACAGATTTCATACCTTGAGTTTCTGGTTCTGGAGACAATTGTACGGACATAACACTTTGATGCTTTAGCCCTGGGGTAAAGTCTGACAATTTGATTTTTTGCACTGGGGAACCTGGGGTCAGTGCATCAGATTTCACACTATGATGTGGGGACTCTGAGATGAAATCTACAGGCTTTTCTCCTTGAAAAGGTGGTCCTGGAGGTAAATTTGAAAATCTGACACTTTGCAAATGTGGCCCTGGGATCAATTTCACATCCTGAAGCTGTGCCGCCTTAGTCAATTCCTCTGATATTATATGTTGTAGTATTGGTTCTTGTACCAGCTTCTCAGATTCTACCATTCCAGTAGTAGCTGGCTGTTGGATTAAATTAACATATTCCACGTCTTGTAATTGTGGCTCTGGATGCAGCTGCATAGACTTTACTCCCTGGAACTGTGGCTCTGGGGTCAACTCCGGAACATGTCGTTTTGGTCCTGTGATAAATTGCTTAGATCCCACCACTACTGGGGATGACACAGGGGTTAACTTCACAGATTTCAAATTTTGCATTAGTGGCTCTGATTTCTCATATTGCATTTGTGGTCCCAAAGTCAATTCCAGGGATCCTTTTACTGAATATGGTGGTACTGGCATTGTCTCCTGGATATTTTCAACTTGAGACAATGCCAACCCATAAGGTTCTGTGTTTTCGTATTCTGACCTTAGGGGTACCTCTGAAGGCTCAGTAACTTGAAGGTGTGGCTTTAGAGTCATTCCCGTAGATTCTATAACTTGACCTGTTGGTTTTGGTGTTAATGCCACTTGGCGCAAAGTCCCAGAAAACAGCTGTGCAGTTTCTGTGTCTTGATGGCCTGGCCCCAGAGTCATCTCTGAAAAATTCTGAAAACATGGCCTGGGCATCATCGCAGGAGTTCCTGTGACTTGCTGTGGGATTAACTTCACAGATTCCTCCTCTTGTGGCCGGGTCTCAGAAGCTAACTTTACAGAGGCTGTGTCTTGATGCCTTGGTCTAGAAGTTGGACCCAAAGATGTCTTTGCTAGTAAATGTGGTTCCACGCTTAGTTTCCTCGATTCAACATGTAAGCGTGTTTCAGGAATCAACCTCTTAGATACTTCCAGTGGTACAGTTAAATCCACAGCTGTATTGCCATGCATTAATGGACCTAGAGCTAACCCGTCAGGTTTTGTACTTTGGGGCTGTGGTTCTGGGGTCAGTGGCACAGATTTCATACCTTGAAATTCAGGTTCTGAGGTCAACTTCTTATAGTTCCTAAATTCTGAATATGGTCCTAGATTCAGGTGAACAAACGTCATACTTTGGGACTCTGGGTTCAACACTTCTGGATTTATTCCTTGCATCTCTGATCCTGGTACTAACGCTGGAGATTCTTGTATTATGTGTTGAGGCATTCGAGTCTCCAGGGCTTTTACGCCTTGGAGCATTGTCTCAAGAGCATCTTGGAACGGCACTGAGTTTGCCTGCATACATTCTGAAGTCTGGTTCAATGGCCCTGGAGTACTTCTTAAAGATGGTTGTGTCAACTCCATAGATTCTTTCCTGTGGTGACAAGGGTTGGAAGTCAACTCTACTTCTGCTCCTTGATATCCTGGCTCTGTGATCATTCCTGAAGATTCCAAAGCTTGGTGCCATGGGGTTAATCCTTCAGGTTCTGTGGCTTGATGATTTGGCTTGAGGTTCAGCTCTACAGAGTTTACTGCTTGAATGTGTGCCCCTGAGCTTGGCTCCTCATATTTCATACTTTCCACCTGTGTTTCAGGAATCACATTTCTACATTCTGCCATTTGAGGAAATTTCACATCTTTAAGCAATAGTACTGGGGCTGTCTCCTTAGATCTTTCATCTGGTAACCATGGCTTTGAGGCAAACTCCATAGATTTCTTATCTTCCTGTGGTGGTCTTAGGATCAACTCCACAGCTTTTGTATCTGAAAACTTCGGTGGGAGGGCCAAATGAACATATTCCAGACCTTGCAACTGTGAATTGTGGGTCAAATCTAGCGATTTCCTATTTTGCAAGTGTGGTGCCTGGGCTAACTCAGCAGATTTTCCACTTTGTTGTTGTGTTCCTAGGTTCAAATGAATAGATTTCACACCTTGAAGCTGAGACCCTGGGGCTAACTGCACAGAATTCCCACTTTCCAGCTGTGAAATAGGTGCCAACTCATTAGATTTTACAGTCTGCAGTTGAAGTTCTGGGGCCAGTTCTATAGGGCTCACAGTTGGGATCGGCTGTCCATATTTTACCATCTGTGGGACCGAACCTGGAGTTACGTCTATAGATTTTACATTCTGCAATCCTGGGGATAACTTCATAGAATCCACAGTCTTAACTTGTGGCATTGGCTTCACCCCCAGATATTCTGCACCTGGAAGTAGAGATGTAGTGGTCATTACTGCAGATTCTGTGACTTGATGCAGTGGCTCTTGGCTCATTTCCTTAGATGGTGCTCTTTGACCCAGTGATCTTGGGACTGTCCCTAAATGTTCCATTATTTGATGATGTGACTGTTTTGGCTCAGCCAGATTTCTGATTATGGGGTCAGAAGCCAACCCCATAGTTTCCATAATTTGATGGCTTTGCCTTGGACACATCTCTGAAGATTCTAAGATTTGATGCCTTGGGGTCAAACGTGGAGATTCCATGACCTGATGAGGTAGCCCTGGGGTTAATGCTGTAGTTTTTGTGCCTTGAACATATGGTTGTGGAGTCATCTCCACAGAGTCTTGCACTTGAATCCGTGACCCAGGAGTCAACTCCAGAGGTTTCCTGACTTGAGATACTGGCCTTGAGGTCAAATCCTGAGTTTCTACAACTTGTGATTGTGGTGTTATGATCATTCCCATGGGTGACCCCAGTGCTGCTGGGGTTACCTTTAAAGAGTGTATGGATTGATGTGATGGCATTGGAATCATCCCTACTGATTCTGTGATTTTAAGTGGTGGCTTTGGAGGTAAACCCACAGATCCTACAACTCCAGGTGGACCAATAGTAGGAGGACAGCTAGAAGATGTCAAACCGACTGGTTGAGTTGCTCCTGGGGCCAAAGTTGCAATTTCAGACTGTGAATCTCCAGATTCTATAACATGTGGCGGTGCTGGTGGAATTATTCCCATGAAATCCATAGCTTGTAATTGTGCCACTGGAGTAACTTTCGTGTAATCAGTAACTTGATGCGATGGACTGGAGATCATTTCCAGTGATCTTGTATTTTGACATATTGGCCCTGGAGGAATCTTCAATGGTCCTGTGATTTGACTTTCTGGATTTAAGGTTATATTCACTGATTCAGTAACTTTAGGATGTGGCCCAAAAGTCATTTCCACAGTTTCCACAACTGTATATTTTGCCTTTGGATGCATCTTTCCTGATGGTATAACTTTATGGTCCAATGATGTGGCTATTTCCCCTGATTTCATGGCTTGGGATGGTGTTCTTGGGGTTTTTCCCACTGGTTTTATGATATGTGGATGTGATTCATTAATCATCCCCATAGAATCTGTGACTTGAAGCAATGCTGCAGGAGTTACCGTCACATTATCTGTGACTTGATTCACTGGTCTGGAGGTCATCTTTGATTCCATAACTCGATGCTGAGCACTTGGTGTTACCTCCACTGGTTCAGTGACTTGATATGATGGTTTAGTGCTTACACTCACTTTTTTTGTGGTTTCCATTGGTTTCCCAACTTTGGCTGGTGGCTGTGGGAACAAACCTACAGATTCTATCACTTCTGAATGTGATTCTGGGATCATCCCCATCGAATCCATGACTTGAAGTAAAGCTAAAGGAGTTACCTTTATACTATCTGTAACTTGACATGGTAGACTTGGGGTCAATTCCACATTAGTCATGTGGGACTTATGCTGCTGAATCCTTTTTTCCAGACGACCTATGACCCTCTGTTCTATATTAAGTTCTAGGACATGTTTTGGCTCCTTCTGCAGTCCAGTGGTTTTCTCTGGAATTATGTCAGCTCCTAAATTTTTGGGAAGTGGAGTGCCCAATGATGTAACTAAGGGCCTGGATGTAAGGATTTGGGGGCCATCCCCAAGTGGTGACTGCTTACCTGGGATAAGTGACTGTGAAATTTTTGTTTCTGTTCTATTTAATCCAGATTCCACTCCAATATTCACATGGAGCTGAAATGATGGACAGTTTGGGAATTTATTGTAGAGACTTTGTTCAGTGCTTTGATGAATGGGCACAGATACCTGGATTTGAGGTTTCTCTGGTTCAGGAACTCCTCCTTGTGCCTCAATTAAATAATTCAGCATTCCCCATGATTCCCTCACAGGCAGAGGCACTGCTTGTTCCCTCAAAGTATAAACCTTCCAAGCCATATGTCCCTCTAACTCCCACCTAGCTAAAGGAGAAAGCCGGATTGGAGCCCACCCCGAGAATCGTGGTCTTGCCTTGGTGAAAATAAAATCTGGCCCATGATCCAATGTCAAATGACTCTTGCTCTCTCCCCCATTCTTTGTTTTTTCTTGTTGGCGGAGATCTGGGGATTCAAACATAGAGTTGATAAAAGAGTTTTGGGATCTTAAGGGTGAAAGAGCTGCCAAATTCTGTAAAAGTTTTGATTTCCCAAACTCTGAGAGCTGAAAAGGAGGCAGGGGTGTGCCTTTGTTCCTGAACATGGAAGACTGGGTTTTGGGTAAAATAGGTAAACTATGGCTCCGGAGTTGCCAGGTTGTTCCTTCAGAAAAGACGGGAAGGTGGGACAGGCAGGAGTTGTTGCATAATGATCCAAAGGAGCTGCTGTCCTTAGTAGAATGTTTTGCCTTCTTACAGCCACAACAGGGTAAAACAGGCTTCTGAGCCACAAGCACAGAGGAGGTGGAGGAAGAAATCACATCCTGTGATTCAGGCAAACATAATTTCTTAAGACTTGATCTAAGAAATAAAGAAAAGTTTCCATTTGCTTTGAGGCTGGAAAAAGTAGGAAAAGGGAAAGGTAACGGCTATTTCAAATGTGAAATATTTTGGCCCGAGGGAGAACAATAACAACAAAAGAGATTGTTTTCCCCAATATCAATTACTTGTGTGAAGAATTCCTCTACCAGGAGGAGAGGACGGTATGGGTCTCCATTCCAATCAGAAATGATCCATGGACTAAAACCTTTGGACCCAGAATTTATCCCCACTGCCAAAACTAAGTAAATAAGCCACCACCTAACAATCTCTCTTTTCCCTCTCTTTTCCCCTCCCTCTTTCCCTCTCTACTACCTCCCTTCTTTGGTCTCTTCCTCCCTCCCTCTTAAAAGTTCTACCACCTTTGGGGCACCTGGCTAGCTCAGCTGGTAGAGCATGCAATTCTTGGTCTCAAGAATTCAACCCCCACATTGTGGGTAGAGTTTACCTAAGACAAAAACAAAAACTTCCACCACCCAACCTCCCCCCAGAAATGACCTTCCCTGACCTTGCACATTCCAGATGTTGGAAGATCTGATGAAGACTTCTGTCCATGGACCAGAGTACATACTCCTGGGCCCATCCTATAGGGAGACCTGAAAAGCTGGACACAAGAGTAGGTCAATGTCACTGAAGTGATATTAAAGTACTAGTAAGGAAACCAATAAGAATAGTGACTTAACTTAGAAAAGGAACAGCTATCATTGTGAGGGAAGTAAAACAGTACTAGGTACCTTTCTCCTAACTCATACAGAGTTTATCAGTAGAGTAAGCTGAAGAGAGGAGGAATAGATAGTGAAGGTCAACTCTACTCACTGTGTCCAAGTAGCTTCCGAGCAGCTCATCCTAAGTTTTTCTTCCCACTGGGAAGCTGGGAACAGAGGTAAAGAAGCTTTTAGCACCCTAATTGTTGATACCACCTCTACCTTGTTCCACCCCGGTGTTTTACAGATAAGACAACAAAGGTGAAATCATGCCTAGGATCATTAAGTTAATTAGTGGTAGAGCTCAGACTTAACCCAAGTCTCAAGTTTTTATATTTTGAACTCTACTCTGCTGCCTTCACCATGTAGTAGATTAAGCTGTTGGAAAGCGCAGGAACAGTCATGCGAGTAGGGAGTTGGAGTAGGGGAATCAAAGTTCATAACACATGTTTTTCCCCCCAACAGAGTCTACCCAGTGCCTATGACAGGGGAAAAAGTTATCGGAACTTCCTGCACCAAACATTAATCTCACCAAATTTCTTTCCTGATGCTTTGAGTTCTACACGAAAGGAAAATTAGGAAAGAGAGCATGGGGAAAAGAAGCATAGGAAGAATTATCAATCTGTTTACATCTCTTTGGAAGTTGCTAAAAAGAATCTAGCATCTTTGGAGATGCTAGAAAGAATAAGCACATTTCTTTCGTTTACATAATCTGTCTCAAATTCCCTCCCTCAAACTGTTATTAAAGTCTGGAGTTTTAAAGCAGACCCACAGTTGATTTGTCATTAGCCTTGAGCTGAAGAATAAAGGATAGGATCTTTCTGACCTGTGAGTTTCTGGATCTTTTTCAATTTACGCTGCTTTGAAGTCTAGAGAGGCACAAAGAGAAAAAAATAAAATCAGAAAATGTTCTAGGTTAGAGAATCAAGAGCACATTTCCTCTCACAGACACAAATATTGATACAGTTGGTGTCCATAACCACAGCACAACTGGCACCCCATTCATGTATTCATAGATCATTTAATGAGTGCTTACTAAGTTCTAGGCATTAGGTTGGGTGCTAGGACTACAAAGATAAATATGACCCCTGTATTCTGGGAATTCACATTAATGGCAAAACAGATGTCTAAACAGCTAAATTATAATACAGTGTGGCAAATATATAACACATAAATAGTATATAAATAAATAGATAACAAAACATAAATATATTAAATTTATTAAAATTTATAGATATATTAATAAATAAATATATAACAGAAATATAAGTGTTACAGAATAAAAGGACAGTGATTAACTGCCTGGGAAAGATGGGGAAAATTACTCAAGAAGTGGCCATTTGTACTGGAGTCTGAAGAATCAACAGAAAGTTTTTGGTGAAAAAAAGAGCCTGCCAGGCAAGTCAAAAGCACCATCACCAAGAAGATTATAAAGTCATGAGTGTCAGGTGCACATTGGCTAAGACAAAAGCTGAAAATATAAGCGGAAGCCAGATTTTGCCAAATGATGGAATTTTTATTTGATCCTTTAGGTCAGGATTTCCCAATCAGTAACGTAATCTCCTAAGTTTTTTGCAAGCTTGTTCCAGGTCACTTTAAAGGCAGAAATTACATTTGTTACCATTTCAAATAAAACAATTTTTATTTCTCCCTTTTGAATCATGACATCAGTCTCAGAGAGTGTATTATAAGAGTCTACATAATATTATTCATAGTATTGCCAAATGTTTTAGCTAAACAGTGTTGAATAAAAGCGTTAAATGCAAAAATTCTCCCAGGAATGGTGGTTCAACATAAGAAAGTAAATCAATGTGATACACCACATTAATAACACAAAGGGGAAAAAAGATGGACAATTATCTCAACTGGTGGAGAAAAAGGATTGCCAAAATCCAACACCTATTCATGATTTAATAAAAAAAAATAAAGACACTCAACAAACTAGGGATAGAAGGGAATTTCCTCAATATAGTAAGGGGTATTAATGAAAAACCCATAGCTAATATCATTCTCAATAGCGAAAGCCTGAGAGCTTTCCTTTTAAGGTAGTGAACAGACAAGGATGCTCAATTTCACTACTTTTCTTTAACATTGTGCTAGAAACTCCGACCAGAGCAATTAGGTAAGAAAAATAAAAGCCATCTTTTCCTTTGGAAAGGAAAAGTTAAACAATCTCTATCTCTGTTCATAGATGACATAATCTTATTTACAGAAGATCGTAAATAATACACACACATACACACACACACACACACACACACACACACACACAAAACCCAATTAGAACTAATAAATGAATTTAGCAAAGTTACAGAATGCAGTATCAACACACAAAAATCAGTTGTTTTTTTTTTTTTAGGTTGGTTCCATACTGGGCCCAATGGAGAGCTTGACCTCATGACCCTAAGATCAAGATAAAGATCAATATCAAGACCTAAGCTGAGATCAAGTCTTGGATGCTTAGGGGTACCTAGGTGGTTCAGTTGTCAAGAGTCTGCCTTCTGCTCAGATCATGTTCCCAGAGTCCTGGGATCAAGCCCTGCATCTGGCTCCCTGCTCAGCTGGAAGCCTGCTTCTCCCTCTCCCACTCCCCCTGCTTGTGTTCCCTCTCTCGCTGTATCTCTCTCCGTGTCAAATAAATAAATAAAATATTTTTAAATATAAATAATTTAATTTAATTTTTAAAAAACTGATTGAAAATAGAAACCCTGGCCTCTGCCTTCAGCTCAGGTCATGATCTCAGGATCCTGGGATGGAGGCTGGTATCAGGCTCTCTGCTCGGTGGGGAGCCTGCTTCTCCTCTTTCTCTCCCTCTGCCTGCCTCTCTGCCTACTTGTGATCTGTGTGTCAAATAAATGAATAAAAAAAATCTTTATAGATTTTATTTTTAAATTTAAAATTAAAATTAAAACGAAATTTAAATTTTAAAAATTTTAGATAAATCCCCTGATATGAGGAAGTGGAGATGCAACATGGGGGGTTAGGGGGATAGGAGAAGAGTAAATGAAACAAGATGGCATTGGGAGGGAAACAGACCATAAGTGACTCTTAATCTCACAAAACAAACTGAGGGCTGCTGGGGGGAGGGGAGGTTGGGAGAGGGGGAGTGGGGTTATGGACATTGGGAAGGGTATGTGCTATGATGAGTGCTGTGAAGTGTGTAAGCCTGGCGATTCACAGACCTGTACCCCTGGGGATAAAAATACATTATATGTTTATAAAAAATAAGAAATAAATAAAAAATTCTAAAAAATAAAAAAATTAAATAAATCTTTAAAGATTTATTTTATTTATTTGTTTATATTTATTTGAGATAGAGACCATGAGAGAGAGCATGAGAGTGGAGAAGATCAGAGGGAGAAGCAGACTCCCTGTGCAGCTGGGAGCCTGATGCAGGACTTGATCCCAGAACTCCAGGATCATGACCTGAGCCAAAGGCAGTTGCTTCACCAATTGAGCCACCCAGGCACCCTATTTTGAAGTACTGATATAATTCCGAAAATGGCATTTTTTTAAGATTTTATTTTTAAATAATCTCTACACCCAGTGTGGGCCTCAAACTTACTATCCCAAGACCAAGAGTCACATGCTCTACTGACTGAGCCAGGCAGGTGCCCCTAGAAAATGGCATTTAAAATACCAGACGTTGGGGCACTTGGGTGGCTCAGTGGGTTAAAGCCTCTGCCTTTGGCTCAGGTCATGATCCCATGGTCCTGGGATCCAGCCCCACATTAGGCTCTCTGCTCAGTGGGGAGCCTGCTTGCCCCTCTCTCTCTGTCTGCCTCTCTGCCTACTTGTGATCTCTGTCTGCCAAATAAATAAATAAAATCTTTTAAAAAATAAAAATAAAATAAAATACCAGACATTGTGTCCCTCCTAATAATCATCATGACCTTTGAAATTGTCTCCCCTCCCTCCAAAGAAGTAATTCTGATAAGTCTTAGACCCAACTTTCCCATTTAAAGAAATAGAGAAGAAAAATGGAACATATTAAATAACAACATGGGTATTTAATCAGTAGAATCTTGCCTGCAAAACTCTAGAGGACAAATGATCCATTTCTTTAACATATAAATGGAAAGAATAAAAGAAAGATATGGAGGTAGGGAATCTACAAATTATAAGGAAATTAAACACACCAACCAATCTCAATATGTGAACCTTATTTAGATCTTGAGTCAAGCAGACTGTAAAAAATAATTTATATCATTTATGATACATTTGGTATTTGCCCAAACCAAATTCAGTGTTTATTTTCCTATTTTGGTAGGTTTTTTTTTTTTTTTTACTCTTTATAAAATATTTTTATTTTAATTTTAATAATTTTTTTTATTTTTTAATTTATTTATTTTTTCAGCGTAACAGTATTCATTGTTTTTGCACAACACCCAGTGCTCCATGCAAAACGTGCCCTCCCTATTACCTGCCACCTGTTCCCCCAACCTCCCACCCCTACATTTGGTATTTGAATACTGATGGATATTTGATGGTACTCAAAGATTATTGTTAAATTTTTAGGCATAGTAATGATACTGTGATTAAGTATTTTCTCTTAAAAGAGTCTTTACCTTTTAGACACACATATTTAATCATGAATGAAATTATGTTACCCGACATTTGCTTCAGAACAATGCAGAGTTGAAGCTGGGTTATGGAATCATGAAGATTCATTATGCACTTTTTAAAAAAAGATTTATTTATTTATTTACTTATTTATTTGACAGACAGAGATCACAAGTAGGCAGAGAGGCAGGCAGAGAGGGAGGAAGGGAAGAAGGCTCCCCGCTGAGCAGAGAGCCCAACTCAGGGCTCTGCTCCATCCCAGGACCCCCTTGGATCATGACCTGAGCAAAGGCAGAGGCTTTAACGCACTGAGCCACCCAGGTGCCCCTTATTATGCACTTCTATGTGCTTTTGATTTGTTTAAAAATTTCCTTAAAATGACAAAAAAAATTATTTACTATAGCTCCAGAAATCCCTCTTTATGGAAAGCTAAATATTATTAAAAGAAATTAAAAAGGCCTAAATAAATGGAAAGACAAACACATTCAAAGATCAGAACACTCATTATTTTTACTACATTAATTATCCTTAAACTGACCTATAAATTCAGTTTCATTCCCATAAAAATCCTGCATATTTTTGTGTGACAATTAACAGGATAATTAAAAAATACAGAAATGCCAATGACCTGGGATGCCTGGGTGGCTGTCAGTTGAGTGTGCAACTCTTGGTTTTGGCTTGGGTTGTGATCCTGCATTGGGCATTGCACTTAGTAGGAAGTCGCTTGAGATTCTCTCTCTCCCTCTCCCTCTGCCCCTCCCCCAGCTCACACATGGGCACGTGGTCTCTCTCTAAAATAAATAAAATAAATCTTTAAAAAAAAGAAAGAAATGCCAATGACCTAGAATAACTAGACAATTTTGAAGAAGATCAAAGTTGTAAGACACGACCAAACTTCAGGACTTACTACAAAGTCTTATTAATAAAGACAGTGAAGTATAAGGACAGACAGACCAAAGTAACAAAATAAAGAGCCCTGAAATTGACCCACACATGTGTACATTTATATGATTTATGACAGGGTCATCAATGCAATTGAAAGAGAAAAAGTGATGGTCTTTTCAGTAAATGGTGCTGGGAGAAACGACTGGAGTTTAGAGTGTGATGGTGAGGTAGTCATGTAAGTATAGTGTCAGATTTAAAATTTTGGTATTTTGTTCATCATAAATTTTCCACATTAATTTTTATTTTTAAATAATATTGTATTAAATATTACCTTGTTTACTAGGCTTTTTGATGCCCCTTAAATTTTGTGCCCAAGGTGAATGACTCTCTCATTTCACCCAGTCCCTGCCTTCCTGGAGGGATTGGATAATTCTATGGGAGGAAAAAAGAACTTTGATCCCTACCTTATACCATACACAAAAAAGTAATTTGAGATGGATCATAGGCCTTAATGTAAATGAAAAAAAGGTGGGGGGGGCTTCTAGAAGAAACATAGAAGACTATTATCATAGCCTGGGGGCAGGCAAAAATTTCTTACATTGGACATGACAAAAAAAACCCTGAGCATAAAAGCAAAAACTGATACATTGGATTTCATTAAAATTAAGAACTTCTGTTCATTAGCACACCACTGTGAGTGAAAAGATAAGCCACAGTGGGAAGATTGATTTTGAATACCTACATCTGACAAACAATTCATGTCTATAATATGTAAAGAGTTCCTACAAATTAGTAAGTAAAAGATTGGCAATCCAACCGTTAAAAATGGGCCAAAAAATTGAACAGGAAGGTCATAAAAGAGGATTTTCAAATGACCAATTAACATAAGAAGTTTCTCAATATCATTAGTAAACATGGAAATGCACATTATAAACCACAACGCAATGCCAAACACACTACCTAGAGTGGCTAAAATTAAAAAGATGGTCAATGTCAAGTGTTCACAAGAATGTGGAGAAACTAGAACTCTCATACTCTACTAATGGAAGTATAAATTGGTATAATTACTTTAGAGAACTGTTTGTTATCATCTACTAAAATTAAACATACATAGCACATGGCCAGGCATATTTCCAATGGAAATAGGGTTCCACATCAACAATGTATCATTTACAATTAACATCTTGAAACTTTATCTTACATTTTATATAGACACTTTATATACATTTTAACTATAAAAAATAACTGACTTTTTGAAATGCAATATGCAAGAAGGAAATTATTTTTTTTATTTTTTAAATTTTAACTCCTGCATAGTTAACATACAGTGTTATGTTCAGTTTCAGGTATGTAATACAGTGCCTCAACAGTTCTATATACTACTTGGAGCTCATCAAGATACTCTTATGGTGCCTGGCTGGCTCAGTTGGTAGAGTGTGCCACTCTTGATCTTGGGATTGTAGGTTTGACCCCCCCTGTTGGGTATAAGGATTACTTAAAAAAAATCTTAAAAAGAATAAAGATAGTATACTCTTAATCTCCTTCACCTATTTCATTCATCCTCCCACCCACCTTCCCGCTGGTAACCATCTGTTTGTTTTCTATAGCTAAGAGTCCGTATTTTGGTTTGTCTTTCTCATTTTTCTCTTTTGTTCATTTGTTTTGTTTCTTAAATGGCGCATATGAGTGAAATCATATGGAATTTGTCTTTCTCTGACTGGCTTATTTTGCTTAGCATTATACTCTCCTGATCCACCTGTGCTGTTGCAAATGGCAAGTTTTCAATCTTTTTTATGACCGAATAATATTCCATTGTATATGTATATCACATCGTCTTTTTCCAATCATCTCCCAATGGATGTATAATCCTATTTTTATAAGGTTCAAATGAGGCAAAAATAATCCATGACTCTAGACATCACAATAGAGATTGCCTCTGGGTGGGAGGAGAACAGACTGGCGAGGACCATGAAGGAACTCTCTAGGATTATGGCAGTATTATAAGCTTGATTGGGGGTGCTAGTTAATAGGTGTATAAATTTATCAAAACTCATCAAACTGTACACTTAAGATCTATGCATTTTGCTGTTTATAATTATGCCTGAATGAAAAGTGTATTTGACAAAAAAGCCTTTTTTTACATATATATGTACTAGGAAATTTTATTAATTATGTAGCAAGGTGACATTGAGGAATTTTCACTATACATCCTTCTGAGAAAGGAACGAATGTTTGCCCTCCCCAAAGAGGGTAGCCAGGCCTTTGTTCTTAAGGGCTTAGTTTTCCTAATCCATGGCAAAGAGTTAAGTTTCTCCTGCTGAAAAAATTGCCAAGAACCTTAAAGACACCCCTCATATAAGACTAGACCTGTGGAGTATTTTAAGCTGAATTGTGCCGGAGGCTTAGTATTTGGTGTTTCCAGGGTTGAGAAGAACAGGAAGCTGGCTTCCTGATATGGAGACAATGCTGAAGCTGCAATTACACTGAAATAATGAGGCCCTGAGCCTGGTGGGATTCAGGTCCTCCTGGTCCTAGGATCTCAGAGATAGTAGACTGGGAGTCTTGACAAAGGTTTCTGTGACCAAGCTTGGCACACTGGAACTGAGCCACAGATTTTGCCTTCAGATGGCAAAGATGAAAAGCAACAGTTACTCCCATGGTTTGAGGACCTAACCCTCTGGGCACCTGGGTGGGTCAGTTGGTTGAGTGTCTCTTGATTTGGGCTCATGTCCTGATCAAGCCCCACATTGGGCTCCATGCTCAGTGGGAAACCGACTTGAGGTTTCTCTCTCTCTCCCCCCATCACTGCCCCTCCCCCCTGCTTGCGCACACACTCTCTCTAAATAAATAAAAATAAAATCTTCGTTTTTAAAAAAAGTACCTGATCTTCTGCCGTTTGGGATAAACTGCAAAAGCTCCAGAATTCCCATACAATACAAACGTTGGGGGAGGAAAAACTGACCCTGGGCTTTTTAGCCAACCTAGGTGATAGGAGGCTTAAAGCAGATTATACCCGATGTAGACAAGGAACTTTATTTGCCCTTTCTTATACCTAAGTGTTCTGGAACAATTCACTCCTGTTAAAGTCCATTAACTTTCATGCCTCACCTGTTACATGGGGAAAAGTGGGCATTTGTCTTTTCTCTCCCTCTTCAAGATGTTAAAATGAACTTTGCAACTTTAAAAAACATGCTGCTTTAAAATGAAATGATTATATACCTAATGTCACTTATCATGTATTATGAAAAAGAGATAAAGTGATGTATAAATTCCCAAGGGGTTGACAAATTTTGACAATGAAAGTTTTGAGGGTCAAAAACAGGCTGGGAAAGGCCACTGCAGGTGGTGGGATGCTGAGAGATTTTGTTTGTTTTTTCAGCCAATTTTGGCAGAGTGATACAGTCAGCCATGGGAAGCTCTGTGTATGTGGTTTCTCTTCCATAAAGCCAGGGCTACGTTCTATGCTCTAGGCTTGAAAAAGTTTGTAGGAGTCCAGCTAGCATAGCATAAATAAATGAAGTCCTAGTTAAGACAGTAATACCCAAGTGGGATTGCTGTGTTTGAGAGATGTTTCTGAGAAAAAAATAATTGAAAGGAACTTTGTGGCCAAATATATTGATAACTAGATCTACCTCCAAGATCTAGAGTATAAGCTAATGCTGTCCAATAGAATTTTCTATGATGATGGAATTATCCAAGATCTGCTCTGTCCAACGTGATCGCCTCTAGACACATGTGATACTTGAAAAGTCCACAATGCGATTAAGGAATTGAATTTTAAATTTTATGTAATTTTGAGTAATTTAAATTTGAATGGCCCCACGTGGCCAGTGGATACCAGACTGGATAGCACAGGTCTAGACAATTTGAGCAGCAAAGTGAATATCTCCACATAAATTTTACAAGCACTTCAAATGTCATAGTTAATTTTCAGCCTCCTACCACACAACTTCTGTCTAATGTTTCCTATGTTGTTCAAAATGCCATCGTCTTGTCAGTCATCCAGGGTTAAAATTCCAAAGTCATTTATTCATTTCACAAACATCCAGGGAGCGCTTACTAAATGCCAGGCAGGATCCTAGGCATAGGGAATACAAAGATGAATATAGTCCTTGTAGGAAAACAGTGATAATATTTATAATTAACTCTTGTATTTGAGGTCTGATCAGGGAAAAAACCAGACTCAGTCCCTTCTCTTTCTGCTTTACTTTTCACATCCAAACTTTTGTCACAATAGCCCCCCGAGGGCAAAGATTTTTGTCCCTTCCATTTACCGCTGTATCCATAGAGCCTAAAGGAGTGCCTTGTACAGGGTGGTGGTGGTGGCTGGTCAACATTTGAGGAATGAATCCATGCCTCTCCTACCATCCTGCTTTAATTCCCTTTCCCTCCTTCCCACTACACCTCGTTCACAGTCTCCAACTGGTTTAGCTACCCAGACAACTGCCACAGACACTTACTGGAGATATTTTAAACCTTCACTTTCAAAGTGTGGTCCTGGGTCAGTAAGGTAACGGTATATAAAATCAATATATAGAAATTCATTGCATTTCTATTTACTTATAACGAAGCCATAGAAAGAGAAATCAAGAAAACGATTCCATTTACAACTTCATCAAAAATAATAAAAGATCTAGAAATAAACTTAACCTAGAAGTAAACAAGGAGGTAGAAGACCTGTACTCAGAAAACTAGAAAAGATTGATTGAAAAAAACCGGAGATGGCACAAGTGGAAAGATAATCCATGCTCCTGGCTTGGAACAACAAATATTGTTAAAATATCCATGCTACCCAAAGCAATCTACAGATTTAATGTGATCCCTTTAAAAAAAATCATCAGCATTTTTCACAGAACTAGAACATTCATAAAATTTGTACAGAACCACAAAAGATCCCAAACTGCCAAAACAATCTTGGGGGAGGTGGCAAACACATCTGGAGGTGTCACAATTCCAGATTTCAAGGTGAACTACTACAAAGCTATCACGATCAAAATAGTGTGGTACTGGCACAAAAACAGACACACAGATCAATGGAACAGAATAGAAAGTTCAGAAATAGACCCATGATTATATGGTCAATTAATCTTTGACAAAGGAGGAAAGAATATGTGATGGGAAAAAGTCTCTTCAACAAATGGTGTTGAGAAAACTGAGTAGCTACATGCAAAGAATGAGATTGGACCATTTTCTTACAACATACACAAAAATAAACTCAAAACGGGTAAAGGACCTGTATGTGAGACATGAAAACATAAAATTCCTGAAAGAGAGCACAGGGCATAAGATCTCTGACATTGGCCGCAGCAACATTTTTCTAGATATGTCTCCTGAGGCAAGGGAAAGAAAAGCAGAAATAAACTATTAGGACTACACCAAAACAAAAAACTTCTGCACAGCACAGGAAGCAATCAACAAAACTAAACAACAACTTACTGAATGGGAGAAGATATTTGCAAATGACATAACCGATAAAGGGTTAGTATCCAAAATACAGAGAGAAATTACACAATTCAACACCCCCACAACCAAATAACCCAGTTAAAAATGGGCAGAAGAGAGTTGCCTTTGTGGCTCAGTCAGCTAAGTGTCCAACTCTTTATTTCAGCTCAGGTCATGATCTCAGAGTCATGAGATCAAACCCCACGTTGGGCTCCACACTCAGAGCTGAGTCTGCTTGAGATTCTCTCCCTCTCCTTCTGCCCCTCCCCCACACTCATGTTCTCTCTCTCTCTCTAAAATAAATAAGTAAAATCTTTTTAAAATTTTAAAATAGAATTATATTACCCAGTAATTGCATTATTGGGTATTTACCCAGAAACTTTGAAAACACTAATTTAAAAGGATATATGTACCACTATGTATATAGCAGCATTATTTTTTTTAAAGATTTTATTTATTAATTTGAGAGAGAGAGCATGCATGTGTGAGGGGGAGGTACAGAGGGAGAGAGAAAAGCAGGCTCCCCCTGAACAGGGAGCCTGACATGGGGCTTGATCCAGGACCCTGGAATCATAACCTGAGCCAAAGGCAGACACTTAACCAACTAAGCCACCCAGCTCTCCCTGGAGTACCATTATTTACAATAGCCAAATTATGGAAGTACTCCAAGTGTCCATTGATAGATGAATAAATAAAGAATATGTGGTATATGTATACATATGCATATATACATGTATACACACACACAATGGAATATTATTCTGTCACAAAAATGAATGAAACATTGTCATTTGCAACAACATGGGTGGATCTAGAGAGTATAATGCTAGGTGAAATAAGCTAGTCAGAGAAAGACAAATTCCATGTAATTTCACTCACATGTGGAATTTAAGAAACAAAACAAAGGAACAAAGGAAAAGTAAAGAGAGAAACCAAAAGACAGACTCTTAACTACAGAGAACAAACATGGTTACCAGAGGTGGGTGGCGGGGGATGGGTGAAAGGGATTAAGAGTACACTTATCTTGATAAGCACTGAGTGATGTAGAATTGTTGAATTACTATATTGTACACCTGAAACTAATATAACACTGTATGTTAACTATACTGCAATTAAAATTTTAAAACAATAAATAATATAAAAATGTGCTTTCTTAAAAAAAAATGTGACGGGGCACCTGGGTGGCTCAGTGGGTTAAAGTCCCTGCCTTCGGCTCAGGTCATCATCCCAGGGTCCTGGGGTGGAGCCCCACATCGGACTCTGCTCAGCAGGGAACCTCCTTCCCCCTCTCTCTCTGCCTGCCTCTTTGCCTGCTTGTGATCTCTGTCTGTCAAATAAATAAATAAAATCTAAAAAAAAAAAGACCTTTGACATTTTTTAAAAAGATTTACTTATTTATTTGAGAGAGAGAAAGGGCGTGGAGCAGGGGGAGGGGAGGGAGAAAGGAGGAAGGGAGAGAGCCAGACTCCCTGCTGAGCACAAGGCATGATGCAGGGCTTGATCTCACAATCCTGAGATCATGACCTGAGCCTAAATCAAGAGTCACAGACCAACTGAGCCACCCAGACACCCCTTGACATCTTTCAATTGCATATAGAATGAATATGTATATATACGAACTCTTCAGCCTGGCATGGAAAGCCCTCTACAATGTCACCTCTGTCAATTTTCCAGATTTTTCTCACAGTGACCTCCCTTTACTTCTACATTCCAACTACATAGGTGTCCTCTCTTCAAACATATCCAACACTCTTCAGTTTCCCCTGCTTTTCCCCAATCCATTCCTTCCATCTGGAAAGTCTTCCCTACTTTCTTCCATCCACCCTATCCATCTTCAAAGCCCTTCCCTTCTTCTGAAGCACAGTTCAAACCTGAGGTCCCCCAGAGGCATTTTATAGATCCCCCTGCTTCAAAAGACTGCCTCCAACCTCTTCAGCAGTATTTATACTTCTATTAACCCTTATCATTTTCTCTTTCATTATGTATATATCCATCTGTCTCCCCAGGTTTGCCTAGAGCTCCTAGAGGGTGGGGTTGGGGTTTTATTTTTCCTCAATGTCTAGTACGCCACCATATAGAATAGGAGCTCAAGGTTTGTTGAAATAAACTGAAAGGAACAGGATTGAGCATGATTTACACTTATAGGAAGACATCCATAGGCACTCTCTCAACTCCCCTCTTCCCCCACCCAGTTTCTCCCCTGGACCAAGATGTAGGACTTTCCAAGGCTTCAGAGGCAGGGACGGGGAGCGGTGGATTTTCAGGGAAGGTTGCATCACATACCTCTGAGGCTCTCTTGGCTGCCACCTGCTCCCTGCTCTGTCTCCCAGAGAAGAGCAGCCAAAGCCCCCAAACGAGGAAACCAAATAGTAGTAAAAGGCTGACATATGATGGAGGCGGCATGGCCAGCCCCCATATCGGTGCCATTTCTCAGCCTCATGCCCCTCTCAGCCAAATAATATTACCCCTCAAGGTTGTGACTCCATATGACATCACAATGGTCATTGCAAGGTAAACCTGACAGGGCCCAGCCAATGTGCGAGCGGCTTGGGTCTCTTCTCTGAGATGTGTCCATCAGAGGCCCCTTCCTGAGGCTGCCCATGGGCTCTGCCTTCGCAGCCAACGCTCGGGAAGACCTCCTTTACCATACTACACGGATTGGGTTGGACAAGTTGGCATAGAGAGTATGGAGGCAAGATTTCAAAGGAGCAGCCCCTCCAAAGGGCTTGTCTTGTCCTACAAGCATCTTCTCTGGAACCAGTCACTCCCTAGAGGTCCAGGCATGCTGTCATAAGTTCCCAATCACAAATTAGAATACTGAGACAAGTACATTTAGGAAAGCTAGGCTATCCTAAGTACAGATACTCTCAGGAAATGTGATTATATATGGTTTCCTAATTCCAAAGTTTGACACATTTCTTAGTTGCTATAACATTGAAACAGAGAAGTCACTCGGGGAAATTAAATGATCTTAGAGGATCACTCAACTCCAAAATCCATAGTCTCATTTTCTAGAAGATTTATTATGTCATTACACCCAGAGTTAACTGGATTCTCTATGGTTAATTCACTGTAAACAAATTTTATAAAGAATCAACTTATGCTATACTAAAGATGAATAAAACTGGCCAGAGTATTTTTTTTTCTTATAGTGTTAGGGTCCGTGATCAAAGGAACGAGACTGACACAAAGCGAAAATCAAGCAAAGTTTTATTTCACGTCATGCATCAGGAACCAACCTGCATTAGAAACCAACCTGCATTAGAAACCAAACTGCATTAGAAACAAAACTGACCGGTAGGTGCCCGAGTCTTGCTGGGGACCACCGCCTCCCAGTCGCTGGGGTCCCTCCTGGAGGCTCCCTGCCTCACCCTCACCATACCACAGACCCACTCTGGGCGGTGGACGACGGGGCGGTGCCGCTTGAGGTGGCGCCGCTGCCACTGCTGCTCTGGGCGAGGATGACAAGGACGACAACCCCGATGACACAGACTCTGCTCCCCATGATGCCATTCCAACAAGGCCCACTCCCTGGACGAGGCCACACACCGGACGATGCCTCTTCCGACGATGAAGAGGCCGCTCTGGACGAGGCCGCTCCCTGGAATGACGCCGCTCTGGCAAGGCCGCTCTGGACCAGTCCACTCCAGCCCTGGTCGTGGCTCGGAGCGGCAAGGCCGCTGGCAGCGGGGCCGCAGCTGGGGGCGGCGAAGCTGCTGGAGGCAGCGAGGCTGGTCGCCATGGGGCTGCAGCTGGGGGCGGCGAGGCCACTGGCGGCGGGGCCGTGGCTTGGGGCAGCACTGCTCCCGATGACCTGGACGCTATCACTCCTATGACTACCCTAATGGTTCCCAAAGGCTACCCTAACGGCTATTCTAACTGCTATTCTAACTGCCATTCTAACTCCTCCTACTTCTCCAACGGCTATATGAACTCCTCCTACCCCACCCAGCCTCACAGACTAACCTTTATAGAGGTGGTTGAGCCCGGCCCACACACAGGTGGCCAATGAGATTTCAACTCACCACAGTTAATATAGGCACACCCCACTAATTGGATATGGCTATCTGGCCTGGCCCGCCCCTATATCCGGGGTTTACAGTTCCTCTGGCTAATCAAGCCCCTACAGTAGGAATGTTAATTTGGAAGATCAATTCAATTAACTAACTATTGAATAGCAGGCACTGTTTTTGAAAAACACAATTATGGTATGTCACCTTACAGAATTTTCAATCCACTGGGGCAGCCAAAGTAAAATTCTCAGCCCATCATCAAGCAAGTGGTTAAATAACACATGATATGTCCATATTATGAAAGACTTTGCAGTCACTATAAAGATTATAAAGAATGATACTTGATAGGCTGAGCACACCTCACGTGGCAGGTTACTAGCATATGCCAGCCTGGAGTTCTAAGGTTAGGGGTGGAGGTATAGTTTTGGTTCTTAGAACACGTATGTACAATTTGACAAACACTTTTTAAAAAGGATTTTATTTATTTATTTGAGAGAGAGTGAGAGAGAGAGGAGAGAGGAGAGAGGGGGAGGAGCAAAGGGAGAGGGGGAAGCAGACTTGCCACTGAGCAGAGAGCCAGACACAGGGCTTAATCCCAGGACCCCAGGATGGTGACCTGAGCCAAGGCAGACGCTTAAGCAACTGAGCCACCCAGGCACCCCACTTTTTTCTATATGTGTTTAAAGATGTATTCCTTGGGGGTATCTGGATGGCTCAGTGGGTTAAGCCTCTGCCTCCAGCTCAGGTCATGATCTCAGGGTCCTGTGATCTAGCCCCATATTGGGCTCCCTGCTCACTGGGGAGCCTGCTGCCCTTCCTCTTTCTCTGCCTTTCTGCCTACTTGTGATCTCTGTCAAAAAAATAAATAAAATCTTTTTTAAAAAATGTATTCTTTGTGGAGTCAAGATGGTGGGGAAGTAGGAGGAGGCGCCATTTCAACCTGGACCCTAAAGTGAGCTGATTACCTACCAAAGAACTCCAATCACCCATGAAATCAGCCTGAGATCAGAATTATACACGTCTGGATCTCTACAGGAGCAGAAGACACCAGTGGGCAGGTAAAGCAGAGTGGAAACGTCGGACTGATATCAGAAGATAAACAAAAGGGGGAGGGAGCCACCAGAAGTGACCGATTGGAAAGTAATACCCCAATACGAGAGTGCCCTGTGTCTGGGGAACAGCATTAACTTGGAGTCTGGTTGAAAGCCCTCAACAAAGAGCAAAGGATCACGGGGGAAAACTATGGGAATCGGGGGGGTTAGGGACAGGGGCTTAAGTCCCCGGACCCAGGACAGCCTCCCCTGGTGCTGAGCCAGAGAGAGTGTGGCGGAGAAACCAGGTCTTGGTCCCTGAGCCACCAGCGTGCCTGAGCCGCCACTGTGTCCGAGAACGCCTGGGGTCCAGCTCCTGTGAGGGGCTGGGAGCCTCGCCAGAAGGTGTTCCTGAGACGCCCACAATCCACACCCTCCCTGAGAGAGGTGCATGCAGGCATTAGCCTGTCGCTCTTAGACCCGCGCCAAGGGATCAGAGCCTGAGAGGCGAGCGCCCACACCCTCCCCTGGGAGAGGTGCTCACAGGCGCCAGCCTGGAGGTCTCGGACTAGGAAAAACCAGGCACTCCCAGCCCAGGCCAGTGGGAAAAATCTCAGTGTGCGATCGCTGCTTGGAACCTCTCTGGCGGTCTGGAGCTGCCCAGACAGATGCTGCTGCCATGGTTTTGGGTACAAAGATGAGATCCTGCATCCCCAGGGACCATCACTTGGAACCTACTCTGCCAGCAGCTCTGCAGAGCATTCTGAGGCTTCTCTCTGAGAGGGAGGTCGGGGTGCAGTCTGCTCTCCTCTAAACCTCCAAAAACCATCAAAAGCTCTCAAGGTGAGAGAAAACAGATGAACAAACATAAAAACCTCCAGAGAACAAAAGAACCCCCCCCCAAAAAAACGGTTTCCTCAGAGCCCACCCCTTGAGGGGGGCAGGAGGACCTAACTCAGGGAATATCATTGACTGAAAACACACGTGGCAGGCCCCTCCCCCAGAAAACCAACCAGGAAGGAAGAAAAAAAAAAAAAAAAGACGACAAGAAGAGAACAACCACCACTACTTCATAAATACAACTTTTATTTTAAACTCTTTACCACTATTCTGGTTCATTTTTTATACATACAGATAATTTTTTAACCTATTTACCATCAGAGTGAGTTGTCCAGTACATCAAATTCCTTAATAACCTTCTAATCTGAACTTTTTGATACATACACCCGTGTTTTTCTTTTGCTTTTCTATTTTTTTAATTTTTTAAAAATTTTAATTGAGTTTAGTCTAGTTTATTCTTTTTTAATTTTTATTTTCTAATATACATATAGAGTTAAAATTCAAGGCAATCCCCTTTCCCCAATCAATGCTATCCCTATAGGCAAACCAATTTTTAATCCCCCTTTAACTTAGGAAAGTTGAGTCCCTTAACAAAGACATCAAGATACATCCAGGAAGAATCAAAATAACCTTTCTCGCCCACACTGAGATTTTATAACCACTCCCCCATCTTTTCCTTCCACCAGTGTTTCTGTGTATTTGTGTTTGTCCTGACAATATACAAATCTTATACTTGGGGTTCTTTTTGACGGGGTTCTTCCTTTTTTTGCTGATATATATATATATATATATATATATATATATATATATATTTCCCTCTCATATAATTTTATCAGTCTTTTTGTTTGTCTGTTTTTGTTTGTATACTTCATAAATCTTACCTTGGGCCTCATTTGGGCTGAGCCTTCTCTTTTATCTTCCCTCTTTTTCCCTCCCTCTCTCTCTCTTTTTCTTTTTCTTTTTGTTTTCTTTTTTCTCTTGTTTTGGTGGGGAAAATTGATTGCACAGAAGCGTTCGAGGGTGCACCTTGACTGCATCACAGTCAACACATCCAGCTGCATCTGTTCAGTCAGCTCTCAGCAAAATGACTAGGAGAAGGAATGCCAATCAGAAGAAAAATACAGAGGATGGACCTTCTGCAACAGAGCTAATGGCTATCGACATAGACAATATGTTGCAAAAGGAATTCAGGCTAACAATTTTCCAGGCAATAGCTAGGTTGGAGAAAGCCATGGATGACCAAATGGAATTGATTAGGGCAGAACTGAAAGCCACCAGGGATGATGTTCACAATGTTAGGGCAGAACTCAAATCCACCAGGGATGATGTTCAAAATGCTCTCAATGAATTCCAATTTAATCTAAATTCTATAAAAGCTAGGGTAACTGAGACAGAAGATAGAATTAGTGATCTGGAGGACAAACAGATAGAGAGAAAGGATCAGGAGGAAGCCTGGAACAAACAGCTCAGAAGCCACGAAAACAGAATCAGGGAAATAAATGATGCCATAAAACGTTCCAACATCAGAATTATTGGAAACCCTGAAGGGGAGGAGAAAGAAAGAAGTCTAGAAGATGTAGTGGAACAAGTTGTCTATGAAAATTTTCCCAATCTCACGAATGGAAAGAGTGTTCATGTACTAGAGGCAGAACGTTTTCCCCCTAAAATGATAGATTCTCGAAAGTCCTCGCGACACCTGATAGTTAGAATGAAGAACTATAATTGTAGGCAGACCCTCTTGAAAGCAGCTAGGACAAAGAGGCTCCTTACATACAGAGGAAAGCCCATTAGAATAACGTCAGACCTGTCCACAGAGACCTGGCAAGCCAGGAAGGGCTGGCAAAATATATCAGGGCACTAAATGAGAAGAACATGCAGCCAAGAATACTTTATCCAGCAAGACTGACATTCAAAATGGATGGAGAGATAAAGAATTTCCAAGACCGGCAAGGCCTGAAAGACTATGCAACCACCAAGCCGACACTGCAGGGAATATTAAGGGGCATTCTATAAAAGAGAAAAAAATCCTAAGAACATCATTGAGCAGGAATATAGAGACAATCTACAGACAGAAAGACTTCAAAGGTAACACGATATCAATAAAAACGTATCTGACAATAATCACTCTCAATGTGAATGGCCTAAATGCGCCCATAAAACAACACAGGGTTGCAGATTGGATAAAACGACAGGACCCATCCACATGTTGTCTGCCAGAGACTCATTTTGAACCTAAAGATACACCCAGACTGAAAGTGAAGGGATGGAGAAGCATCTTTCATGCCAATGGGCCTCAAAAGAAGGCCTGGGTAGCCACTCTCATATCAGATAAATTAGATTTTAAAGTAAAGACTGTAGTCAGAGGTACAGAAGGACACTACATAATTCTTAAAGGGACTATCCACCAAGATGATCTAACAATTGTAAATATCTACGCCCCCAATATGGGAGCAGCCAATTACATAAGAAAACTATTAATCAAGATAAAGAGTCATATTGATATGAATACATTAATAGTAGGAGTTCTTAACATGCCTCTCTCAGTAATAGACAGATCATCGAAGCAGAAAATTAATAAAGAGCATTGAATGAAACATTGGACCAGATGGACCTCATAGCTATATACAGAATATTCTACCCTAAAACAACCGAATACTCATTCTTCTCTAGTGCACATGGAACCTTCTCCAGAATAGACCACATAATCAGCCACAAAGCAAGACTCAACTGACACCAAAACACTGAGATTATTCCCTGCATATTCTCAGATCACAATGCTTTGAAACTGGAGCTCAATCACAAGGAAAAGTTTGGAAGGAACTCAAACACCTGGAAGCTAAAGACCACCTTGCTTAAGAATGCTTGGATCAACCAGGAGATCAAAGAAGAACTTAAGCAACTCGTGGAAACCAATGAGAATGAAGACACTCGGTCCAAAACCTATGGGATACAGCAAAGGCGGTTCTAAGGGGGAAATACATAGCCATCCAAGCCTCCCTCAAAAAAACTGAAAAATCCAGATACAGCAGCTGTCTCTACACCATAAAGAACTGGAGAATCAACAACAAATCAAACCAACTCCACCCACAAGAAGGGAAACAATCAAGATTAGAGCAGAGATCAATGAGGTAGAAGCCAGAGATACAGTAGAATGTATCAATGAAACTAGAAGCTGGTTTTTTGAAAGAATCAATAAGATCGATGAACCATTGGTCACACTAATCCAAAAGAAAAGAGAGAAAGCCCAAATTAATAAAGTTATGAATGAAAAGGGAGAGGTCACAACTAACACCAAGGAAATAGAAATAATCATCAGAAATTACCAACAGTTATGTGCCAATAAGCTAAGCAACCTAGATGAACTGGATGCATTCCTGGAAAACTATAAACTCCCAAAATTGAACCAGGAAGAAACTGACAACCTGAATAGACCGATATCTAGTAACGAGATTGAAGCAGCAATCAAAAACCTCCCAAAAAAACAAGAGCCCAGGACCTGACGGATTCCCTGGGAAATTCTACCAAACTTTCAAAGAAGAAATCACACCAACTCTCCTGCAGCTGTTTCAAAAAATTGAAGCAGAAGGAAAACTTCCAGACTCTTTATATGAAGCCAGCATTACCCTGATCCCCAAACCAGGCAAAGACCCTACCAAAAAGGAGAATTTCAGACCAATATCACTGATGAATATGGATGCTAAGATTCTCAACAAGACCCTAGTAAACAGGATCCAGCAGCACATTAAAAAGATTATCCACCATGACCAGGTGGGATTCATCCCTGGGTTACAAGGATGGTTCAACAATTGCAAATCAATCAATGTAACAGAACAAATCAATAAGGGAAGAGAGAAGAACCACATGGTCCTCTCAATTGATGCAGAAAAAGCATTTGACAAAATCCAGCATCCGTTCTTGATTAAAACGCTTCAAAGTAAAGGGATAGAGGGAACATTCCTGAACTTCATAAAAAATCCATCTATGAAAGACCCACAGCAAATATCATCCTCAATGGGAAAAAGCTCACAGCCTTCCCATTGAGATCAGGAACACGACAAGGATTCCCACTCTCACCACTCTTGTTCAACACAGTATTACAAGTCCTAGCAACAGCAGTCAGACAACAAAGAGATATAAAAGGTATCCAATTGGCAAGGAAGAAGTCAAAGTCTCTCTCTTCACAGATGACATGATTCTTTATATGGAAAACCCCAAAGACTCCACCCCCAAACTACTAGAACTCATACAGCATTTCAGTAACGTGGCAGGATACAAAGTCAATGTAAGAAATCAGTGGCTTTCTCATACACTAACAATGAAAATACAGAAAGGGAAAATAGAGAATCGATTCCATTTACTATAGCACCAAGAGCCATAAGATACCTAGGAATAAACCTAACCAAAGAGATAAAGGATCTATACTCGAGGAACTACAGAACACCCATGAAAGAAATTGAAGAGGACACAAAAAGACGGAAGACCATGCCATGGTCTTGGATCGGAATAATAAACATTGTTAAAATGTCTATACTGCCTAGAGCAAAATATACTTTTAATGCCATTCCAATCATAATTCCATCGGTATTTTTCAAAGAGCTGGAGCAAATAATCCTAAAATTTATATGGAATCAGAAGAGATCCCAGTTGCTAATGAAATGTTGAAAAACAAAAACAAAACTGGCAGCATCACGTTACCTGATTTCAAGCTTTACTGCAATGCTGTGATCCCCAAGACAGCGTGGTACTGGCATAAAAACAGACACATAGACCAGTGGAACAGAGTGGAGAGCCCAGATATGGACCCTCAACTCTATGGTCAAATAATCTTTGACAAAACAGGAAAAAATATACAGTGGAAAATAGTCTCTTCAATAAATGGTGCTGGGAAAACTGGACAGCTATATGTAGAAGAATGAAACTCGACCATTCTCTTACACCGTACACAAAGATAAACTCGAAATGGATAAAATACCTCAATGTGAGACAGGAATCCATCAGAATCTAGAGGAGAACATAGGCAGTAACCTCTTCGATATCAGCCACAGTAACTTCTTTCAAGGTATGTCTCCAAAGGCAAAGGAAACAAAAGTGAAAATGAACTTTTGGGACTTCATCAAGATCAAAAGCTTCTGCACAGCAAAGGAAGCAGTCAACAAAACAAAGAGGCAACCCACAGAATGGGAGAAGATATTTGCCAATGACAGTACAGACAAAAGGTTGATATCCAGGATTTATAAAGAACTCCTCAAACTCAACACACACAAAACAGATAATGATATCAAAAAATGGGCAGAAGATATGAACAGACACTTCTCCAATGAAGACATACAAATGGCCATCAGACACATGAAAAAATGTTCATCATCACTAGCCATCAGGGAGATTCAAATTAAAACCACATTGAGATATCACCTTATACCAGTTAGAATGGCCAGAACTAGCAAGACAGGAAACAACGTGTGTTGGAGAGGATGTGGAGAAAGGGGAACCCTCTTACACTGTCGGTGGGAATGCAAGTTGGTGTAGCCACTTTGGAGAACAATGTGGAGATTCGTTAAGAAATTCAAAATAGAGCTTCCTTATGACCCTGCAAATGCACTGCTGGGTATTTACCCCAAAGAGACAGATGTAGTGAAAAGAAGAACCATCTGTACCCCAGTGTTTATAGCAGCAATGGCCATGGTCGCCAAACTGTGGAAAGAACCAAGATGCCCTTCAACGGACGAATGGATAAGGAAGATGTGGTCCATATACACGATGGAGTATTATGCCTCCATCCGAAAAGATGAATACCCAACTTTTGTAGCAACATGGACGGGATTGGAAGAGATTATGCTGAGTGAAATAAGTCAAGCAGAGAAAGTCAAGTATCATATGGTTTCACTTATTTGTGGAGCATAACAATTAAAATGGAGGACATGGGGAGATGGAGAGGAGAAGGGAGTTGAGGGAAATTGGAAGGGGAAATGAACCATGAGAGACTATGGACTCTGAAAAACAACCTGAGGGTTTTGAAGGGGCGGGGGATGGGAGGTTGTGGAACCAGGTGGTGGGTAATAGTGAGGGCACGTACTGCATGGAGCACTGGGTGTGGTGCAAAAACAATGAATACTGTTACGCTGAAAATAAATAAATTAAAAAAAATCATTTTATGGTTCAGTGTCCTATTTTCCTCAGAGAGGCGGATGTCAACCTCGAGCTTATTGCAAGCAGTTGGGGTAAAAGAAATGAGTCTGCACGTTTTATGGGCGCACAGGGACTGCAGGAGGCCACGGCGGGGCTTTCCTGAGCCGTGGGGGTCGCCTCCCCAGACAGGCCCTCACCTCGCGGGAGATCGGCGGCCAGCAGTTCGCACCGCTGACGCAACCGCAACCGTGCTCCTGACCACGGCTCTTCCTCCCACTCGAGAGCTTTTCTGACGCTGTTCCTTCTTTGAAACTACTTCCAGCTCCCTACGAGCAATTCTGGCAATAACTGGGTCAGTCTGCTTCTGGGAGAACCACTTCATCCGCGAGTTCCTCGCTGCCTAGACGCGCCTCCTCTGTGCGTTTGGCCAGTAACACGGTCAGGAAGAGAGTCGCACTGGGTGTGCCGGCTACCCCGCTCGCACGCTCGCCCCGACCCCGCGCCGGCTCCCAGCTGCATCCTCGAGCGCAGTAGCCGGACACGGGGGCACCAGGGCTGGCCAGGGGGCATGCTCCGCGCTGGGCCATGCACTGTCAACATGTTCCCACCAGCATGACAGCCGCTGCTCAGGGCTGGCTCCCGGGGGACTCTGTGCGACCCCCGTCTCCCCTCCGAGAAGACAGCCAGCACTTCCAGCGCGCCGAGTAGCCCGCGCTGGCCTCTGGCCTCACTGCTGGGCCGCCAGCAGGTGCCTCGCCACACCTCTTCCCCCCAGGCCTGAGCCTGTGCGGCACCTGGCGCCCCGCTCACAAGGCAGGCCAGCTGCTTGAGCGGCCACCGCACAACTCCCTGTCTCTAACCCAGGAAAGTGAGGCGCGGTATCACCGCTGGCCACTCCCAGCAGCGGAGGCCCATCTGCGGGACTGCCAGCAGATGAGAGAGGGAGGGAGCCGCTGGCCCCCCACGCCCACCCCCGTACTCCCCGCCTCAGGTGGTGCAGCCGCCTCCCTCCGTGTCTGCACGCCCTGAAGAAGCTGCCAGGGCACCTGCTCTTCCAGACCTGCACAGGCTTCATCAGCCCCTGGGCCCTGCCAAGCCGGCACCTCAGCCCTGCTGGGTCCGCATGCCCTCTGCTCTCCTCGCTCACCCCAAACTTGCCTCCAGACCAGAGACGAATCTCACCCACACACATCCAGTATGGTCTGTGGCCACCCAGGTCCTTCCAAATGAAATCCCAGCTCCAGGGATGGGGCCTCACGTCGATGGCCTCTCACCCGCCCTCTCCTCTACCGGCTGAGACCCTCTCCCAAACAAGCCCACCTGTCACCCCACCCCCGTGTCACTGCAGGCCCATCACCTAAGTGCCAAACTAGAAAAGAATGGGCTAATCCCCACTCCCTCATAGAGTGGTCTGAAAGGTGGAATGACATTAGATACATCATACAACCTTGAAACACGTGGGGCCTGGAGGTGTTAACACCGAGACCCCAGGGCAGCTGGCGACGGCATGACAGGGACAAGTTACACAGCCTCTTGATGCCTCATGTCCCCGACCTGAAGCCAGGGACGGAGAGCAGGACCTACCCCACGGGGTTTTCTATGAGGACAGGGCAGATCAGACCCTTTGCTGAGCCTCTGGCTCGCGATGACCAACCAGGAAGCATTAGCTGCCAACATCATCACTGATGTGGAGAACAAAGGCAAAATAAATAAATAAATAAATAAATAAATGTGGATAAAAATAAATTTCTTTAGCACTTATTGCTCGCTGATAAACACCTGAGACAGGTAGAGTATGACATTCCCCCAGAACTCCCAGCTGCCTTCCTGCTGAAGCTTGGTTAGAGGCAGAAAGCAACCTTAGCTTGACAACACCCAGATGTACAGGATCCTGGAAATCTCTGACACATGAACAGCCTTCTGGAAATATCCTTTATCTCTATCTGCCCCCCAACTTGAAAGTATATAATCAGTCACTCCTCATAATCCCAGGGCAACTCTTTCGGCCCACGGGTCCTGCCCCTGTGCTTTAATAAAAACACCTTTTTTTTTAACACCAAAAATGTCTCAGGAGTTCTTTCTTGGCTGTCTGCTCAGGAGTTCTTTCTTGGCTGTCTGCTCCTGGCCCGCCTCAATCATCATTAGCACCACCATCATCCCCTGTCCTCCAGGAGAGCCTCCCCGGGCTCCTCGAGATGAGCACTGGGTTAGCACATGGCCACTCTGGGGTCCAGGGGAGTTCCCAAGCACAGCTACTGTACAGAACCAGTAAGCAACCTTGGCTTCTTGTTTTCAGCAATTCCCACACACCAAGACCTGCCCTGTGAATTGGAAACACATGCCGTGGAGCATTCTCTCTCTCCCAGAGAGGAAGGAGACTTGCCTTGTCCCAGACAGTAGCAAAGCCTTTCCGTTCTTGCCACCACCTGCCAGCCCCTGACCCCAGAGTCTATAAGGACCTGTGGGATGGGGAATATCATTCTGACCATTTGTGAACCATGCCATCTGCCATCATCGGGCTCCCAAGCAGCAGCCCGAACCCACTGCCATGGAGACTGATGTTTCTCACTTGCTTTATCTTGAGATCCATCCCTTCCTCTATTCCGGGTCAAGATTTTATCCCGTTCCTGAGGCAGTAAACTTCCTCCGCAAGCAGTTACCCACACCTCTGACTTACACTTAGACAGCGGCTCTTGAACATCGTTGGCCACAGTGCAAACCTGGGTTTCTTCCTCCTAGAAGATCTGTCCGACTGCTGGGCTAGGTGGCACGGTGGGAAGGGGGCCCTCTGGGGCCAACAAAGAATGGGACGTAGGCCCAAGAGCAACTGAAAACATCCCCCACAGCTGATCCTCCCTACAAAATATTCTCGGAGGGTGAGCCAGTGAAAACGTGACATCCTGAGGTCACAGAGCTAGAAGATGGAGGGGGTGACTCTGGGTTTGAACCCAGGCATTTGACCCCAAACAATGGTATAACCACATCCAACTGTAAGCGTCATAGCAAGGTGGCCTCTGCACCTCCAAAGCCCTCGTCAGTCACCTGGAAGGTGAGCACTGTTGACACAGGTCGCTGAGCCCTGAGGCTTGGGGACAGGGAGGGGATAGAAATGTGCATTTCTGCCTTGTTTATTTATTTAGGATTTTAAGTAATCTCTATACCCAACATGGGGCTTTAACTTACAGCCCCAAGATCAAGAGCGGCATGTTCTACCCACTGAGCCAGCCCGGCACCCACAGAATTTTCATTTCTAACAAGCTCCCAGGTACCTGCCTCGGTGCTCTGGTCCACAGGCCTCGGAGAACAGCCGTTCACTCTGCATCTGAACAGGGGATGCTGCTGCATCCCCGATTACTGTAAAAAATCAAGTCAGAGAATTCAAGAAGGAAAATGTGTTTCTTTTTCCTCTGAACACAGCAGGAAATCACTGCATGAGGAATGAACATAAGAAGCCTGAGCCTTTGTTAAAACTTAAACATATGTTTATGCATGCATATGTTTTGAGTGGATATTTTTAGTTCATAAACAAAATTAGTTTCCCTTTTAATAAACATTACATGTAATTTTTTAAATCAAAGAATGTAGACTATGATTCTTAAAAGTAATCAGCTCTATGAAAAAGTAAAAGATGGGCATAATTACCGTCAGTGACACAGGCAGCGTCTGCGTGGTCTGGTCCCCCCTCAGCAGCCAGCGGCTGTCCACTCGGAAGCCGCCCACAATCCCTGCACCACCAGCTCAGACCGGAGCCACAAAGTCCCAGGCCACAGCTTTCTGGGAGCCCTGCTCTTACCATTATTATCCTAATAAGAAATGCTGAGTGGCATCACTAGGAAACCACGTGAACTATCTGTGTAAAAGGACAGCAAACATTTTTCTTTTATTATTGGTATTTCAATTTCTAGATATTTCATTGTAATGAGAGAAATCACAGGCCTGGCTGAAACTTAATCTGGTATTTTGTGGTGCTGTGAGGAATATTTTTCCCTCCTAATCTCTGCTTAAAGCATAAGTAGGAGCACCTCTACCCATTGCCATGAACAAAAAGCACAAAAGTGTTCAGAAAGTGATAACAAAGATAAATAACTCGGCAATAAAATTTCAGCACCAGTGATTTTCCATTTATATTTTCTCACTGGATCATGTAGTCCCAAGCTCTGCGCTTGCGATCTCTGGGCCACATCGTCAGAGTCATTTCATATCTAATGCTTCCCAGGGAGCCCGAGACCAGGGCCCTGATCCACGCGCAGGCGCAGCCGGCGAGTTCCATGGTCGCCACGCGACAGGCCTTACTGGGCCACTTCCTGGTCTTTCTCAGGCAATCAGTCTCGACAGCTTAGAGAGCGTGAATTGGCAGTCAGACTCCTCCAGCAAAGGGGGGCTTCAGGCGTGATTACTGAGGACACTTACCCTTGGAAACGAGTGCTGTGGTTTTCCTACATGAAAGGACAGACGTGGTTTTCAGCCAGCAAGTGTGGGCCTTACTAGCAAGCAATTGCCAAGTGCACTAGGGGACCTCCGGGAATGTTCCAGAGAGAGAAAGGTGGAAGGAGGGAGAGGGAGCAGAAGGGGTTGGCTCCTCAGGTGCCTACAGGAACAGCACTTCTGCTCTGTGGAAAGGACTCCCTCAAACTCAAGTTCTCTATCGTTATATAGTATTGTATATATTAAATATTATTATATTATTTAGAATACTCATCCATCAGTTGATGGACCCTGGGGTGGTTTCTACTTCCAAATAATGCTGCTGTGAACATCCTGTGGGTTAAGCTTTGTCGGTCATGGAGAGAAAGGGGTTTGCAGGAAAAGGTACCAAGACAGAAGGGCGGCATGGACTGCCACAGCCTTCAAAAGACCAGCTCCAGGGCAGAAGGAGCCCTGCCAGGCTGAGCGAGGCCTCTGCAAGGAAGCTGTGCTGAGGCTGGCCATCCTTCCGCTGCTGTGCACTGAGCTCTTTGCACCAACGGTCTCAGCTAATCCCCTCCCCAAGCTGTGACCATTTCCTCATTTTACAGATGGGGAAACTGAGGCTTGCCCAAGGTCACAAGCGAGGTCTCAAATCCAAGCTTTTCAGTCTCCAAACACCAGGTTCTCAGTTAGGACACTATCGAGGTCCTGGAGCAAAGCAGGGGCTGAGGGGTACATGCGGACCCCGGCAATGTTTGTCTCTCGCCAACCACCCTCTGCAGACCCACTGCCCAGGAATCCTATCCCCTATGGCCAGAACACCCGATCCCAGCTGCTGAGTCCCTTTTTCCTAAACCCCAGCCGGTTCTTAAAACTGCCTTCCAAGGCAGAGTTTTAATTCTCCCACAAGATAGTCCCCCTGAACCAAATCTCATTCATAAAAGATGAGAAAGACATTTTAACAAAGGCAGCAGCACACGCTCACAAGCTTGCCCCCTCGAACAAGAAGGAGTTTTCTCTCAGAGCAAACTCACCTCCCTCCTTCCCAGCAAGTCCTCGGGTCACCAGCCCAGAAGCGGCCCAAGGGTGAGCTCATACGCGCACGTGTGCCGTCACCTGGCTCTTCCTTGCGGAAGAACACGATCTCTACGGCATATCTAAACCACTCCTTTAATTACTGAACATTGTCTGGGTTTGGAAAGGAAAAAAAAAAAAAAAAGGCACCTAATTGGAGACTCCCTTTCAGTCTGAAGATGTTCTGGGGAACATGGGAGGAAGTCACTGGAGTGTGACTGACTGTCACCCCGGAGCCGGCTGGTGACAGAAGACGAGTGCCATGCAGCAGAAAGCTGCAGCTACGGGTGGCCCAGTAGGGGCACCGCTTCTGTGGCTCAAGGCAGACTCTGGGCTGGCGCCGATGGAGCTGCTCTGTTTGACTGCGTGGCCACAAAACTGCCGGGTGGAGGGGCCAGCTGCAGGCCCGGACGAAGCGTCCAGCAGGCAATACGGGGGTCCGCTCGGCTCCAGGAGAAGCGATGCCAAGGCCACTGTCTGTCAGCCATACGATCACAGAGGCACCCGGCTCCCACCTGCTCCCAAGTCTGCAAAGCACGTGTCTGCTCCTGTCTTCCCTCCACAGCTTCCTGCTTTCCCTTCAAGATACTCAGGCTTGTGCCCCGCGTCGCGACTCAGCAGACAAGAGGACTCGCGAGGACCACCCCCCCCACCCCCACCCCCTGGCAGCCTAGATCAGGGTCAAGCAGAATGGGGAGGCATGCCTCCTGGCCCCACGCGTCTGCCGGCGGTTTCAAATGCAGGGACAGCGCGGGGCGCCCCAGGCACACCCGGCAGGTGGCCCCCACCCACATCTCCTGTCAGGCCGCTCCTCCCCCGCCACACGAGCCTTGTCATCTGCATTGGCGCGGTGCCTGGCAAAGCGGGGCTCAGGTACCCTCGAGGCAGGGAGAAGAAGGGAAGTCAGGGAGAGGAGGACTTGCACATGCCCACCAGCAAGTCTGAGAATGTGGTAACGCAGCCTGGGCTCCGCGCAGTTCCCATCAGTTGGAAACGGTGTCCCCCGTCCTCCTGCATCCAGACAGCAGCCTACCCCTCCTTCACCACCAGGCCGTGATTTGGGGCTCAGTGTCTACCGTTAAGGAACGGGGTGCCATGGCCGGGATGCAGATGCCCTGTGTAGAGGCTGCTTATAGGCCACCAACTTGAGCAACGGAAGCCTGAGGAAGAAAGAAGGGCCCACGGGGACCCCCAGCCCCCAGGCTGGGTACAGACGGGCGCATTAGGTGACCCACCTCAAAGTACACATAAGCCCGGGCTGACCAATAGGTCACTCACACCAGGACACGGATATCAAAAAGGGGAATTTCCTTATGCTCCCATCCGTCCTTACTCCCCACCTTAACTACAGTCCCACCACCACCGCATGGCCGACAGTCTCTCCCTCCGGCCCTGCCCACTGCTCCCTGGTCACATAGTCAGTATTTCCAGCTCCTCTGTCCCTCCTTGCCGCCTCCTCACACCGCCCATGCCACCGGCCCCCATGCCATCGGCAGACCCCACTCCGTGAAGCGAGTGTGCGGGACCGGGGACAGCCGCCCTCTGATGTCCTCGCAAGACCCTGGACACTCACTCCCTCCGCGGCTTGACTTCGCTGACGGGGGACATTCAGGGAGGTTGTCATTAGGGTGACCAGCTTGTCCCTGTCTGTCCAACTCTCTCCATTTTAGCACCGAAAGTCCCACATCCTGGGAAACCTCCCAGCCTTGGGCAGATGCAAACGGGGGCAGTGGCTCCCCACAGCTGGCTGCCCGATCCTTACAGGACAATCCCACCACACCTTCTCTCCCTCATTGACTGATCACTGTGCAAGCACTCCGTGAGCACCTCCCACGTGCCAGGCCCCACTGCAGTAGTGTGCACAGCTACAAACAAAGTGAAGGCGGCTTCCACGGGAGACAGACAATGAGCAGCTCCAGGAGCCCGTCCTAAACACATGCCACGTGATAACTGTGCTAGAGCCAGAAACAAAATTGAGCGAGGGCAAGAGCACACCGGACCAGGTGACATCCGTGGAGGGACCGTGGAGGGACCACCGATACGCAGGTGTTCCAAGGTCTCAGGTGTCAAGTGGCACCCCAGGGAGTGGGCAGAAGCACAGGGGAGCACATCAGATGACTTGTCTTTTCTAAAGAAGCAGGGTGACCACATCTGATGAGGAGGTTTCCCATTCCTTCCTGGGAAAATCCCCAACACGCCCACCCTAGCGAGTTAGACTGTCCTCAAGCAGGTGTGCAGGCCTATGTCATGAGCGACCCCACCCATGCACCCTAGATACCCAGGACTGTTCCCCCACAATGCGATCAGGGCAGGGCTCTGTCAGCCTGGGCGCAGTGAGGATGATGGGCACCGGGGCCAGCTGTTTGGTATAAATGCCCCTGAACAGAGTGCCCGGGAAAGCAACAGAGGACAGCCACAGGCGGAGCGGAGCATGGTGGGATCACTGAAGAGCTCAAGGCTCACCAAGGGGAAGACACGCGCCAAGGGGAAAACACACTCAGTATTCTGAGCCCTTCCATACAACCCCAAGTGTGCACGGTAATCCCACAATGTACCAACCTGATGTTACAAATCAATTTCTCAAAATGTGCTAACTACGAACTGAGACACAAGAAGAATCCCAAGAGACCCCAGTCACACCATGTAACTTGTAGAACAAGCCCCCGGGGGTGAGCCCCACTAGTCTGACTTCTGAGTTCTTTCCAAAGCACCACACAGACGCAGCCACGCCTTACGCATCTCGTAACTCTCAGCTGGTGAGTGTCAATGGAAGTGATGACGAGGTAAATAATTACATAAACTTCGCAACATAAATAAATCTAAACATATCAGACTTTGCAGGCAAACACAGAGCCTCAAACAAGGCTTGCTGCTTGTGCACCATGCTCTGGGGAATGCAGAGGGGTGGTCTCGGCCAGCGACCTCCTGCCACTTTACGGCCTCTCAGATCTCTGTGTTAAACGAGAAACACTCCGCGGCCACAAACAAGTTAACCAGAAGACACACCAGTGTATGTGAACACAGAAGTGCTGTAAGATTAGAGCGCAAACCAGCAGAAAGAGGTGGGCATCTGTTGGTTTACTCCTGGCAGTATTGGCTTTGTGTGTTTTTTATTGGAGGAACTTGTTTCATAGATAATTCAAGAGACCTTACTTGAAACAAAATGTATTTTGCTTATACTTGGAATAAGAAAAGGCAGTAATGTTGGAATGAAATCCAGATTAAAAAATAAGATCAGAGAATAAATGGTATAAAATTTGGCAACTGAAGCATGGCCACCCAAAGGTAGGTGATTCACGAATTGGCTGGAAAGATAGTTCAGCTGATGGTTTTTAACCACCTACTATGTTCTCGGGATATTTTAAATCATTCTCCGTTTTAACTGATGGTTTACATGATATGTTATAATCCACATGAGAAAATATTCATTCTGGGGGAAAGTCCCCAGAGTCGGCATTATAATGGGAGAAAGGACAAGTGTGGTAATTGTTCTGGGGCACCCTGCCACCCACAGTCCCTGAGCAGGACAGCTGCTCAGCTCTCAGCAACCTCTGACGATGTGGGGAAGGGACTTGTGGGGAAGGGACGTGTGCCAGTGCCTGGACAATATGATGTTAATCAAAGTCTCCTAGGAATTGGGACTCCCACAATAGAAACAGTTGCATAGACCCTCCCTTATTCTTACTGCTTTGAGTGTCAGTACGGTGACTGGACCTGTGGCAGCCGTTTTGCTACTGTAAGGAACAAAAAGGCGGAGATGTTCACTCTGATATTGTGGAGCGACGGAACCAATGCTGAGAGCTGACTGTCTCCAGAGTTCTGTCACTTAAGAAAAATAAGCTTATTTAAGCCATAGTGAACAAGCTTCTGTTTCTTTGAGCCAAAAAGATTTTTTTTAACATTTTTATTTATGTATTTGAGAGAGAGAAAGAACACAAGCGGGGGTAGGGAGGGGCAGAGAGAGAAGCAGACTCCCCGCTGAATAGGAAGCCCAGGGCGGGGCTTGATCCCAGGACCCCAGGACCATGACCTGAGCCAAAGGCAGACACTTAACCGACTGAGCCACCCGAGCGCCCCTCAGCCAAAAGTTTTCCTAACTGGTATATCCCTTATGTTATGTGACGGGGATGCAACGGCTACTTAGTCTTCTTGATACTGATAACTAAAGAAATACAAGTTTGCATCTTTAAAGGTAACTATTAATGTCAACACAAAGCAGGACACACATCTTCTAGGAAGAACGATCAAAGACAATATAATTCGTATAGCAAAGAAAATCACAAGGAAGCGTCAATACAGGAAATAGGATGATAAAACAAAGGTCAAATGTATTCTATCCATCATGACAAGAAAGTAAGTGGGTTAAACTTTCTATTAAATGATAACGTATCTCACATCGGCACAAGCGTATTGACACAGCAGCAGGAAGCAATGAGGAAGAGTTAAGGGCGGAAGGACACTCACACAAGCAGTTACAGAGTTAACGAGAGGTACTCCACAAGAGGTTAGACCACAACCAACGCCGCATCACCACCGGGCACATGGATACAGGCGTGGTGGGCATCTGATGAAATAGACACTCACTCCTGACAAAATTCCTCAGTAAAACCAATTCGGAGAAAAATTCGTTGTCATGATAAAAAGTAACTGTCCTCGCGAAATACTACACAGAAAAGTAATACACTTAATCCATCAATGCCTGCCAAAAGGTGAAAATCCCCACCATATTTGTTTCTATCATTGTTCTACCAAAAATAATCAAAAATCTTTAAATGGTCTATTAGAAAAATAAAAAGAAGATTATTATTTTCATGCAAAAAAAAAATGTCTAGCTGGGAAGCAAAAAGGCTACTGAGGTACTGAATGACCTGTTAACAAATCAGCGAGATCCTTTATCCACAATAACAAGCCGGAGACTCTGGGAAGGAGTCCACGTACAAGAGCCACGAAAATATAACATACTTCAGGATAATCTCGACAGGAAATGTACAGGACTTAGTGAAAAATATTATAAAATTTTTGCCAAGGAATAGAAAAGACAATGAAAGAATTGAAAGATACATCACATTCTTGAATGAGAAGGTATGATGTAGTGAAATATCAAACATTTTAAAATTAAGCTATAAATTTAGTGAAATTCCAATTGAAATGCTAACATGAGGCTTTCTGAAGCTTGACAACATGATTCTAAAGTTTATCAGGAAGAACAAATTATAAGATCAGTGCCTAAAAGATAAAAAAGGAGTGAGAGGGAGATGGGAGGGGAGGGAGGGCACAGAGGGAGATAGAAGAGGATGGAGGGGGGTGAAGGAGGACGATGGGGAGGGAGGGGGATGGAGGGCAGATGGAGAGGGATAGAGGGAGATGGGGAGGGATGGAGGGGGAAAGATAAAGAGGGAGGGGAAGATACGGGGTATGGAGGGGGGATGGTGGGGATGGGGGGATAGAGAGAGACGGAGGAGGGATGGAGGGGACTGGAGGCATGGAAGGGGATGGAGGAGAGAGGAGGAAGATGCAGGGGTTGGAGGCAGGTAGAGGATGGAGGGAGATAGAGGGAGAGAAGAAAGGAAAAAGGAGGGAGAAGGGCAATGGCCCATGTTTGGCTTGTCTCAACAAAACATGAACACTGAACTAAAATGGACTGTTACTATCCAAAAACAACTATAGAAATTTAGAAATGAACCCAGGCATACTGTGTGGTAAGAGTGATATTTAAAATCAATAGTACAGAAGTGAACAATTCAATAGATGTGACAACTAGCTGATCATCTGGGATGAAACAACTTCATGACTTGCACTGATATAAATTCCATGTGGATTAATGACCACAGAGTTATAAGGGAAGTAATAACATATAGAAAATACTTGTATTATATATGTATAATATTCTTAAAACAGAAAAAGATCTCTTAGATCAGAAAATGAAAAACACCCAGTAAAAAGTGGCCCAAAGACATAAACACATAATCACAAAAGAAAAGGCAAATGCTCAAATTCATGAGACACGGACTGAATTCAATAACAACATACGGTTTCTCACCTACAAGCTTGGGAAATGTTTTAAGAGCTTTAACGCTTGTTGGCAGTCAAATACAGGTGAAACGGAGAATGTGCAGGCCTGGGGAGTACGAGCGAGTAGCCGCCAGCATGGAGAGCATCTGATGCTCTCAAACTTACAGGAAAATATCCTAAGAAATAATCTTAGATGAAGAAAAAGAAATTAAGAATGAGGTGATATGCCAAAGGTGTGAGAGTTACAATGGTGAATATTGAGAAAAAATTTAAGTGACCAAGAATACAGAACTGTCATCTAACTGATGACCTAATGTGCAGTCACAACAATTTTCAAAGAATATTACTATGAGTACAGTCAAAGATGGCAGAATGGTGCTCTGGGGATCTAGCCTGATGCTCCAGCTGCCCCCAGGGAGGTGAGGAAACAGGCCACAGGCCACAGAGAAAGTGACATCTCAGCCATCAGTACCAGCTCTCAGTAAAGGCAGCAACATCCCCCCCATGAGATGCACAGCATGTAAAAAATGCAGATGTGGGAAGAAGCAAGGAACTTGGGGACCTGCATGTCCTCTGACCACCTGGGTGATTTTACATGATTTCTGGTGCCCCTTGATAGGGACACTCATGTCCAGCTTAGTATAGGCTGCTGCCTCTAACCAAGGATTCCTGGAGCCCGGGGTTTGTCAACAGGGGACCCTGAAGCCCCTGAAATCAGCTATAAAATCACATATTTTCCAAACCCACAGATTTCATCAGATTAAGGGGCTGTCACTCCCAAAGACTCTAGGAACCATGGAGGTATGGTTATCTCCTTTTTTTTTTTTTTTTTTTAATTCCAGTATAACTAACATATTGTTTTATATTAGCTTCAGGTGTACAATATAGTGATTTGAGAATTCTATACTCAGAACTCATCATAATAAGTGTACTCTTACTCCCCATCACCTGTTTAACCCACCTCCCACCCATCTCCCCTCTGGTGACCATCAGTGTGTTCTCTGTAATTAAGAGACTGTTTTTTCTTTCTTTCTTTTTTTTTTTTTTTTGGTTTTTCTTTCTTTTCTTTATTCATCTGTTTTCTCTCTTAAATTCCACATATAAGTGAAATCATATGGCATTTATCTTTCTCTGATTGACTTATTTCACTTAACATTATACTCCCTACGTCCATCCCTGTTGTTGCAAATGGCAAGAATTCATTCTTTCTGATGGCTGGATAATACTGTGTGTGTGTGTGTGTGTGTGTGTGTGTGTAAACACCACATCTGTGTATATATACCACAACTTCTTTATCCATTCATATTTTGATGGACACTTGGGTTGCTTCCATACATGGGTTATTAGAAATAACGCTGAAATAAACATGGGGTGGGCATATATCTTTCCAAGTTAGTGTTTTCATTTTCTTTGGGTAAGTCCCCAGTAGTGCAATTACTGGGTCACATGATAAGTCTATTTTTATTTTTTGAGGAACATCCATATTGTCTTCCACAGTGACTTCACCAGTCTGCATTCCCACCAGCAGTGCAGGAGGGTTCCTTTTTCTCCACATCCTCGCCAACACTTGTTTCTTGTGTTGTTCATTCTAGCCATTCTGACAGGTGTGAGGTGATACTTCATGATGGTTTTGATCTGCATCTCCTCAGTGATGAATGATTCTGAGCCATCTTTTCATGAGTCTGCTGGCCATCTAAATATCTTTTTTGGAGAAATGTCTATTCATGTCTTCTGCCCATTTTAAACTGGATTATTTGGGTTTTGGGGTGTTGAGTTGTATGTGTTCTTTATATATTTTTGATAGTAACCCCTTATCAGATACGTCATTTATAAATACCTCCTCCCATTCACTATGCTGTCTTTTCTTTTTTGCGGAAGTTTTTCATTTTGATGGGCCCGACAGTTTATTTGTGCTTTTGTCTCCCTTGCATTAGGTGACATACCTACCTCTTACTTTGCTGGGTGGTGTTTCATGGAAGCACAGGAGAGAGAGGAAGCCACAGTGTTTCCCAAGGTCTGCCCATGCTCTGGTGCCTTTGTGGGAGGCACAAATGCCTTTCCAGTGTTGCACATCAGCTCTCAGTTCTGGGCACTAACAGGAAGCCCTAGCCTTGCTTCCTCTCATGCTGGGCCCGAGGGAAGAGCCAGGTGCAGGAGTACAGAAGCTGCAGCCAGGTGGGAGAACTCATCCCCCTCCTAAATCACTGGTGTTGGTGCTCTCAGCTTTCGATCCTCACCTGCCAACAACAGCACTCCAAGCACCAGTCACAGGGAGCTGCCAGGACCTGCAGACATGTGAAAGCATCTGGGAAAATATCAAGTAGTCAGTGTGAACAGAGGAGGGGGACTCCCCCAAGGTACATGCCTGGGGTGACTCTATTGGCTGCAGAGTGATGGCTGGACTCCAGTGCCCCACTCCCCCATGTGCAGCGAGCACCCAGTCACAGAGCTTCAGTCCCCTTCCAAGGGTGGGGGCTGCTTGGACAGGATGCGGTGGTAATAATATCTTCATTTGTCTAACATTCCGTACTATTCAAAGTGCATCTGCAGATACTCAGCTCAATTAATCCAATTAATCTTCATGGTCCCAGCTGTAGATAATTAGACAGGTATTAGTATGTTCACCTAAGCAAAGAAAATGAATGGTTGCTTTGCAAAAGAAGAAATACAAGTAACTAATAAATTCAAACTAAAACAAGACACAATTTGTCATTTGTCATATTGGCCAGAATTATTTTAAAAGTTAATGTTTGTTTGGTGTTTTGTAAAGCTTACTGAGTCGCTGTTAAGCACCAGGTGTTGGGAGAGACAGAAAGGACATACAGACCTGGATTAGTCCAACTGAGTCCTTGTCTAAAGCAGAGCTTCTCCACTTCTGCATGACTGACGTTAGGGTTAGAGTTACACTTGGTTTCGGGGGAGCAGCTCCTGAATACAAAGGATGCTCAGCAGCACCCCAGCCTGCACACACCAGATAGTATCCCATCCCCAGCTGAGAGAACCAAAAATGTCTCCTGGGCAGCACAATTGCCCCCAGTTGAAAACCACTGGTCCAGGTTAACAAGAAAACTGGGAAACTCTGTTTAGGAACTGTTGGTGGGAGTAGTGTTTAATTGGAGAGTAATGTGACAATGAGTCTTGACAATGCATCTTGAGCTTCCTCAGATGCCTCACCCCAGCACATGCACTTGTTGTAGGCCGGGGGAACAGCAAGAGAGCTTTGTGTGGCTTGTCTCTGAGTGAAGAAAGTAAGCCTTGCTAGAAATTCTAACCCAAGTCTACACCAACCAGGACATACACAAATTCAACACAGAAAACAAGTGAACTGTACCCATTCACAGATGCAACACAGCAAAATGAAGATTGCCCAAGAAAAAGAGAAAACCGTAATAGCAGTTGAGGGGCAAGTGATTCTTTGAACATCTTCTCCTCAGCCATAAGAAAAGCCCACAGGAAAGGAATGATATCTGTATGGAGCTATAAGGGGAAAAAAATCTAAAATTCTACATTATAATAAACTATTGTGCAAAAGTAAAGACAAAACTAAGACATCTTCAGACAAATAAAGATTGAAAAAAAGTTACCACTCAGAGCATGAAAGAATTCTGAAAAGAAGCTGTTGACCAATAAGAAATAAGTAGCAAAAGCAGACAATCATGTCTTCACACTGTTGGGGGAGGGGGAGAGGCACAGTCCTGAGGTCCAGAGGTCACTGAAGCAAGAGTGCACGTCAAAGCTTATGGTCCGCCATGAAAAGAACTACCCTTGAATGAGGGACTTCCATACCAGCACCAGAAGTACAGGGAATAAAGGAACTTTGATCAGTTATTCAGTCTGTACTCGCAGACGGAAAAGAAGAAAAAAAAATGTCAAGAAAACTGCAATAAATAGAGAGTACAAAATGCCATTATTGAAACTCAGTCTAAATTCATCAATCATCACAGTAAATATAAATGGATAAAATAATACAGTTAAAAAACAGTTTTGAGATAGGACTTATCCACCTACATGCCCTAAGCTGGTGTAATAACATCAGAAAAGATCGATGTGAAAAGTTGGAAAGAAGAAAGATGTCAGAAATTTGGCTGAGCAAACCAAGACTAGGTGGAAAAGGAACCCTGCTGACCGCCTGTTAATGTTGACAAAACCACAGATGGCCTGGCCTGGAAGGAAGACCCAGCATGCTCCAAAACAGGAGAGCACCTCTGAGAAGCCAAAGTGCTAAAATTCCTTGGCAAAGGTGAACTTTTGTTCTTTAAAAAAAATCTTCACTCAAAACTCCAAGCTTGTATGGCTTTGTTGACAAATTGTACCAAATGTTGAAGAATCAAGTAGTTTCAATTTTTTTAAGGTTTTAATTATTTATTTGACAGACAGAGATTACAAGTAGGCAAAGAGGCAGGTGGGTGGGGGGGTTCCCTGCCAAGTAGAGAGCCCGATGTGGGGGTCCATCCCAGGACCCTGGGATCATGACCTGAGCTGAAGGCAGAGACTTTAACCCACTGAGTCACCCAGGCTCCCCTCAAATAGTTTCAATCTTATGCAAACTTTTTCAGGCATTAAAAAAAAGAGGAAATATTCCCCAACTCAGGAGTCTAGCCTGACCTTGATACCAAAAGCCTGACAAAGACAGAACAAGAGAGAAAAATCACAGGATGGCCTCATTCATGAAAGTAGGGAACAAAAATCCTAAACAAAATATAAGCAGCTGGAATGCAGCATTATGTTTAAAAACAAAATGCCCAATTAACTCATAAAAATGTGTTCACAAGTTAGTAATTATTAGTAACCGGAGAGATTTAAGTTAAGCAATGGAATACTGTTACCACATATACCATATTGCTAAATGGAAACAGCCTGCCGATACCCTGCATTGGCAGGAAAATGGAGCAGGAAGAACTGCCATTCACCACTGGTGGAGATATTGACATGGCCACTCAGAAGAAAACAGTTTGGCACTGTCTCCTAAAGCTTAAGTTACACATACTCTATAACCCAGCCCTTCCACTTCTTGGTTGATACTATAGAGCAGGAGTCTTTAAAGTGTGTTCCATAGTCCAACAGTATGAGCAACAGCTAGAAACGTCTTAGAAATGCCAAATTCCTGAGCTTTACTCCAAACTCAATCGATCACCAACTCTAGGTTGTTCCTCAACTCCTTCTCCTCTCCATCTCCCCATGTCCTCCATGTTATTTGTTATGCTCCACAAATAAGAGAAATCATATGATACTTGACTCTCTCTGCTTGACTTATTTCAGTCAGCATAATCTCTTCCAGTCCAGTCCATGTTGCTACAAAAGTTGGGTATTCATCTTTTCTGATGGAGGCATAATACTCCATCATGTATATGGACCTAGGGGTAGGGCCCAGCAGTCTGTGTTGTTACAAACTGTCCAGGTGATTCTGATGTATGTTAAAGCTTAAGAGCTGTGGCCATAGAGAAACAAGAATATATATCCATGAGGATACAAAGACATGGATGCATTTAACAGCATTGTTTATAACAGCCATACATGGAAAACAAATCTCCATCAATTTCATAATAGATAAATGATGAGTCACGAACACTACATCTGAAACTAATGATGTACTATATGTTGGCTAATTGAGTTTAAATGGAAAAAGAAAAAAGTACGTTATTCAATGGTTAGTTAGGGAGTCGGACTTGAGGTTGTGTAGGTAAAGCACTGAGCACAGAGTCTGGAAGAAGAAAAACAGAAGTATTTAATGATATAATAATGATATGTGATAAGTACATACTTGCCTATTTGTGTGCATATAAAATATATGGGTATTCATAACCCATAAACATATGGTATGTATGATAAATATGTAAAGTAGTAGAGTATTAGAAACATGGATTTTAAAACTTTTTAATCACAAAAGTTACACTGTTAATAAAGAAGATTTAAATTTTTGAAATAAGATGTACAACTAGGAAAGAGGTACATATAAAACCAGTTAGAAATAAACACAGAGAATATTTAGTGTATAGTTTTTGCATATTTTCTCTTTCCTGTACGTTTACTTAAAATTTGGATCTTATTGTACATCATGTTTTGAACCCTTCTTTAACAATGTGCTGTGAATGTTTTCCTCTGTGGTTAAACATTTGTCTTCAAAGTCATGTTTAATGGCTCATTATGTTCTGTGTGGGAGTTTCCGTGGGGCTCTGATGGACTGAGTGATGCCTACAGCTGTAGGGAGAGGGAGAAGGCTTTTGATAGCAGACTGTGCAGAAATTGTCTACACGGAGATGGTGAGAGGAGGCAGGGTGCGGCGAGTTCCCAGCGGCTCCCTCAAGATGCACAGCTGCTGGGGTCTCTCTGTCTTGCCAAAGGGCTGCTCCCGTTCACAGCCCCACATTCCCCTGGCATGCTGTCAGACTGCCCCTGGCTCATGGCTTTTCCAGCAAGGTGTTGTCAGAGTATACATTTTGCTGACCTGACTGTGGGGAACTTATGTCTTATTACTTCATTTGCATTTCCCCTGTGCTCAGAAATGTGAGCATAGTTCTCCTGCTTCCCTTTGTCACCTGCTGCTCTTCCTACTGGCCTGGGTGCATTTTCCTCATTAATTTTTGATTTTTTATGTAGTCCAGATGCTATGTCTTTGTCTGCTGTGTTGCATTCCAAAGACTTTCTCTTTTTTTCTTTTTTTTTAGACTACAACTTCTCTGTCATGTAGCTTGCTGTGTCTCATGTCAAAGATTTTGAAGTTAACCTAGTCCCACTTACCCATATTTTCTCTTATGGCTTGTGCTCTGGGCATTTTCTTTAGGAAGTGCATACCTGCTCCCGCTCTGTGGAGAGTGCCTGGCATCATCAGAGCATTGGTGCTGGTAGGCCGCAGTACCTAGCAGCTCTGTGACTCGGAAGAGACTTCTCTCTGGATCCTATTTTCTCCTTTATAAAATGGGGATAATAGTGTTGGCTTTGTTGTTTTTCAGATTTACTGTAATCTCCTTGAAAGCGTTCCCAATGCCTGAAAAATCACACAGGAAATGTTAGGTGATCATTGTCCTAGACGTTCTGCTTTTCCTCTTAACATTCATGTATTAAGTCCACCTGGAATTTAGTTCCGGTGCAGGGTGGACATGAACGTGGCTGGCTTGCAGTGTGTGGCTCCCCACACCAGTAATTGATGGATCCGTCTTTTCACTGGGAGGTTGTCACGCTGCTTCTGTTGCATAGCAGCTTCCCAGATAGCCATCTCTGTGCTATCCCATTCCAAGCAGTTCCAGACTGCTTTTCTGTCCCTGGGACATGGTGTGTCTTTACTGTGGCCTTAACTGATGAGGACGAAGAGTCCAGTATTACCTCTACATTCTTCTCCAAAGTCATCACGGCCAGTTACCTTTTTTATTTATTCATGTGGATTTCAGGATCCACCTATCAAGCTTCACAAGGACCCAGAGACTAACATGTGGCCACAGGACCTTTTCTCCCAGACACACCACAACTCCCATTAGAACATTTTCCTGGCATTTTGCTTGTTTGTGTGAGAAGTTCTTGATTTTGAAGATGTTCTATTTAGTAACCCTTTCTATGCATCTACCGATACTGAGGCTTTTGGCTAGTTCCTGAAGTTCACCTTTGCCAAGGAATTTTAGCACTTTGGCTTCTCAGAGGTGCTCTCCTGTTTTGGAGCATGCTGGGTCTTCCTTCCAGGCCAGGCCATCTGTGGTTTTGTCAACATTAACAGGCGGTCAGCAGGGTTCCTTTTCCACCTAGTCTTGGTTTGCTCAGCCAAATTTCTGACATCTTTCTTCTTTCCAACTTTTCACATCGATCTTTTCTGATGTTATTACACCAGCTTAGGGCATGTAGGTGGATAAGTCCTATCTCAAAACTGTTTTTTAACTGTATTATTTTATCCATTTATATTTACTGTGATGATTGATGAATTTAGACTGAGTTTCAATAATGGCATTTTGTACTCTCTATTTATTGCAGTTTTCTTGACATTTTTTTTTCTTCTTTTCCGTCTGCGAGTACAGACTGAATAACTGATCAAAGTTCCTTTATTCCCTGTACTTCTGGTGCTGGTATGGAAGTCCCTCATTCAAGGGTAGTTCTTTTCATGGCGGACCATAAGCTTTGACGTGCACTCTTGCTTCAGTGACCTCTGGACCTCAGGACTGTGCCTCTCCCCCTCCCCCAACAGTGTGAAGACATGATTGTCTGCTTTTGCTACTTATTTCTTATTGGTCAACAGCTTCTTTTCAGAATTCTTTCAGGCTCTGAGTGGTAACTTTTTTTCAATCTTTATTTGTCTGAAGATGTCTTAGTTTTGTCTTTACTTTTGCACAATAGTTTATTATAATGTAGAATTTTAGATTTTTTTCCCCTTATAGCTCCATACAGATATCATTCCTTTCCTGTGGGCTTTTCTTATGGCTGAGGAGAAGATGTTCAAAGAATCACTTGCCCCTCAACTGCTATTACGGTTTTCTCTTTTTCTTGGGCAATCTTCATTTTGCTGTGTTGCATCTGTGAATGGGTACAGTTCACTTGTTTTCTGTGTTGAATTTGTGTATGTCCTGGTTGGTGTAGACTTGGGTTAGAATTTCTAGCAAGGCTTGCTTTCTTCACTCAGAGACAAGCCACACAAAGCTCTCTTGCTGTTCCCCCGGCCTACAACAAGTGCATGTGCTGGGGTGAGGCATCTGAGGAAGCTCAAGATGCATTGTCAAGACTCATTGTCACATTACTCTCCAATTAAACACTACTCCCACCAACAGTTCCTAAACAGAGTTTCCCAGTTTTCTTGTTAACCTGGACCAGTGGTTTTCAACTGGGGGCAATTGTGCTGCCCAGGAGACATTTTTGGTTCTCTCAGCTGGGGATGGGATACTATCTGGTGTGTGCAGGCTGGGGTGCTGCTGAGCATCCTTTGTATTCAGGAGCTGCTCGCCCGAAACCAAGTGTAACCCTAACCCTAACGTCAGTCATGCAGAAGTGGAGAAGCTCTGCTTTAGACAAGGACTCAGTTGGACTAATCCAGGTCTGTATGTCCTTTCTGTCTCTCCCAACACCTGGTGCTTAACAGCGACTCAGTAAGCTTTACAAAACACCAAACAAACATTAACTTTTAAAATAATTCTGGCCAATATGACAAATGACAAATTGTGTCTTGTTTTAGTTTGAATTTATTAGTTACCTGTATTTCTTCTTTTGCAAAGCAACCATTCATTTTCTTTGCTTAGGTGAACATACTAATACCTGTCTAATTATCTACAGCTGGGACCATGAAGATTAATTGGATTAATTGAGCTGAGTATCTGCAGATGCACTTTGAATAGTACGGAATGTTAGACAAATGAAGATATTATTACCACCGCATCCTGTCCAAGCAGCCCCCACCCTTGGAAGGGGACTGAAGCTCTGTGACTGGGTGCTCGCTGCACATGGGGGAGTGGGGCACTGGAGTCCAGCCATCACTCTGCAGCCAATAGAGTCACCCCAGGCATGTACCTTGGGGGAGTCCCCCTCCTCTGTTCACACTGACTACTTGATATTTTCCCAGATGCTTTCACATGTCTGCAGGTCCTGGCAGCTCCCTGTGACTGGTGCTTGGAGTGCTGTTGTTGGCAGGTGAGGATCGAAAGCTGAGAGCACCAACACCAGTGATTTAGGAGGGGGATGAGTTCTCCCACCTGGCTGCAGCTTCTGTACTCCTGCACCTGGCTCTTCCCTCGGGCCCAGCATGAGAGGAAGCAAGGCTAGGGCTTCCTGTTAGTGCCCAGAACTGAGAGCTGATGTGCAACACTGGAAAGGCATTTGTGCCTCCCACAAAGGCACCAGAGCATGGGCAGACCTTGGGAAACACTGTGGCTTCCTCTCTCTCCTGTGCTTCCATGAAACACCACCCAGCAAAGTAAGAGGTAGGTATGTCACCTAATGCAAGGGAGACAAAAGCACAAATAAACTGTCGGGCCCATCAAAATGAAAAACTTCCGCAAAAAAGAAAAGACAGCATAGTGAATGGGAGGAGGTATTTATAAATGACGTATCTGATAAGGGGTTACTATCAAAAATATATAAAGAACACATACAACTCAACACCCCAAAACCCAAATAATCCAGTTTAAAATGGGCAGAAGACATGAATAGACATTTCTCCAAAAAAGATATTTAGATGGCCAGCAGACTCATGAAAAGATGGCTCAGAATCATTCATCACTGAGGAGATGCAGATCAAAACCATCATGAAGTATCACCTCACACCTGTCAGAATGGCTAGAATGAACAACACAAGAAACAAGTGTTGGCGAGGATGTGGAGAAAAAGGAACCCTCCTGCACTGCTGGTGGGAATGCAGACTGGTGAAGTCACTGTGGAAGACAATATGGATGTTCCTCAAAAAATAAAAATAGACTTATCATGTGACCCAGTAATTGCACTACTGGGGACTTACCCAAAGAAAATGAAAACACTAACTTGGAAAGATATATGCCCACCCCATGTTTATTTCAGCGTTATTTCTAATAACCCATGTATGGAAGCAACCCAAGTGTCCATCAAAATATGAATGGATAAAGAAGTTGTGGTATATATACACAGATGTGGTGTTTACACACACACACACACACACACACACACACAGTATTATCCAGCCATCAGAAAGAATGAATTCTTGCCATTTGCAACAACAGGGATGGACGTAGGGAGTATAATGTTAAGTGAAATAAGTCAATCAGAGAAAGATAAATGCCATATGATTTCACTTATATGTGGAATTTAAGAGAGAAAACAGATGAATAAAGAAAAGAAAGAAAAACCAAAAAAAAAAAAAAAAGAAAGAAAGAAAAAACAGTCTCTTAATTACAGAGAACACACTGATGGTCACCAGAGGGGAGATGGGTGGGAGGTGGGTTAAACAGGTGATGGGGAGTAAGAGTACACTTATTATGATGAGTTCTGAGTATAGAATTCTCAAATCACTATATTGTACACCTGAAGCTAATATAAAACAATATGTTAGTTATACTGGAATTAAAAAAAAAAAAAAAAAAAGGAGATAACCATACCTCCATGGTTCCTAGAGTCTTTGGGAGTGACAGCCCCTTAATCTGATGAAATCTGTGGGTTTGGAAAATATGTGATTTTATAGCTGATTTCAGGGGCTTCAGGGTCCCCTGTTGACAAACCCCGGGCTCCAGGAATCCTTGGTTAGAGGCAGCAGCCTATACTAAGCTGGACATGAGTGTCCCTATCAAGGGGCACCAGAAATCATGTAAAATCACCCAGGTGGTCAGAGGACATGCAGGTCCCCAAGTTCCTTGCTTCTTCCCACATCTGCATTTTTTACATGCTGTGCATCTCATGGGGGGGATGTTGCTGCCTTTACTGAGAGCTGGTACTGATGGCTGAGATGTCACTTTCTCTGTGGCCTGTGGCCTGTTTCCTCACCTCCCTGGGGGCAGCTGGAGCATCAGGCTAGATCCCCAGAGCACCATTCTGCCATCTTTGACTGTACTCATAGTAATATTCTTTGAAAATTGTTGTGACTGCACATTAGGTCATCAGTTAGATGACAGTTCTGTATTCTTGGTCACTTAAATTTTTTCTCAATATTCACCATTGTAACTCTCACACCTTTGGCATATCACCTCATTCTTAATTTCTTTTTCTTCATCTAAGATTATTTCTTAGGATATTTTCCTGTAAGTTTGAGAGCATCAGATGCTCTCCATGCTGGCGGCTACTCGCTCGTACTCCCCAGGCCTGCACATTCTCCGTTTCACCTGTATTTGACTGCCAACAAGCGTTAAAGCTCTTAAAACATTTCCCAAGCTTGTAGGTGAGAAACCGTATGTTGTTATTGAATTCAGTCCGTGTCTCATGAATTTGAGCATTTGCCTTTTCTTTTGTGATTATGTGTTTATGTCTTTGGGCCACTTTTTACTGGGTGTTTTTCATTTTCTGATCTAAGAGATCTTTTTCTGTTTTAAGAATATTATACATATATAATACAAGTATTTTCTATATGTTATTACTTCCCTTATAACTCTGTGGTCATTAATCCACATGGAATTTATATCAGTGCAAGTCATGAAGTTGTTTCATCCCAGATGATCAGCTAGTTGTCACATCTATTGAATTGTTCACTTCTGTACTATTGATTTTAAATATCACTCTTACCACACAGTATGCCTGGGTTCATTTCTAAATTTCTATAGTTGTTTTTGGATAGTAACAGTCCATTTTAGTTCAGTGTTCATGTTTTGTTGAGACAAGCCAAACATGGGCCATTGCCCTTCTCCCTCCTTTTTCCTTTCTTCTCTCCCTCTATCTCCCTCCATCCTCTACCTGCCTCCAACCCCTGCATCTTCCTCCTCTCTCCTCCATCCCCTTCCATGCCTCCAGTCCCCTCCATCCCTCCTCCATCTCTCTCTATCCCCCCATCCCCACCATCCCCCCTCCATACCCCGTATCTTCCCCTCCCTCTTTATCTTTCCCCCTCCATCCCTCCCCATCTCCCTCTATCCCTCTCCATCTGCCCTCCATCCCCCTCCCTCCCCATCGTCCTCCTTCACCCCCCTCCATCCTCTTCTATCTCCCTCTGTGCCCTCCCTCCCCTCCCATCTCCCTCTCACTCCTTTTTTATCTTTTAGGCACTGATCTTATAATTTGTTCTTCCTGATAAACTTTAGAATCATGTTGTCAAGCTTCAGAAAGCCTCATGTTAGCATTTCAATTGGAATTTCACTAAATTTATAGCTTAATTTTAAAATGTTTGATATTTCACTACATCATACCTTCTCATTCAAGAATGTGATGTATCTTTCAATTCTTTCATTGTCTTTTCTATTCCTTGGCAAAAATTTTATAATATTTTTCACTAAGTCCTGTACATTTCCTGTCGAGATTATCCTGAAGTATGTTATATTTTCGTGGCTCTTGTACGTGGACTCCTTCCCAGAGTCTCCGGCTTGTTATTGTGGATAAAGGATCTCGCTGATTTGTTAACAGGTCATTCAGTACCTCAGTAGCCTTTTTGCTTCCCAGCTAGACATTTTTTTTTTGCATGAAAATAATAATCTTCTTTTTATTTTTCTAATAGACCATTTAAAGATTTTTGATTATTTTTGGTAGAACAATGATAGAAACAAATATGGTGGGGATTTTCACCTTTTGGCAGGCATTGATGGATTAAGTGTATTACTTTTCTGTGTAGTATTTCGCGAGGACAGTTACTTTTTATCATGACAACGAATTTTTCTCCGAATTGGTTTTACTGAGGAATTTTGTCAGGAGTGAGTGTCTATTTCATCAGATGCCCACCACGCCTGTATCCATGTGCCCGGTGGTGATGCGGCGTTGGTTGTGGTCTAACCTCTTGTGGAGTACCTCTCGTTAACTCTGTAACTGCTTGTGTGAGTGTCCTTCCGCCCTTAACTCTTCCTCATTGCTTCCTGCTGCTGTGTCAATACGCTTGTGCCGATGTGAGATACGTTATCATTTAATAGAAAGTTTAACCCACTTACTTTCTTGTCATGATGGATAGAATACATTTGACCTTTGTTTTATCATCCTATTTCCTGTATTGACGCTTCCTTGTGATTTTCTTTGCTATACGAATTATATTGTCTTTGATCGTTCTTCCTAGAAGATGTGTGTCCTGCTTTGTGTTGACATTAATAGTTACCTTTAAAGATGCAAACTTGTATTTCTTTAGTTATCAGTATCAAGAAGACTAAGTAGCCGTTGCATCCCCGTCACATAACATAAGGGATATACCAGTTAGGAAAACTTTTGGCTGAGGGGCGCTCGGGTGGCTCAGTCGGTTAAGTGTCTGCCTTTGGCTCAGGTCATGGTCCTGGGGTCCTGGGATCAAGCCCCGCCCTGGGCTTCCTATTCAGCGGGGAGTCTGCTTCTCTCTCTGCCCCTCCCTACCCCCGCTTGTGTTCTTTCTCTCTCTCAAATACATAAATAAAAATGTTAAAAAAAATCTTTTTGGCTCAAAGAAACAGAAGCTTGTTCACTATGGCTTAAATAAGCTTATTTTTCTTAAGTGACAGAACTCTGGAGACAGTCAGCTCTCAGCATTGGTTCCGTCGCTCCACAATATCAGAGTGAACATCTCCGCCTTTTTGTTCCTTACAGTAGCAAAACGGCTGCCACAGGTCCAGTCACCGTACTGACACTCAAAGCAGTAAGAATAAGGGAGGGTCTATGCAACTGTTTCTATTGTGGGAGTCCCAATTCCTAGGAGACTTTGATTAACATCATATTGTCCAGGCACTGGCACACGTCCCTTCCCCACAAGTCCCTTCCCCACATCGTCAGAGGTTGCTGAGAGCTGAGCAGCTGTCCTGCTCAGGGACTGTGGGTGGCAGGGTGCCCCAGAACAATTACCACACTTGTCCTTTCTCCCATTATAATGCCGACTCTGGGGACTTTCCCCCAGAATGAATATTTTCTCATGTGGATTATAACATATCATGTAAACCATCAGTTAAAACGGAGAATGATTTAAAATATCCCGAGAACATAGTAGGTGGTTAAAAACCATCAGCTGAACTATCTTTCCAGCCAATTCGTGAATCACCTACCTTTGGGTGGCCATGCTTCAGTTGCCAAATTTTATACCATTTATTCTCTGATCTTATTTTTTAATCTGGATTTCATTCCAACATTACTGCCTTTTCTTATTCCAAGTATAAGCAAAATACATTTTGTTTCAAGTAAGGTCTCTTGAATTATCTATGAAACAAGTTCCTCCAATAAAAAACACACAAAGCCAATACTGCCAGGAGTAAACCAACAGATGCCCACCTCTTTCTGCTGGTTTGCGCTCTAATCTTACAGCACTTCTGTGTTCACATACACTGGTGTGTCTTCTGGTTAACTTGTTTGTGGCCGCGGAGTGTTTCTCGTTTAACACAGAGATCTGAGAGGCCGTAAAGTGGCAGGAGGTCGCTGGCCGAGACCACCCCTCTGCATTCCCCAGAGCATGGTGCACAAGCAGCAAGCCTTGTTTGAGGCTCTGTGTTTGCCTGCAAAGTCTGATATGTTTAGATTTATTTATGTTGCGAAGTTTATGTAATTATTTACCTCGTCATCACTTCCATTGACACTCACCAGCTGAGAGTTACGAGATGCGTAAGGCGTGGCTGCGTCTGTGTGGTGCTTTGGAAAGAACTCAGAAGTCAGACTAGTGGGGCTCACCCCCGGGGGCTTGTTCTACAAGTTACATGGTGTGACTGGGGTCTCTTGGGATTCTTCTTGTGTCTCAGTTCGTAGTTAGCACATTTTGAGAAATTGATTTGTAACATCAGGTTGGTACATTGTGGGATTACCGTGCACACTTGGGGTTGTATGGAAGGGCTCAGAATACTGAGTGTGTTTTCCCCTTGGCGCGTGTCTTCCCCTTGGTGAGCCTTGAGCTCTTCAGTGATCCCACCATGCTCCGCTCCGCCTGTGGCTGTCCTCTGTTGCTTTCCCGGGCACTCTGTTCAGGGGCATTTATACCAAACAGCTGGCCCCGGTGCCCATCATCCTCACTGCACCCAGGCTGACAGAGCCCTGCCCTGATCGCATTGTGGGGGAACAGTCCTGGGTATCTAGGGTGCATGGGTGGGGTCGCTCATGACATAGGCCTGCACACCTGCTTGAGGACAGTCTAACTCGCTAGGGTGGGCGTGTTGGGGATTTTCCCAGGAAGGAATGGGAAACCTCCTCATCAGATGTGGTCACCCTGCTTCTTTAGAAAAGACAAGTCATCTGATGTGCTCCCCTGTGCTTCTGCCCACTCCCTGGGGTGCCACTTGACACCTGAGACCTTGGAACACCTGCGTATCGGTGGTCCCTCCACGGTCCCTCCACGGATGTCACCTGGTCCGGTGTGCTCTTGCCCTCGCTCAATTTTGTTTCTGGCTCTAGCACAGTTATCACGTGGCATGTGTTTAGGACGGGCTCCTGGAGCTGCTCATTGTCTGTCTCCCGTGGAAGCCGCCTTCACTTTGTTTGTAGCTGTGCACACTACTGCAGTGGGGCCTGGCACGTGGGAGGTGCTCACGGAGTGCTTGCACAGTGATCAGTCAATGAGGGAGAGAAGGTGTGGTGGGATTGTCCTGTAAGGATCGGGCAGCCAGCTGTGGGGAGCCACTGCCCCCGTTTGCATCTGCCCAAGGCTGGGAGGTTTCCCAGGATGTGGGACTTTCGGTGCTAAAATGGAGAGAGTTGGACAGACAGGGACAAGCTGGTCACCCTAATGACAACCTCCCTGAATGTCCCCCGTCAGCGAAGTCAAGCCGCGGAGGGAGTGAGTGTCCAGGGTCTTGCGAGGACATCAGAGGGCGGCTGTCCCCGGTCCCGCACACTCGCTTCACGGAGTGGGGTCTGCCGATGGCATGGGGGCCGGTGGCATGGGCGGTGTGAGGAGGCGGCAAGGAGGGACAGAGGAGCTGGAAATACTGACTATGTGACCAGGGAGCAGTGGGCAGGGCCGGAGGGAGAGACTGTCGGCCATGCGGTGGTGGTGGGACTGTAGTTAAGGTGGGGAGTAAGGACGGATGGGAGCATAAGGAAATTCCCCTTTTTGATATCCGTGTCCTGGTGTGAGTGACCTATTGGTCAGCCCGGGCTTATGTGTACTTTGAGGTGGGTCACCTAATGCGCCCGTCTGTACCCAGCCTGGGGGCTGGGGGTCCCCGTGGGCCCTTCTTTCTTCCTCAGGCTTCCGTTGCTCAAGTTGGTGGCCTATAAGCAGCCTCTACACAGGGCATCTGCATCCCGGCCATGGCACCCCGTTCCTTAACGGTAGACACTGAGCCCCAAATCACGGCCTGATGGTGAAGGAGGGGTAGGCTGCTGTCTGGATGCAGGAGGACGGGGGACACCGTTTCCAACTGATGGGAACTGCACGGAGCCCAGGCTGCGTTACCACATTCTCAGACTTGCTGGTGGGCATGTGCAAGTCCTCCTCTCCCTGACTTCCCTTCTTCTCCCTGCCTCGAGGGTACCTGAGCCCCGCTTTGCCAGGCACCGCGCCAATGCAGATGACAAGGCTCGTGTGGCGGGGGAGGAGCGGCCTGACAGGAGATGTGGGTGGGGGCCACCTGCCGGGTGTGCCTGGGGCGCCCCGCGCTGTCCCTGCATTTGAAACCGCCGGCAGACACGTGGGGCCAGGAGGCATGCCTCCCCATTCTGCTTGACCCTGATCTAGGCTGCCAGGGGGTGGGGGTGGGGGGGGTGGTCCTCGCGAGTCCTCTTGTCTGCTGAGTCGCGACGCGGGGCACAAGCCTGAGTATCTTGAAGGGAAAGCAGGAAGCTGTGGAGGGAAGACAGGAGCAGACACGTGCTTTGCAGACTTGGGAGCAGGTGGGAGCCGGGTGCCTCTGTGATCGTATGGCTGACAGACAGTGGCCTTGGCATCGCTTCTCCTGGAGCCGAGCGGACCCCCGTATTGCCTGCTGGACGCTTCGTCCGGGCCTGCAGCTGGCCCCTCCACCCGGCAGTTTTGTGGCCACGCAGTCAAACAGAGCAGCTCCATCGGCGCCAGCCCAGAGTCTGCCTTGAGCCACAGAAGCGGTGCCCCTACTGGGCCACCCGTAGCTGCAGCTTTCTGCTGCATGGCACTCGTCTTCTGTCACCAGCCGGCTCCGGGGTGACAGTCAGTCACACTCCAGTGACTTCCTCCCATGTTCCCCAGAACATCTTCAGACTGAAAGGGAGTCTCCAATTAGGTGCCTTTTTTTTTTTTTTTTTCCTTTCCAAACCCAGACAATGTTCAGTAATTAAAGGAGTGGTTTAGATATGCCGTAGAGATCGTGTTCTTCCGCAAGGAAGAGCCAGGTGACGGCACACGTGCGCGTATGAGCTCACCCTTGGGCCGCTTCTGGGCTGGTGACCCGAGGACTTGCTGGGAAGGAGGGAGGTGAGTTTGCTCTGAGAGAAAACTCCTTCTTGTTCGAGGGGGCAAGCTTGTGAGCGTGTGCTGCTGCCTTTGTTAAAATGTCTTTCTCATCTTTTATGAATGAGATTTGGTTCAGGGGGACTATCTTGTGGGAGAATTAAAACTCTGCCTTGGAAGGCAGTTTTAAGAACCGGCTGGGGTTTAGGAAAAAGGGACTCAGCAGCTGGGATCGGGTGTTCTGGCCATAGGGGATAGGATTCCTGGGCAGTGGGTCTGCAGAGGGTGGTTGGCGAGAGACAAACATTGCCGGGGTCCGCATGTACCCCTCAGCCCCTGCTTTGCTCCAGGACCTCGATAGTGTCCTAACTGAGAACCTGGTGTTTGGAGACTGAAAAGCTTGGATTTGAGACCTCGCTTGTGACCTTGGGCAAGCCTCAGTTTCCCCATCTGTAAAATGAGGAAATGGTCACAGCTTGGGGAGGGGATTAGCTGAGACCGTTGGTGCAAAGAGCTCAGTGCACAGCAGCGGAAGGATGGCCAGCCTCAGCACAGCTTCCTTGCAGAGGCCTCGCTCAGCCTGGCAGGGCTCCTTCTGCCCTGGAGCTGGTCTTTTGAAGGCTGTGGCAGTCCATGCCGCCCTTCTGTCTTGGTACCTTTTCCTGCAAACCCCTTTCTCTCCATGACCGACAAAGCTTAACCCACAGGATGTTCACAGCAGCATTATTTGGAAGTAGAAACCACCCCAGGGTCCATCAACTGATGGATGAGTATTCTAAATAATATAATAATATTTAATATATACAATACTATATAACGATAGAGAACTTGAGTTTGAGGGAGTCCTTTCCACAGAGCAGAAGTGCTGTTCCTGTAGGCACCTGAGGAGCCAACCCCTTCTGCTCCCTCTCCCTCCTTCCACCTTTCTCTCTCTGGAACATTCCCGGAGGTCCCCTAGTGCACTTGGCAATTGCTTGCTAGTAAGGCCCACACTTGCTGGCTGAAAACCACGTCTGTCCTTTCATGTAGGAAAACCACAGCACTCGTTTCCAAGGGTAAGTGTCCTCAGTAATCACGCCTGAAGCCCCCCTTTGCTGGAGGAGTCTGACTGCCAATTCACGCTCTCTAAGCTGTCGAGACTGATTGCCTGAGAAAGACCAGGAAGTGGCCCAGTAAGGCCTGTCGCGTGGCGACCATGGAACTCGCCGGCTGCGCCTGCGCGTGGATCAGGGCCCTGGTCTCGGGCTCCCTGGGAAGCATTAGATATGAAATGACTCTGACGATGTGGCCCAGAGATCGCAAGCGCAGAGCTTGGGACTACATGATCCAGTGAGAAAATATAAATGGAAAATCACTGGTGCTGAAATTTTATTGCCGAGTTATTTATCTTTGTTATCACTTTCTGAACACTTTTGTGCTTTTTGTTCATGGCAATGGGTAGAGGTGCTCCTACTTATGCTTTAAGCAGAGATTAGGAGGGAAAAATATTCCTCACAGCACCACAAAATACCAGATTAAGTTTCAGCCAGGCCTGTGATTTCTCTCATTACAATGAAATATCTAGAAATTGAAATACCAATAATAAAAGAAAAATGTTTGCTGTCCTTTTACACAGATAGTTCACGTGGTTTCCTAGTGATGCCACTCAGCATTTCTTATTAGGATAATAATGGTAAGAGCAGGGCTCCCAGAAAGCTGTGGCCTGGGACTTTGTGGCTCCGGTCTGAGCTGGTGGTGCAGGGATTGTGGGCGGCTTCCGAGTGGACAGCCGCTGGCTGCTGAGGGGGGACCAGACCACGCAGACGCTGCCTGTGTCACTGACGGTAATTATGCCCATCTTTTACTTTTTCATAGAGCTGATTACTTTTAAGAATCATAGTCTACATTCTTTGATTTAAAAAATTACATGTAATGTTTATTAAAAGGGAAACTAATTTTGTTTATGAACTAAAAATATCCACTCAAAACATATGCATGCATAAACATATGTTTAAGTTTTAACAAAGGCTCAGGCTTCTTATGTTCATTCCTCATGCAGTGATTTCCTGCTGTGTTCAGAGGAAAAAGAAACACATTTTCCTTCTTGAATTCTCTGACTTGATTTTTTACAGTAATCGGGGATGCAGCAGCATCCCCTGTTCAGATGCAGAGTGAACGGCTGTTCTCCGAGGCCTGTGGACCAGAGCACCGAGGCAGGTACCTGGGAGCTTGTTAGAAATGAAAATTCTGTGGGTGCCGGGCTGGCTCAGTGGGTAGAACATGCCGCTCTTGATCTTGGGGCTGTAAGTTAAAGCCCCATGTTGGGTATAGAGATTACTTAAAATCCTAAATAAATAAACAAGGCAGAAATGCACATTTCTATCCCCTCCCTGTCCCCAAGCCTCAGGGCTCAGCGACCTGTGTCAACAGTGCTCACCTTCCAGGTGACTGACGAGGGCTTTGGAGGTGCAGAGGCCACCTTGCTATGACGCTTACAGTTGGATGTGGTTATACCATTGTTTGGGGTCAAATGCCTGGGTTCAAACCCAGAGTCACCCCCTCCATCTTCTAGCTCTGTGACCTCAGGATGTCACGTTTTCACTGGCTCACCCTCCGAGAATATTTTGTAGGGAGGATCAGCTGTGGGGGATGTTTTCAGTTGCTCTTGGGCCTACGTCCCATTCTTTGTTGGCCCCAGAGGGCCCCCTTCCCACCGTGCCACCTAGCCCAGCAGTCGGACAGATCTTCTAGGAGGAAGAAACCCAGGTTTGCACTGTGGCCAACGATGTTCAAGAGCCGCTGTCTAAGTGTAAGTCAGAGGTGTGGGTAACTGCTTGCGGAGGAAGTTTACTGCCTCAGGAACGGGATAAAATCTTGACCCGGAATAGAGGAAGGGATGGATCTCAAGATAAAGCAAGTGAGAAACGTCAGTCTCCATGGCAGTGGGTTCGGGCTGCTGCTTGGGAGCCCGATGATGGCAGATGGCATGGTCCACAAATGGTCAGAATGATATTCCCCATCCCACAGGTCCTTATAGACTCTGGGGTCAGGGGCTGGCAGGTGGTGGCAAGAACGGAAAGGCTTTGCTACTGTCTGGGACAAGGCAAGTCTCCTTCCTCTCTGGGAGAGAGAGAATGCTCCACGGCATGTGTTTCCAATTCACAGGGCAGGTCTTGGTGTGTGGGAAGTGCTGAAAACAAGAAGCCAAGGTTGCTTACTGGTTCTGTACAGTAGCTGTGCTTGGGAACTCCCCTGGACCCCAGAGTGGCCATGTGCTAACCCAGTGCTCATCTCGAGGAGCCCGGGGAGGCTCTCCTAGAGGACAGGGGATGATGGTGGTGCTAATGATGATTGAGGCGGGCCAGGAGCAGACAGCCAAGAAAGAACTCCTGAGCAGACAGCCAAGAAAGAACTCCTGAGACATTTTTGGTGTTAAAAAAAACGTGTTTTTATTAAAGCACAGGGGCAGGACCCATGGGCCGAAAGAGTTACCCTGGGATTATGAGGAGTGACTGATTATATACTTTCAAGTTAGGGGGCAGATAGAGATAAAGGATATTTCCAGAAGGCTGTTCATGTGTCAGAGATTTCCAGGATCCTGTACATCTGGGTGTTGTCAAGCTAAGGTTGCTTTCTGCCTCTAACCAAGCTTCAGCAGGAAGGCAGCTGGGAGTTCTGGGGGAATGTCATACTCTACCTGTCTCAGGTGTTTATCAGCGAGCGATAAGTGCTAAGGAAATTTATTTTTATCCACATTTATTTATTTATTTATTTTGCCTTTGTTCTCCACATCAGTGATGATGTTGGCAGCTAATGCTTCCTGGTTGGTCATCGCGAGCCAGAGTCTCAGCAAAGGGTCTGATCCACCCTGTCCTCATAGAAAACCCCGTGGGGTAGGTCCTGCTCTCCGTCCCTGGCTTCAGGTCGGGGACATGAGGCATCAAGAGGCTGTGTAACTTGTCCCTGTCATGCCGTCGCCAGCTGCCCTGGGGTCTCGGTGTTAACACCTCCAGGCCCCACGTGTTTCAAGGTTGTATGATGTATCTAATGTCATTCCACCTTTCAGACCACTCTATGAGGGAGTGGGAGTGGGGATTATCCCATTCTTTTCTAGTTTGGCACTTAGGTGATGGGCCTGCAGTGACACGGGGGTGGGGTGGCAGGCGGGCTGTGGCGGGGGGCATGAGCATGCTGTTTGGGAGAGGGTCTCGGCTGGTAGAGGAGAGGTCGGGTGAGCGGCCATAGATGTGAGGCCCCATCCCTGGAGCTGGGATTTCATTTGGAAGGACCTGGGTGGCCACAGACCATACTGGATGTGTGTGGGTGAGATTCGTCTCTGGTCTGGAGGCAAGTTTGGGGTGAGCGAGGAGAGCAGAGGGCATGCGGACCCAGCAGGGCTGAGGTGCCGGCTTGGCAGGGCCCAGGGGCTGATGAAGCCTGTGCAGGTCTGGAAGAGCAGGTGCCCTGGCAGCTTCTTCAGGGCGTGCAGACACGGAGGGAGGCGGCTGCACCACCTGAGGCGGGGAGTACGGGGGTGGGCGTGGGGGGCCAGCGGCTCCCTCCCTCTCTCATCTGCTGGCAGTCCCGCAGATGGGCCTCCGCTGCTGGGAGTGGCCAGCGGTGATACCGCGCCTCACTTTCCTGGGTTAGAGACAGGGAGTTGTGCGGTGGCCGCTCAAGCAGCTGGCCTGCCTTGTGAGCGGGGCGCCAGGTGCCGCACAGGCTCAGGCCTGGGGGGAAGAGGTGTGGCGAGGCACCTGCTGGCGGCCCAGCAGTGAGGCCAGAGGCCAGCGCGGGCTACTCGGCGCGCTGGAAGTGCTGGCTCTCTTCTCGGAGGGGAGACGGGGGTCGCACAGAGTCCCCCGGGAGCCAGCCCTGAGCAGCGGCTGTCATGCTGGTGGGAACATGTTGACAGTGCATGGCCCAGCGCGGAGCATGCCCCCTGGCCAGCCCTGGTGCCCCCGTGTCCGGCTACTGCGCTCGAGGATGCAGCTGGGAGCCGGCGCGGGGTCGGGGCGAGCGTGCGAGCGGGGTAGCCGGCACACCCAGTGCGACTCTCTTCCTGACCGTGTTACTGGCCAAACGCACAGAGGAGGCGCGTCTAGGCAGCGAGGAACTCGCGGATGAAGTGGTTCTCCCAGAAGCAGACTGACCCAGTTATTGCCAGAATTGCTCGTAGGGAGCTGGAAGTAGTTTCAAAGAAGGAACAGCGTCAGAAAAGCTCTCGAGTGGGAGGAAGAGCCGTGGTCAGGAGCACGGTTGCGGTTGCGTCAGCGGTGCGAACTGCTGGCCGCCGATCTCCCGCGAGGTGAGGGCCTGTCTGGGGAGGCGACCCCCACGGCTCAGGAAAGCCCCGCCGTGGCCTCCTGCAGTCCGTGTGCGCCCATAAAACATGCAGACTCATTTCTTTTACCCCAACTGCTTGCAATAAGCTCGGGGTTGACATCCGCCTCTCTGAGGAAAATAGGACACTGAACCATAAAATGATTTTTTTTAATTTATTTATTTTCAGCGTAACAGTATTCATTGTTTTTGCACCACACCCAGTGCTCCATGCAGTACGTGCCCTCACTATTACCCACCACCTGGTTCCACAACCTCCCATCCCCCGCCCCTTCAAAACCCTCAGGTGGTTTTTCAGAGTTCATAGTCTCTCATGGTTCATTTCCCCTTCCAATTTCCCTCAACTCCCTTCTCCTCTCCATCTCCCCATGTCCTCCATGTTATTTGTTATGCTCCACAAATAAGTGAGACCATATGATACTTGACTCTCTCTGCTTGACTTATTTCGCTCAGCATAATCTCTTCCAATCCCGTCCATGTTGCTACAAAAGTTGGGTATTCATCTTTTCGGATGGAGGCATAATACTCCATCGTGTATATGGACCACATCTTCCTTATCCATTCGTCCGTTGAAGGGCATCTTGGTTCTTTCCACAGTTTGGCGACCATGGCCATTGCTGCTATAAACACTGGGGTACAGATGGTTCTTCTTTTCACTACATCTGTCTCTTTGGGGTAAATACCCAGCAGTGCATTTGCAGGGTCATAAGGAAGCTCTATTTTGAATTTCTTAACGAATCTCCACATTGTTCTCCAAAGTGGTTACACCAACTTGCATTCCCACCGACAGTGTAAGAGGGTTCCCCTTTCTCCACATCCTCTCCAACACACGTTGTTTCCTGTCTTGCTAGTTTTGGCCATTCTAACTGGTATAAGGTGATATCTCAATGTGGTTTTAATTTGAATCTCCCTGATGGCTAGTGATGATGAACATTTTTTCATGTGTCTGATAGCCATTTGTATGTCTTCATTGGAGAAGTGTCTGTTCATATCTTCTGCCCATTTTTTGATATCATTATCTGTTTTGTGTGTGTTGAGTTTGAGGAGTTCTTTATAAATCCTGGATATCAACCTTTTGTCTGTACTGTCATTGGCAAATATCTTCTCCCATTCTGTGGGTTGCCTCTTTGTTTTGTTGACTGCTTCCTTTGCTGTGCAGAAGCTTTTGATCTTGATGAAGTCCCAAAAGTTCATTTTCACTTTTGTTTCCTTTGCCTTTGGAGACATACCTTGAAAGAAGTTACTGTGGCTGATATCGAAGAGGTTACTGCCTATGTTCTCCTCTAGATTCTGATGGATTCCTGTCTCACATTGAGGTATTTTATCCATTTCGAGTTTATCTTTGTGTACGGTGTAAGAGAATGGTCGAGTTTCATTCTTCTACATATAGCTGTCCAGTTTTCCCAGCACCATTTATTGAAGAGACTATTTTCCACTGTATATTTTTTCCTGTTTTGTCAAAGATTATTTGACCACAGAGTTGAGGGTCCATATCTGGGCTCTCCACTCTGTTCCACTGGTCTATGTGTCTGTTTTTATGCCAGTACCACGCTGTCTTGGGGATCACAGCATTGCAGTAAAGCTTGAAATCAGGTAACGTGATGCTGCCAGTTTTGTTTTTGTTTTTCAACATTTCATTAGCAACTGGGATCTCTTCTGATTCCATACAAATTTTAGGATTATTTGCTCCAGCTCTTTGAAAAATACCGATGGAATTATGATTGGAATGGCGTTAAAAGTATAGATTGCTCTAGGCAGTATAGACATTTTAACAATGTTTATTATTCCGATCCAAGACCATGGCATGGTCTTCCGTCTTTTTGTGTCCTCTTCAATTTCTTTCATGGGTGTTCTGTAGTTCCTCGAGTATAGATCCTTTACCTCTTTGGTTAGGTTTATTCCCAGGTATCTTATGGCTCTTGGTGCTATAGTAAATGGAATCGATTCTCTATTTTCCCTTTCTGTATTTTCATTGTTAGTGTATGAGAAAGCCACTGATTTCTTACATTGACTTTGTATCCTGCCACGTTACTGAAATGCTGTATGAGTTCTAGTAGTTTGGGGGTGGAGTCTTTGGGGTTTTCCATATAAAGAATCATGTCATCTGTGAAGAGAGAGACTTTGACTTCTTCCTTGCCAATTGGATACCTTTTATATCTCTTTGTTGTCTGACTGCTGTTGCTAGGACTTGTAATACTGTGTTGAACAAGAGTGGTGAGAGTGGGAATCCTTGTCGTGTTCCTGATCTCAATGGGAAGGCTGTGAGCTTTTTCCCATTGAGGATGATATTTGCTGTGGGTCTTTCATAGATGGATTTTTTATGAAGTTCAGGAATGTTCCCTCTATCCCTTTACTTTGAAGCGTTTTAATCAAGAACGGATGCTGGATTTTGTCAAATGCTTTTTCTGCATCAATTGAGAGGACCATGTGGTTCTTCTCTCTTCCCTTATTGATTTGTTCTGTTACATTGATTGATTTGCAATTGTTGAACCATCCTTGTAACCCAGGGATGAATCCCACCTGGTCATGGTGGATAATCTTTTTAATGTGCTGCTGGATCCTGTTTACTAGGGTCTTGTTGAGAATCTTAGCATCCATATTCATCAGTGATATTGGTCTGAAATTCTCCTTTTTGGTAGGGTCTTTGCCTGGTTTGGGGATCAGGGTAATGCTGGCTTCATATAAAGAGTCTGGAAGTTTTCCTTCTGCTTCAATTTTTTGAAACAGCTGCAGGAGAGTTGGTGTGATTTCTTCTTTGAAAGTTTGGTAGAATTTCCCAGGGAATCCGTCAGGTCCTGGGCTCTTGTTTTTTTGGGAGGTTTTTGATTGCTGCTTCAATCTCGTTACTAGATATCGGTCTATTCAGGTTGTCAGTTTCTTCCTGGTTCAATTTTGGGAGTTTATAGTTTTCCAGGAATGCATCCAGTTCATCTAGGTTGCTTAGCTTATTGGCACATAACTGTTGGTAATTTCTGATGATTATTTCTATTTCCTTGGTGTTAGTTGTGACCTCTCCCTTTTCATTCATAACTTTATTAATTTGGGCTTTCTCTCTTTTCTTTTGGATTAGTGTGACCAATGGTTCATCGATCTTATTGATTCTTTCAAAAAACCAGCTTCTAGTTTCATTGATACATTCTACTGTATCTCTGGCTTCTACCTCATTGATCTCTGCTCTAATCTTGATTGTTTCCCTTCTTGTGGGTGGAGTTGGTTTGATTTGTTGTTGATTCTCCAGTTCTTTATGGTGTAGAGACAGCTGCTGTATCTGGATTTTTCAGTTTTTTTGAGGGAGGCTTGGATGGCTATGTATTTCCCCCTTAGAACCGCCTTTGCTGTATCCCATAGGTTTTGGACCGAGTGTCTTCATTCTCATTGGTTTCCACGAGTTGCTTAAGTTCTTCTTTGATCTCCTGGTTGATCCAAGCATTCTTAAGCAAGGTGGTCTTTAGCTTCCAGGTGTTTGAGTTCCTTCCAAACTTTTCCTTGTGATTGAGCTCCAGTTTCAAAGCATTGTGATCTGAGAATATGCAGGGAATAATCTCAGTGTTTTGGTGTCAGTTGAGTCTTGCTTTGTGGCTGATTATGTGGTCTATTCTGGAGAAGGTTCCATGTGCACTAGAGAAGAATGAGTATTCGGTTGTTTTAGGGTAGAATATTCTGTATATAGCTATGAGGTCCATCTGGTCCAATGTTTCATTCAATGCTCTTTATTAATTTTCTGCTTCGATGATCTGTCTATTACTGAGAGGGGCATGTTAAGAACTCCTACTATTAATGTATTCATATCAATATGACTCTTTATCTTGATTAATAGTTTTCTTATGTAATTGGCTGCTCCCATATTGGGGGCGTAGATATTTACAATTGTTAGATCATCTTGGTGGATAGTCCCTTTAAGAATTATGTAGTGTCCTTCTGTACCTCTGACTACAGTCTTTACTTTAAAATCTAATTTATCTGATATGAGAGTGGCTACCCAGGCCTTCTTTTGAGGCCCATTGGCATGAAAGATGCTTCTCCATCCCTTCACTTTCAGTCTGGGTGTATCTTTAGGTTCAAAATGAGTCTCCGGCAGACAACATGTGGATGGGTCCTGTCGTTTTATCCAATCTGCAACCCTGTGTTGTTTTATGGGCGCATTTAGGCCATTCGCATTGAGAGTGATTATTGTCAGATACGTTTTTATTGATATCGTGTTACCTTTGAAGTCTTTCTGTCTGTAGATTGTCTCTATATTCCTGCTCAATGATGTTCTTAGGATTTTTTTCTCTTTTATAGAATGCCCCTTAATATTCCCTGCAGTGTCGGCTTGGTGGTTGCATAGTCTTTCAGGCCTTGCCGGTCTTGGAAATTCTTTATCTCTCCATCCATTTTGAATGTCAGTCTTGCTGGATAAAGTATTCTTGGCTGCATGTTCTTCTCATTTAGTGCCCTGATATATTTTGCCAGCCCTTCCTGGCTTGCCAGGTCTCTGTGGACAGGTCTGACGTTATTCTAATGGGCTTTCCTCTGTATGTAAGGAGCCTCTTTGTCCTAGCTGCTTTCAAGAGGGTCTGCCTACAATTATAGTTCTTCATTCTAACTATCAGGTGTCGCAAGGACTTTCGAGAATCTATCATTTTAGGGGGAAAACGTTCTGCCTCTAGTACATGAACACTCTTTCCATTCGTGAGATTGGGAAAATTTTCATAGACAACTTGTTCCACTACATCTTCTAGACTTCTTTCTTTCTCCTCCCCTTCAGGGTTTCCAATAATTCTGATGTTGGAACGTTTTATGGCATCATTTATTTCCCTGATTCTGTTTTCGTGGCTTCTGAGCTGTTTGTTCCAGGCTTCCTCCTGATCCTTTCTCTCTATCTGTTTGTCCTCCAGATCACTAATTCTATCTTCTGTCTCAGTTACCCTAGCTTTTATAGAATTTAGATTAAATTGGAATTCATTGAGAGCATTTTGAACATCATCCCTGGTGGATTTGAGTTCTGCCCTAACATTGTGAACATCATCCCTGGTGGCTTTCAGTTCTGCCCTAATCAATTCCATTTGGTCATCCATGGCTTTCTCCAACCTAGCTATTGCCTGGAAAATTGTTAGCCTGAATTCCTTTTGCAACATATTGTCTATGTCGATAGCCATTAGCTCTGTTGCAGAAGGTCCATCCTCTGTATTTTTCTTCTGATGGGCATTCCTTCTCCTAGTCATTTTGCTGAGAGCTGACTGAACAGATGCAGCTGGATGTGTTGACTGTGATGCAGTCAAGGTGCACCCTCGAACGCTTCTGTGCAATCAATTTTCCCCACCAAAACAAGAGAAAAAAGAAAACAAAAAGAAAAAGAAAAAGAGAGAGAGAGGGAGGGAAAAAAAGGGAAGATAAAAGAGAAGGCTCAGCCCAAATGGGGCCCAAGGTAAGATTTATGAAGTATACAAACAAAAACAGACAAACAAAAAGACTGATAAAATTATATGAGAGGGAAATATATATATATATATATATATATATATATATATATATATATATCAGCAAAAAAAAGGAAGAACCCCGTCAAAAAGAACCCCAAGTATAAGATTTGTATATTATCAGGACAAACACAAATACACAGAAACACTGGTGGAAGGAAAAGTTGGGGGAGTGGTTATAAAATCTCAGTGTGGGCGAGAAAGGTTATTTTGATTCTTCCTGGATGTATCTTGATGTCTTTGTTAAGGGACTCAACTTTCCTAAGATAAAGGGGGATTAAAAATTGGTTTGCCTATAGGGATAGCATTGATTGGGGAAAGGGGATTGCCTTGAATTTTAACTCTATATGTATATTAGAAAATAAAAATTAAAAAAGAATAAACTAGACTAAACTCAATTAAAATTTTTAAAAAATTAAAAAAATAGAAAAGCAAAAGAAAAACACGGGTGTATGTATCAAAAAGTTCAGATTAGAAGGTTATTAAGGAATTTGATGTACTGGACAACTCACTCTGATGGTAAATAGGTTAAAAAATTATCTGTATGTATAAAAAATGAACCAGAATAGTGGTAAAGAGTTTAAAATAAAAGTTGTATTTATGAAGTAGTGGTGGTTGTTCTCTTGTTGTCGTCTTTTTTTTTTTTTTCTTCCTTCCTGGTTGGTTTTCTGGGGGAGGGGCCTGCCACGTGTGTTTTCAGTCAATGATATTCCCTGAGTTAGGTCCTCCTGCCCCCCTCAAGGGGTGGGCTCTGAGGAAACTGTTTTGTTTTGGGGGGGCGGTCTTTTGTTCTCTGGAGGTTTTTATGTTTGTTCATCTGTTTTCTCTCACCTTGAGAGCTTTTGATGGTTTTTGGAGGTTTAGAGGAGAGCAGACTGCACCCCGACCTCCCTCTCAGAGAGAAGCCTCAGAATGCTCTGCAGAGCTGCTGGCAGAGTAGGTTCCAAGTGATGGTCCCTGGGGATGCAGGATCTCATCTTTGTACCCAAAACCATGGCAGCGGCATCTGTCTGGGCAGCTCCAGACCGCCAGAGAGGTTCCAAGCAGCGATCGCACACTGAGATTTTTCCCACTGGCCTGGGCTGGGAGTGCCTGGTTTTTCCCAGTCCGAGACCTCCAGGCTGGCGCCTGTGAGCACCTCTCCCAGGGGAGGGTGTGGGCGCTCGCCTCTCAGGCTCTGATCCCTTGGCGCGGGTCTAAGAGCAACAGGCTAATGCCTGCATGCACCTCTCTCAGGGAGGGTGTGGAGCGTGGGCGTCTCAGGAACGCCTTCTGGCGAGGCTCCCAGCCCCTCACAGGAGCTGGACCCCAGGCGTTCTGGGGCACAGTGGCGGCTCAGGCACGCTGGTGGCTCAGGGACCAAGACCTGGTTTCTCCGCCACACTCTCTCTGGCTCAGCACCAGGGGAGGCTGTCCTGGGTCCGGGGACTTAAGCCCCTGTCCCTAACCCCCCCGATTCCCATAGTTTTCCCCCGTGATCCTTTGCTCTTTGTTGAGGGCTTTCAACCAGACTCCAAGTTAATGCTGGTCCCCAGACACAGGGCACTCTCGTATTGGGGTATTACTTTCCAATCGGTCACTTCTGGTGGCTCCCTCCCCCTTTTGTTTATCTTCTGATATCAGTCCGACGTTTCCACTCTGCTTTACCTGCCCACTGGTGTCTTCTGCTCCTGTAGAGATCCAGACGTGTATAATTCTGATCTCAGGCTGATTTCATGGGTGATTGGAGTTCTTTGGTAGGTAATCAGCTCACTTTAGGGTCCAGGTTGAAATGGCGCCTCCTCCTACTTCCCCACCATCTTGACTCCACAAAGAATACATTTTTTAAAAAAGATTTTATTTATTTTTTTGACAGAGATCACAAGTAGGCAGAAAGGCAGAGAAAGAGGAAGGGCAGCAGGCTCCCCAGTGAGCAGGGAGCCCAATATGGGGCTCGATCACAGGACCCTGAGATCATGACCTGAGCTGGAGGCAGAGGCTTAACCCACTGAGCCACCCAGATACCCCCAAGGAATACATCTTTAAACACATATAGAAAAAAGTGGGGTGCCTGGGTGGCTCAGTTGCTTAAGCGTCTGCCTTGGCTCAGGTCACCATCCTGGGGTCCTGGGATTAAGCCCCGTGTCTGGCTCTCTGCTCAGTGGCAAGTCTGCTTCCCCCTCTCCCTTTGCTCCTCCCCCTCTCTCCTCTCTCCTCTCTCTCTCACTCTCTCTCAAATAAATAAATAAAATCCTTTTTAAAAAGTGTTTGTCAAATTGTACATACGTGTTCTAAGAACCAAAACTATACCTCCACCCCTAACCTTAGAACTCCAGGCTGGCATATGCTAGTAACCTGCCACGTGAGGTGTGCTCAGCCTATCAAGTATCATTCTTTATAATCTTTATAGTGACTGCAAAGTCTTTCATAATATGGACATATCATGTGTTATTTAACCACTTGCTTGATGATGGGCTGAGAATTTTACTTTGGCTGCCCCAGTGGATTGAAAATTCTGTAAGGTGACATACCATAATTGTGTTTTTCAAAAACAGTGCCTGCTATTCAATAGTTAGTTAATTGAATTGATCTTCCAAATTAACATTCCTACTGTAGGGGCTTGATTAGCCAGAGGAACTGTAAACCCCGGATATAGGGGCGGGCCAGGCCAGATAGCCATATCCAATTAGTGGGGTGTGCCTATATTAACTGTGGTGAGTTGAAATCTCATTGGCCACCTGTGTGTGAGCCGGGCTCAACCACCTCTATAAAGGTTAGTCTGTGAGGCTGGGTGGGGTAGGAGGAGTTCATATAGCCGTTGGAGAAGTAGGAGGAGTTAGAATGGCAGTTAGAATAGCAGTTAGAATAGCCGTTAGGGTAGCCTTTGGGAACCATTAGGGTAGTCATAGGAGTGATAGCGTCCAGGTCATCGGGAGCAGCGCTGCCCCAAGCCACGGCCCCGCCGCCAGTGGCCTCGCCGCCCCCAGCTGCAGCCCCATGGCGACCAGCCTCGCTGCCTCCAGCAGCTTCGCCGCCCCCAGCTGCGGCCCCGCTGCCAGCGGCCTTGCCGCTCCGAGCCACGACCAGGGCTGGAGTGGACTGGTCCAGAGCGGCCTTGCCAGAGCGGCGTCATTCCAGGGAGCGGCCTCGTCCAGAGCGGCCTCTTCATCGTCGGAAGAGGCATCGTCCGGTGTGTGGCCTCGTCCAGGGAGTGGGCCTTGTTGGAATGGCATCATGGGGAGCAGAGTCTGTGTCATCGGGGTTGTCGTCCTTGTCATCCTCGCCCAGAGCAGCAGTGGCAGCGGCGCCACCTCAAGCGGCACCGCCCCGTCGTCCACCGCCCAGAGTGGGTCTGTGGTATGGTGAGGGTGAGGCAGGGAGCCTCCAGGAGGGACCCCAGCGACTGGGAGGCGGTGGTCCCCAGCAAGACTCGGGCACCTACCGGTCAGTTTTGTTTCTAATGCAGTTTGGTTTCTAATGCAGGTTGGTTTCTAATGCAGGTTGGTTCCTGATGCATGACGTGAAATAAAACTTTGCTTGATTTTCGCTTTGTGTCAGTCTCGTTCCTTTGATCACGGACCCTAACACTATAAGAAAAAAAAATACTCTGGCCAGTTTTATTCATCTTTAGTATAGCATAAGTTGATTCTTTATAAAATTTGTTTACAGTGAATTAACCATAGAGAATCCAGTTAACTCTGGGTGTAATGACATAATAAATCTTCTAGAAAATGAGACTATGGATTTTGGAGTTGAGTGATCCTCTAAGATCATTTAATTTCCCCGAGTGACTTCTCTGTTTCAATGTTATAGCAACTAAGAAATGTGTCAAACTTTGGAATTAGGAAACCATATATAATCACATTTCCTGAGAGTATCTGTACTTAGGATAGCCTAGCTTTCCTAAATGTACTTGTCTCAGTATTCTAATTTGTGATTGGGAACTTATGACAGCATGCCTGGACCTCTAGGGAGTGACTGGTTCCAGAGAAGATGCTTGTAGGACAAGACAAGCCCTTTGGAGGGGCTGCTCCTTTGAAATCTTGCCTCCATACTCTCTATGCCAACTTGTCCAACCCAATCCGTGTAGGATGGTAAAGGAGGTCTTCCCGAGCGTTGGCTGCGAAGGCAGAGCCCATGGGCAGCCTCAGGAAGGGGCCTCTGATGGACACATCTCAGAGAAGAGACCCAAGCCGCTCGCACATTGGCTGGGCCCTGTCAGGTTTACCTTGCAATGACCATTGTGATGTCATATGGAGTCACAACCTTGAGGGGTAATATTATTTGGCTGAGAGGGGCATGAGGCTGAGAAATGGCACCGATATGGGGGCTGGCCATGCCGCCTCCATCATATGTCAGCCTTTTACTACTATTTGGTTTCCTCGTTTGGGGGCTTTGGCTGCTCTTCTCTGGGAGACAGAGCAGGGAGCAGGTGGCAGCCAAGAGAGCCTCAGAGGTATGTGATGCAACCTTCCCTGAAAATCCACCGCTCCCCGTCCCTGCCTCTGAAGCCTTGGAAAGTCCTACATCTTGGTCCAGGGGAGAAACTGGGTGGGGGAAGAGGGGAGTTGAGAGAGTGCCTATGGATGTCTTCCTATAAGTGTAAATCATGCTCAATCCTGTTCCTTTCAGTTTATTTCAACAAACCTTGAGCTCCTATTCTATATGGTGGCGTACTAGACATTGAGGAAAAATAAAACCCCAACCCCACCCTCTAGGAGCTCTAGGCAAACCTGGGGAGACAGATGGATATATACATAATGAAAGAGAAAATGATAAGGGTTAATAGAAGTATAAATACTGCTGAAGAGGTTGGAGGCAGTCTTTTGAAGCAGGGGGATCTATAAAATGCCTCTGGGGGACCTCAGGTTTGAACTGTGCTTCAGAAGAAGGGAAGGGCTTTGAAGATGGATAGGGTGGATGGAAGAAAGTAGGGAAGACTTTCCAGATGGAAGGAATGGATTGGGGAAAAGCAGGGGAAACTGAAGAGTGTTGGATATGTTTGAAGAGAGGACACCTATGTAGTTGGAATGTAGAAGTAAAGGGAGGTCACTGTGAGAAAAATCTGGAAAATTGACAGAGGTGACATTGTAGAGGGCTTTCCATGCCAGGCTGAAGAGTTCGTATATATACATATTCATTCTATATGCAATTGAAAGATGTCAAGGGGTGTCTGGGTGGCTCAGTTGGTCTGTGACTCTTGATTTAGGCTCAGGTCATGATCTCAGGATTGTGAGATCAAGCCCTGCATCATGCCTTGTGCTCAGCAGGGAGTCTGGCTCTCTCCCTTCCTCCTTTCTCCCTCCCCTCCCCCTGCTCCACGCCCTTTCTCTCTCTCAAATAAATAAGTAAATCTTTTTAAAAAATGTCAAAGGTCTTTTTTTTTTTAGATTTTATTTATTTGACAGACAGAGATCACAAGCAGGCAAAGAGGCAGGCAGAGAGAGAGGGGGAAGGAGGTTCCCTGCTGAGCAGAGTCCGATGTGGGGCTCCACCCCAGGACCCTGGGATGATGACCTGAGCCGAAGGCAGGGACTTTAACCCACTGAGCCACCCAGGTGCCCCGTCACATTTTTTTTTAAGAAAGCACATTTTTATATTATTTATTGTTTTAAAATTTTAATTGCAGTATAGTTAACATACAGTGTTATATTAGTTTCAGGTGTACAATATAGTAATTCAACAATTCTACATCACTCAGTGCTTATCAAGATAAGTGTACTCTTAATCCCTTTCACCCATCCCCCGCCACCCACCTCTGGTAACCATGTTTGTTCTCTGTAGTTAAGAGTCTGTCTTTTGGTTTCTCTCTTTACTTTTCCTTTGTTCCTTTGTTTTGTTTCTTAAATTCCACATGTGAGTGAAATTACATGGAATTTGTCTTTCTCTGACTAGCTTATTTCACCTAGCATTATACTCTCTAGATCCACCCATGTTGTTGCAAATGACAATGTTTCATTCATTTTTGTGACAGAATAATATTCCATTGTGTGTGTGTATACATGTATATATGCATATGTATACATATACCACATATTCTTTATTTATTCATCTATCAATGGACACTTGGAGTACTTCCATAATTTGGCTATTGTAAATAATGGTACTCCAGGGAGAGCTGGGTGGCTTAGTTGGTTAAGTGTCTGCCTTTGGCTCAGGTTATGATTCCAGGGTCCTGGATCAAGCCCCATGTCAGGCTCCCTGTTCAGGGGGAGCCTGCTTTTCTCTCTCCCTCTGTACCTCCCCCTCACACATGCATGCTCTCTCTCTCAAATTAATAAATAAAATCTTTAAAAAAAATAATGCTGCTATATACATAGTGGTACATATATCCTTTTAAATTAGTGTTTTCAAAGTTTCTGGGTAAATACCCAATAATGCAATTACTGGGTAATATAATTCTATTTTAAAATTTTAAAAAGATTTTACTTATTTATTTTAGAGAGAGAGAGAGAACATGAGTGTGGGGGAGGGGCAGAAGGAGAGGGAGAGAATCTCAAGCAGACTCAGCTCTGAGTGTGGAGCCCAACGTGGGGTTTGATCTCATGACTCTGAGATCATGACCTGAGCTGAAATAAAGAGTTGGACACTTAGCTGACTGAGCCACAAAGGCAACTCTCTTCTGCCCATTTTTAACTGGGTTATTTGGTTGTGGGGGTGTTGAATTGTGTAATTTCTCTCTGTATTTTGGATACTAACCCTTTATCGGTTATGTCATTTGCAAATATCTTCTCCCATTCAGTAAGTTGTTGTTTAGTTTTGTTGATTGCTTCCTGTGCTGTGCAGAAGTTTTTTGTTTTGGTGTAGTCCTAATAGTTTATTTCTGCTTTTCTTTCCCTTGCCTCAGGAGACATATCTAGAAAAATGTTGCTGCGGCCAATGTCAGAGATCTTATGCCCTGTGCTCTCTTTCAGGAATTTTATGTTTTCATGTCTCACATACAGGTCCTTTACCCGTTTTGAGTTTATTTTTGTGTATGTTGTAAGAAAATGGTCCAATCTCATTCTTTGCATGTAGCTACTCAGTTTTCTCAACACCATTTGTTGAAGAGACTTTTTCCCATCACATATTCTTTCCTCCTTTGTCAAAGATTAATTGACCATATAATCATGGGTCTATTTCTGAACTTTCTATTCTGTTCCATTGATCTGTGTGTCTGTTTTTGTGCCAGTACCACACTATTTTGATCGTGATAGCTTTGTAGTAGTTCACCTTGAAATCTGGAATTGTGACACCTCCAGATGTGTTTGCCACCTCCCCCAAGATTGTTTTGGCAGTTTGGGATCTTTTGTGGTTCTGTACAAATTTTATGAATGTTCTAGTTCTGTGAAAAATGCTGATGATTTTTTTTAAAGGGATCACATTAAATCTGTAGATTGCTTTGGGTAGCATGGATATTTTAACAATATTTGTTGTTCCAAGCCAGGAGCATGGATTATCTTTCCACTTGTGCCATCTCCGGTTTTTTTCAATCAATCTTTTCTAGTTTTCTGAGTACAGGTCTTCTACCTCCTTGTTTACTTCTAGGTTAAGTTTATTTCTAGATCTTTTATTATTTTTGATGAAGTTGTAAATGGAATCGTTTTCTTGATTTCTCTTTCTATGGCTTCGTTATAAGTAAATAGAAATGCAATGAATTTCTATATATTGATTTTATATACCGTTACCTTACTGACCCAGGACCACACTTTGAAAGTGAAGGTTTAAAATATCTCCAGTAAGTGTCTGTGGCAGTTGTCTGGGTAGCTAAACCAGTTGGAGACTGTGAACGAGGTGTAGTGGGAAGGAGGGAAAGGGAATTAAAGCAGGATGGTAGGAGAGGCATGGATTCATTCCTCAAATGTTGACCAGCCACCACCACCACCCTGTACAAGGCACTCCTTTAGGCTCTATGGATACAGCGGTAAATGGAAGGGACAAAAATCTTTGCCCTCGGGGGGCTATTGTGACAAAAGTTTGGATGTGAAAAGTAAAGCAGAAAGAGAAGGGACTGAGTCTGGTTTTTTCCCTGATCAGACCTCAAATACAAGAGTTAATTATAAATATTATCACTGTTTTCCTACAAGGACTATATTCATCTTTGTATTCCCTATGCCTAGGATCCTGCCTGGCATTTAGTAAGCGCTCCCTGGATGTTTGTGAAATGAATAAATGACTTTGGAATTTTAACCCTGGATGACTGACAAGACGATGGCATTTTGAACAACATAGGAAACATTAGACAGAAGTTGTGTGGTAGGAGGCTGAAAATTAACTATGACATTTGAAGTGCTTGTAAAATTTATGTGGAGATATTCACCTTGCTGCTCAAATTGTCTAGACCTGTGCTATCCAGTCTGGTATCCACTGGCCACGTGGGGCCATTCAAATTTAAATTACTCAAAATTACATAAAATTTAAAATTCAATTCCTTAATCGCATTGTGGACTTTTCAAGTATCACATGTGTCTAGAGGCGATCACGTTGGACAGAGCAGATCTTGGATAATTCCATCATCATAGAAAATTCTATTGGACAGCATTAGCTTATACTCTAGATCTTGGAGGTAGATCTAGTTATCAATATATTTGGCCACAAAGTTCCTTTCAATTATTTTTTTCTCAGAAACATCTCTCAAACACAGCAATCCCACTTGGGTATTACTGTCTTAACTAGGACTTCATTTATTTATGCTATGCTAGCTGGACTCCTACAAACTTTTTCAAGCCTAGAGCATAGAACGTAGCCCTGGCTTTATGGAAGAGAAACCACATACACAGAGCTTCCCATGGCTGACTGTATCACTCTGCCAAAATTGGCTGAAAAAACAAACAAAATCTCTCAGCATCCCACCACCTGCAGTGGCCTTTCCCAGCCTGTTTTTGACCCTCAAAACTTTCATTGTCAAAATTTGTCAACCCCTTGGGAATTTATACATCACTTTATCTCTTTTTCATAATACATGATAAGTGACATTAGGTATATAATCATTTCATTTTAAAGCAGCATGTTTTTTAAAGTTGCAAAGTTCATTTTAACATCTTGAAGAGGGAGAGAAAAGACAAATGCCCACTTTTCCCCATGTAACAGGTGAGGCATGAAAGTTAATGGACTTTAACAGGAGTGAATTGTTCCAGAACACTTAGGTATAAGAAAGGGCAAATAAAGTTCCTTGTCTACATCGGGTATAATCTGCTTTAAGCCTCCTATCACCTAGGTTGGCTAAAAAGCCCAGGGTCAGTTTTTCCTCCCCCAACGTTTGTATTGTATGGGAATTCTGGAGCTTTTGCAGTTTATCCCAAACGGCAGAAGATCAGGTACTTTTTTTAAAAACGAAGATTTTATTTTTATTTATTTAGAGAGAGTGTGTGCGCAAGCAGGGGGGAGGGGCAGTGATGGGGGGAGAGAGAGAGAAACCTCAAGTCGGTTTCCCACTGAGCATGGAGCCCAATGTGGGGCTTGATCAGGACATGAGCCCAAATCAAGAGACACTCAACCAACTGACCCACCCAGGTGCCCAGAGGGTTAGGTCCTCAAACCATGGGAGTAACTGTTGCTTTTCATCTTTGCCATCTGAAGGCAAAATCTGTGGCTCAGTTCCAGTGTGCCAAGCTTGGTCACAGAAACCTTTGTCAAGACTCCCAGTCTACTATCTCTGAGATCCTAGGACCAGGAGGACCTGAATCCCACCAGGCTCAGGGCCTCATTATTTCAGTGTAATTGCAGCTTCAGCATTGTCTCCATATCAGGAAGCCAGCTTCCTGTTCTTCTCAACCCTGGAAACACCAAATACTAAGCCTCCGGCACAATTCAGCTTAAAATACTCCACAGGTCTAGTCTTATATGAGGGGTGTCTTTAAGGTTCTTGGCAATTTTTTCAGCAGGAGAAACTTAACTCTTTGCCATGGATTAGGAAAACTAAGCCCTTAAGAACAAAGGCCTGGCTACCCTCTTTGGGGAGGGCAAACATTCGTTCCTTTCTCAGAAGGATGTATAGTGAAAATTCCTCAATGTCACCTTGCTACATAATTAATAAAATTTCCTAGTACATATATATGTAAAAAAAGGCTTTTTTGTCAAATACACTTTTCATTCAGGCATAATTATAAACAGCAAAATGCATAGATCTTAAGTGTACAGTTTGATGAGTTTTGATAAATTTATACACCTATTAACTAGCACCCCCAATCAAGCTTATAATACTGCCATAATCCTAGAGAGTTCCTTCATGGTCCTCGCCAGTCTGTTCTCCTCCCACCCAGAGGCAATCTCTATTGTGATGTCTAGAGTCATGGATTATTTTTGCCTCATTTGAACCTTATAAAAATAGGATTATACATCCATTGGGAGATGATTGGAAAAAGACGATGTGATATACATATACAATGGAATATTATTCGGTCATAAAAAAGATTGAAAACTTGCCATTTGCAACAGCACAGGTGGATCAGGAGAGTATAATGCTAAGCAAAATAAGCCAGTCAGAGAAAGACAAATTCCATATGATTTCACTCATATGCGCCATTTAAGAAACAAAACAAATGAACAAAAGAGAAAAATGAGAAAGACAAACCAAAATACGGACTCTTAGCTATAGAAAACAAACAGATGGTTACCAGCGGGAAGGTGGGTGGGAGGATGAATGAAATAGGTGAAGGAGATTAAGAGTATACTATCTTTATTCTTTTTAAGATTTTTTTTAAGTAATCCTTATACCCAAGGGGGGGGGGTCAAACCTACAATCCCAAGATCAAGAGTGGCACACACTACCAACTGAGCCAGCCAGGCACCATAAGAGTATCTTGATGAGCTCCAAGTAGTATATAGAACTGTTGAGTCACTGTATTATATACCTGAAACTGAACATAACACTGTATGTTAACTATGCAGGAGTTAAAATTTAAAAAGTAAAAAAAAATAATTTCCTTCTTGCATATTGCATTTCAAAAAGTCAGTTATTTTTTATAGTTAAAATGTATATAAAGTGTCTATATAAAATGTAAGATAAAGTTTCAAGATGTTAATTGTAAATGATACATTGTTGATGTGGAACCCTATTTCCATTGGAAATATGCCTGGCCATGTGCTATGTATGTTTAATTTTAGTAGATGATAACAAACAGTTCTCTAAAGTAATTATACCAATTTATACTTCCATTAGTAGAGTATGAGAGTTCTAGTTTCTCCACATTCTTGTGAACACTTGACATTGACCATCTTTTAATTTTAGCCACTCTAGGTAGTGTGTTTGGCATTGCGTTGTGGTTTATAATGTGCATTTCCATGTTTACTAATGATACTGAGAAACTTCTTATGTTAATTGGTCATTTGAAAATCCTCTTTTATGACCTTCCTGTTCAATTTTTTTGGCCCATTTTTAACGGTTGGATTGCCAATCTTTTACTTACTAATTTGTAGGAACTCTTTACATATTATAGACATGAATTGTTTGTCAGATGTAGGTATTCAAAATCAATCTTCCCACTGTGGCTTATCTTTTCACTCACAGTGGTGTGCTAATGAACAGAAGTTCTTAATTTTAATGAAATCCAATGTATCAGTTTTTGCTTTTATGCTCAGGGTTTTTTTTTGTCATGTCCAATGTAAGAAATTTTTGCCTGCCCCCAGGCTATGATAATAGTCTTCTATGTTTCTTCTAGAAGCCCCCCCCCCACCTTTTTTTCATTTACATTAAGGCCTATGATCCATCTCAAATTACTTTTTTGTGTATGGTATAAGGTAGGGATCAAAGTTCTTTTTTCCTCCCATAGAATTATCCAATCCCTCCAGGAAGGCAGGGACTGGGTGAAATGAGAGAGTCATTCACCTTGGGCACAAAATTTAAGGGGCATCAAAAAGCCTAGTAAACAAGGTAATATTTAATACAATATTATTTAAAAATAAAAATTAATGTGGAAAATTTATGATGAACAAAATACCAAAATTTTAAATCTGACACTACCCTTACATGACTACCTCACCATCACACTCTAAACTCCAGTCGTTTCTCCCAGCACCATTTACTGAAAAGACCATCACTTTTTCTCTTTCAATTGCATTGATGACCCTGTCATAAATCATATAAATGTTCACATGTGTGGGTCAATTTCAGGGCTCTTTATTTTGTTACTTTGGTCTGTCTGTCCTTATACTTCACTGTCTTTATTAATGAGACTTTGTAGTAAGTCCTGAAGTTTGGTCGTGTCTTACAACTTTGATCTTCTTCAAAATTGTCTAGTTATTCTAGGTCATTGGCATTTCTTTCATTTTTTTTAAAGATTTATTTTATTTATTTTAGAGAGAGAGCACGTGCCCACGTGTGAGCTGGGGGAGGGGCAGAGGGAGAGGGAGAGAGAGAATCTCAAGCGACTTCCTACTAAGTGCAATGCCCAATGCAGGATCACAACCCAAGCCAAAACCAAGAGTTGCACACTCAACTGACAGCCACCCAGGCATCCCAGGTCATTGGCATTTCTGTATTTTTTAATTATCCTGTTAATTGTCACACAAAAATATGCAGGATTTTTATGGGAATGAAACTGAATTTATAGGTCAGTTTAAGGATAATTAATGTAGTAAAAATAATGAGTGTTCTGATCTTTGAATGTGTTTGTCTTTCCATTTATTTAGGTCTTTTTAATTTCTTTTAATAATATTTAGCTTTCCATAAAGAGGGATTTCTGGAGCTATAGTAAATAATTTTTTTTTGTCATTTTAAGGAAATTTTTAAACAAATCAAAAGCACATAGAAGTGCATAATAAGGGGCACCTGGGTGGCTCAGTGCGTTAAAGCCTCTGCCTTTGCTCAGGTCATGATCCAAGGGGGTCCTGGGATGGAGCAGAGCCCTGAGTTGGGCTCTCTGCTCAGCGGGGAGCCTTCTTCCCTTCCTCCCTCTCTGCCTACTTGTGATCTCTGTCTGTCAAATAAATAAATAAATAAATAAATCTTTTTTTAAAAAGTGCATAATGAATCTTCATGATTCCATAACCCAGCTTCAACTCTGCATTGTTCTGAAGCAAATGTCGGGTAACATAATTTCATTCATGATTAAATATGTGTGTCTAAAAGGTAAAGACTCTTTTAAGAGAAAATACTTAATCACAGTATCATTACTATGCCTAAAAATTTAACAATAATCTTTGAGTACCATCAAATATCCATCAGTATTCAAATACCAAATGTAGGGGTGGGAGGTTGGGGGAACAGGTGGTGGGTAATAGGGAGGGCACGTTTTGCATGGAGCACTGGGTGTTGTGCAAAAACAATGAATACTGTTACGCTGAAAAAATAAATAAATTAAAAAATAAAAAAATTATTAAAATTAAAATAAAAATATTTTATAAAGAGTAAAAAAAAAAAAAAAAACTACCAAAATAGGAAAATAAACACTGAATTTGGTTTGGGCAAATACCAAATGTATCATAAATGATATAAATTATTTTTTACAGTCTGCTTGACTCAAGATCTAAATAAGGTTCACATATTGAGATTGGTTGGTGTGTTTAATTTCCTTATAATTTGTAGATTCCCTACCTCCATATCTTTCTTTTATTCTTTCCATTTATATGTTAAAGAAATGGATCATTTGTCCTCTAGAGTTTTGCAGGCAAGATTCTACTGATTAAATACCCATGTTGTTATTTAATATGTTCCATTTTTCTTCTCTATTTCTTTAAATGGGAAAGTTGGGTCTAAGACTTATCAGAATTACTTCTTTGGAGGGAGGGGAGACAATTTCAAAGGTCATGATGATTATTAGGAGGGACACAATGTCTGGTATTTTATTTTATTTTTATTTTTTAAAAGATTTTATTTATTTATTTGGCAGACAGAGATCACAAGTAGGCAGAGAGGCAGACAGAGAGAGAGGGGCAAGCAGGCTCCCCACTGAGCAGAGAGCCTAATGTGGGGCTGGATCCCAGGACCATGGGATCATGACCTGAGCCAAAGGCAGAGGCTTTAACCCACTGAGCCACCCAAGTGCCCCAACGTCTGGTATTTTAAATGCCATTTTCTAGGGGCACCTGCCTGGCTCAGTCAGTAGAGCATGTGACTCTTGGTCTTGGGATAGTAAGTTTGAGGCCCACACTGGGTGTAGAGATTATTTAAAAATAAAATCTTAAAAAAATGCCATTTTCGGAATTATATCAGTACTTCAAAATAGGGTGCCTGGGTGGCTCAATTGGTGAAGCAACTGCCTTTGGCTCAGGTCATGATCCTGGAGTTCTGGGATCAAGTCCTGCATCAGGCTCCCAGCTGCACAGGGAGTCTGCTTCTCCCTCTGATCTTCTCCACTCTCATGCTCTCTCTCATGGTCTCTATCTCAAATAAATATAAACAAATAAATAAAATAAATCTTTAAAGATTTATTTAATTTTTTTATTTTTTAGAATTTTTTATTTATTTCTTATTTTTTATAAACATATAATGTATTTTTATCCCCAGGGGTACAGGTCTGTGAATCGCCAGGCTTACACACTTCACAGCACTCATCATAGCACATACCCTTCCCAATGTCCATAAACCCACTCCCCCTCTCCCAACCTCCCCTCCCCCCAGCAGCCCTCAGTTTGTTTTGTGAGATTAAGAGTCACTTATGGTCTGTTTCCCTCCCAATGCCATCTTGTTTCATTTACTCTTCTCCTATCCCCCTAACCCCCCATGTTGCATCTCCACTTCCTCATATCAGGGGATTTATCTAAAATTTTTAAAATTTAAATTTCGTTTTAATTTTAATTTTAAATTTAAAAATAAAATCTATAAAGATTTTTTTTATTCATTTATTTGACACACAGATCACAAGTAGGCAGAGAGGCAGGCAGAGGGAGAGAAAGAGGAGAAGCAGGCTCCCCACCGAGCAGAGAGCCTGATACCAGCCTCCATCCCAGGATCCTGAGATCATGACCTGAGCTGAAGGCAGAGGCCAGGGTTTCTATTTTCAATCAGTTTTTTAAAAATTAAATTAAATTATTTATATTTAAAAATATTTTATTTATTTATTTGACACGGAGAGAGATACAGCGAGAGAGGGAACACAAGCAGGGGGAGTGGGAGAGGGAGAAGCAGGCTTCCAGCTGAGCAGGGAGCCAGATGCAGGGCTTGATCCCAGGACTCTGGGAACATGATCTGAGCAGAAGGCAGACTCTTGACAACTGAACCACCTAGGTACCCCTAAGCATCCAAGACTTGATCTCAGCTTAGGTCTTGATATTGATCTTTATCTTGATCTTAGGGTCATGAGGTCAAGCTCTCCATTGGGCCCAGTATGGAACCAACCTAAAAAAAAAAAAACAACTGATTTTTGTGTGTTGATACTGCATTCTGTAACTTTGCTAAATTCATTTATTAGTTCTAATTGGGTTTTGTGTGTGTGTGTGTGTGTGTGTGTGTGTGTGTGTGTGTGTATGTGTGTGTATTATTTACGATCTTCTGTAAATAAGATTATGTCATCTATGAACAGAGATAGAGATTGTTTAACTTTTCCTTTCCAAAGGAAAAGATGGCTTTTATTTTTCTTACCTAATTGCTCTGGTCGGAGTTTCTAGCACAATGTTAAAGAAAAGTAGTGAAATTGAGCATCCTTGTCTGTTCACTACCTTAAAAGGAAAGCTCTCAGGCTTTCGCTATTGAGAATGATATTAGCTATGGGTTTTTCATTAATACCCCTTACTATATTGAGGAAATTCCCTTCTATCCCTAGTTTGTTGAGTGTCTTTATTTTTTTTTATTAAATCATGAATAGGTGTTGGATTTTGGCAATCCTTTTTCTCCACCAGTTGAGATAATTGTCCATCTTTTTTCCCCTTTGTGTTATTAATGTGGTGTATCACATTGATTTACTTTCTTATGTTGAACCACCATTCCTGGGAGAATTTTTGCATTTAACGCTTTTATTCAACACTGTTTAGCTAAAACATTTGGCAATACTATGAATAATATTATGTAGACTCTTATAATACACTCTCTGAGACTGATGTCATGATTCAAAAGGGAGAAATAAAAATTGTTTTATTTGAAATGGTAACAAATGTAATTTCTGCCTTTAAAGTGACCTGGAACAAGCTTGCAAAAAACTTAGGAGATTACGTTACTGATTGGGAAATCCTGACCTAAAGGATCAAATAAAAATTCCATCATTTGGCAAAATCTGGCTTCCGCTTATATTTTCAGCTTTTGTCTTAGCCAATGTGCACCTGACACTCATGACTTTATAATCTTCTTGGTGATGGTGCTTTTGACTTGCCTGGCAGGCTCTTTTTTTCACCAAAAACTTTCTGTTGATTCTTCAGACTCCAGTACAAATGGCCACTTCTTGAGTAATTTTCCCCATCTTTCCCAGGCAGTTAATCACTGTCCTTTTATTCTGTAACACTTATATTTCTGTTATATATTTATTTATTAATATATCTATAAATTTTAATAAATTTAATATATTTATGTTTTGTTATCTATTTATTTATATACTATTTATGTGTTATATATTTGCCACACTGTATTATAATTTAGCTGTTTAGACATCTGTTTTGCCATTAATGTGAATTCCCAGAATACAGGGGTCATATTTATCTTTGTAGTCCTAGCACCCAACCTAATGCCTAGAACTTAGTAAGCACTCATTAAATGATCTATGAATACATGAATGGGGTGCCAGTTGTGCTGTGGTTATGGACACCAACTGTATCAATATTTGTGTCTGTGAGAGGAAATGTGCTCTTGATTCTCTAACCTAGAACATTTTCTGATTTTATTTTTTTCTCTTTGTGCCTCTCTAGACTTCAAAGCAGCGTAAATTGAAAAAGATCCAGAAACTCACAGGTCAGAAAGATCCTATCCTTTATTCTTCAGCTCAAGGCTAATGACAAATCAACTGTGGGTCTGCTTTAAAACTCCAGACTTTAATAACAGTTTGAGGGAGGGAATTTGAGACAGATTATGTAAACGAAAGAAATGTGCTTATTCTTTCTAGCATCTCCAAAGATGCTAGATTCTTTTTAGCAACTTCCAAAGAGATGTAAACAGATTGATAATTCTTCCTATGCTTCTTTTCCCCATGCTCTCTTTCCTAATTTTCCTTTCGTGTAGAACTCAAAGCATCAGGAAAGAAATTTGGTGAGATTAATGTTTGGTGCAGGAAGTTCCGATAACTTTTTCCCCTGTCATAGGCACTGGGTAGACTCTGTTGGGGGGAAAAACATGTGTTATGAACTTTGATTCCCCTACTCCAACTCCCTACTCGCATGACTGTTCCTGCGCTTTCCAACAGCTTAATCTACTACATGGTGAAGGCAGCAGAGTAGAGTTCAAAATATAAAAACTTGAGACTTGGGTTAAGTCTGAGCTCTACCACTAATTAACTTAATGATCCTAGGCATGATTTCACCTTTGTTGTCTTATCTGTAAAACACCGGGGTGGAACAAGGTAGAGGTGGTATCAACAATTAGGGTGCTAAAAGCTTCTTTACCTCTGTTCCCAGCTTCCCAGTGGGAAGAAAAACTTAGGATGAGCTGCTCGGAAGCTACTTGGACACAGTGAGTAGAGTTGACCTTCACTATCTATTCCTCCTCTCTTCAGCTTACTCTACTGATAAACTCTGTATGAGTTAGGAGAAAGGTACCTAGTACTGTTTTACTTCCCTCACAATGATAGCTGTTCCTTTTCTAAGTTAAGTCACTATTCTTATTGGTTTCCTTACTAGTACTTTAATATCACTTCAGTGACATTGACCTACTCTTGTGTCCAGCTTTTCAGGTCTCCCTATAGGATGGGCCCAGGAGTATGTACTCTGGTCCATGGACAGAAGTCTTCATCAGATCTTCCAACATCTGGAATGTGCAAGGTCAGGGAAGGTCATTTCTGGGGGGAGGTTGGGTGGTGGAAGTTTTTGTTTTTGTCTTAGGTAAACTCTACCCACAATGTGGGGGTTGAATTCTTGAGACCAAGAATTGCATGCTCTACCAGCTGAGCTAGCCAGGTGCCCCAAAGGTGGTAGAACTTTTAAGAGGGAGGGAGGAAGAGACCAAAGAAGGGAGGTAGTAGAGAGGGAAAGAGGGAGGGGAAAAGAGAGGGAAAAGAGAGATTGTTAGGTGGTGGCTTATTTACTTAGTTTTGGCAGTGGGGATAAATTCTGGGTCCAAAGGTTTTAGTCCATGGATCATTTCTGATTGGAATGGAGACCCATACCGTCCTCTCCTCCTGGTAGAGGAATTCTTCACACAAGTAATTGATATTGGGGAAAACAATCTCTTTTGTTGTTATTGTTCTCCCTCGGGCCAAAATATTTCACATTTGAAATAGCCGTTACCTTTCCCTTTTCCTACTTTTTCCAGCCTCAAAGCAAATGGAAACTTTTCTTTATTTCTTAGATCAAGTCTTAAGAAATTATGTTTGCCTGAATCACAGGATGTGATTTCTTCCTCCACCTCCTCTGTGCTTGTGGCTCAGAAGCCTGTTTTACCCTGTTGTGGCTCTAAGAAGGCAAAACATTCTACTAAGGACAGCAGCTCCTTTGGATCATTATGCAACAACTCCTGCCTGTCCCACCTTCCCGTCTTTTCTGAAGGAACAACCTGGCAACTCCGGAGCCATAGTTTACCTATTTTACCCAAAACCCAGTCTTCCATGTTCAGGAACAAAGGCACACCCCTGCCTCCTTTTCAGCTCTCAGAGTTTGGGAAATCAAAACTTTTACAGAATTTGGCAGCTCTTTCACCCTTAAGATCCCAAAACTCTTTTATCAACTCTATGTTTGAATCCCCAGATCTCCGCCAACAAGAAAAAACAAAGAATGGGGGAGAGAGCAAGAGTCATTTGACATTGGATCATGGGCCAGATTTTATTTTCACCAAGGCAAGACCACGATTCTCGGGGTGGGCTCCAATCCGGCTTTCTCCTTTAGCTAGGTGGGAGTTAGAGGGACATATGGCTTGGAAGGTTTATACTTTGAGGGAACAAGCAGTGCCTCTGCCTGTGAGGGAATCATGGGGAATGCTGAATTATTTAATTGAGGCACAAGGAGGAGTTCCTGAACCAGAGAAACCTCAAATCCAGGTATCTGTGCCCATTCATCAAAGCACTGAACAAAGTCTCTACAATAAATTCCCAAACTGTCCATCATTTCAGCTCCATGTGAATATTGGAGTGGAATCTGGATTAAATAGAACAGAAACAAAAATTTCACAGTCACTTATCCCAGGTAAGCAGTCACCACTTGGGGATGGCCCCCAAATCCTTACATCCAGGCCCTTAGTTACATCATTGGGCACTCCACTTCCCAAAAATTTAGGAGCTGACATAATTCCAGAGAAAACCACTGGACTGCAGAAGGAGCCAAAACATGTCCTAGAACTTAATATAGAACAGAGGGTCATAGGTCGTCTGGAAAAAAGGATTCAGCAGCATAAGTCCCACATGACTAATGTGGAATTGACCCCAAGTCTACCATGTCAAATTACAGATAGTATAAAGGTAACTCCTTTAGCTTTACTTCAAGTCATGGATTCGATGGGGATGATCCCAGAATCACATTCAGAAGTGATAGAATCTGTAGGTTTGTTCCCACAGCCACCAGCCAAAGTTGGGAAACCAATGGAAACCACAAAAAAAGTGAGTGTAAGCACTAAACCATCATATCAAGTCACTGAACCAGTGGAGGTAACACCAAGTGCTCAGCATCGAGTTATGGAATCAAAGATGACCTCCAGACCAGTGAATCAAGTCACAGATAATGTGACGGTAACTCCTGCAGCATTGCTTCAAGTCACAGATTCTATGGGGATGATTAATGAATCACATCCACATATCATAAAACCAGTGGGAAAAACCCCAAGAACACCATCCCAAGCCATGAAATCAGGGGAAATAGCCACATCATTGGACCATAAAGTTATACCATCAGGAAAGATGCATCCAAAGGCAAAATATACAGTTGTGGAAACTGTGGAAATGACTTTTGGGCCACATCCTAAAGTTACTGAATCAGTGAATATAACCTTAAATCCAGAAAGTCAAATCACAGGACCATTGAAGATTCCTCCAGGGCCAATATGTCAAAATACAAGATCACTGGAAATGATCTCCAGTCCATCGCATCAAGTTACTGATTACACGAAAGTTACTCCAGTGGCACAATTACAAGCTATGGATTTCATGGGAATAATTCCACCAGCACCGCCACATGTTATAGAATCTGGAGATTCACAGTCTGAAATTGCAACTTTGGCCCCAGGAGCAACTCAACCAGTCGGTTTGACATCTTCTAGCTGTCCTCCTACTATTGGTCCACCTGGAGTTGTAGGATCTGTGGGTTTACCTCCAAAGCCACCACTTAAAATCACAGAATCAGTAGGGATGATTCCAATGCCATCACATCAATCCATACACTCTTTAAAGGTAACCCCAGCAGCACTGGGGTCACCCATGGGAATGATCATAACACCACAATCACAAGTTGTAGAAACTCAGGATTTGACCTCAAGGCCAGTATCTCAAGTCAGGAAACCTCTGGAGTTGACTCCTGGGTCACGGATTCAAGTGCAAGACTCTGTGGAGATGACTCCACAACCATATGTTCAAGGCACAAAAACTACAGCATTAACCCCAGGGCTACCTCATCAGGTCATGGAATCTCCACGTTTGACCCCAAGGCATCAAATCTTAGAATCTTCAGAGATGTGTCCAAGGCAAAGCCATCAAATTATGGAAACTATGGGGTTGGCTTCTGACCCCATAATCAGAAATCTGGCTGAGCCAAAACAGTCACATCATCAAATAATGGAACATTTAGGGACAGTCCCAAGATCACTGGGTCAAAGAGCACCATCTAAGGAAATGAGCCAAGAGCCACTGCATCAAGTCACAGAATCTGCAGTAATGACCACTACATCTCTACTTCCAGGTGCAGAATATCTGGGGGTGAAGCCAATGCCACAAGTTAAGACTGTGGATTCTATGAAGTTATCCCCAGGATTGCAGAATGTAAAATCTATAGACGTAACTCCAGGTTCGGTCCCACAGATGGTAAAATATGGACAGCCGATCCCAACTGTGAGCCCTATAGAACTGGCCCCAGAACTTCAACTGCAGACTGTAAAATCTAATGAGTTGGCACCTATTTCACAGCTGGAAAGTGGGAATTCTGTGCAGTTAGCCCCAGGGTCTCAGCTTCAAGGTGTGAAATCTATTCATTTGAACCTAGGAACACAACAACAAAGTGGAAAATCTGCTGAGTTAGCCCAGGCACCACACTTGCAAAATAGGAAATCGCTAGATTTGACCCACAATTCACAGTTGCAAGGTCTGGAATATGTTCATTTGGCCCTCCCACCGAAGTTTTCAGATACAAAAGCTGTGGAGTTGATCCTAAGACCACCACAGGAAGATAAGAAATCTATGGAGTTTGCCTCAAAGCCATGGTTACCAGATGAAAGATCTAAGGAGACAGCCCCAGTACTATTGCTTAAAGATGTGAAATTTCCTCAAATGGCAGAATGTAGAAATGTGATTCCTGAAACACAGGTGGAAAGTATGAAATATGAGGAGCCAAGCTCAGGGGCACACATTCAAGCAGTAAACTCTGTAGAGCTGAACCTCAAGCCAAATCATCAAGCCACAGAACCTGAAGGATTAACCCCATGGCACCAAGCTTTGGAATCTTCAGGAATGATCACAGAGCCAGGATATCAAGGAGCAGAAGTAGAGTTGACTTCCAACCCTTGTCACCACAGGAAAGAATCTATGGAGTTGACACAACCATCTTTAAGAAGTACTCCAGGGCCATTGAACCAGACTTCAGAATGTATGCAGGCAAACTCAGTGCCGTTCCAAGATGCTCTTGAGACAATGCTCCAAGGCGTAAAAGCCCTGGAGACTCGAATGCCTCAACACATAATACAAGAATCTCCAGCGTTAGTACCAGGATCAGAGATGCAAGGAATAAATCCAGAAGTGTTGAACCCAGAGTCCCAAAGTATGACGTTTGTTCACCTGAATCTAGGACCATATTCAGAATTTAGGAACTATAAGAAGTTGACCTCAGAACCTGAATTTCAAGGTATGAAATCTGTGCCACTGACCCCAGAACCACAGCCCCAAAGTACAAAACCTGACGGGTTAGCTCTAGGTCCATTAATGCATGGCAATACAGCTGTGGATTTAACTGTACCACTGGAAGTATCTAAGAGGTTGATTCCTGAAACACGCTTACATGTTGAATCGAGGAAACTAAGCGTGGAACCACATTTACTAGCAAAGACATCTTTGGGTCCAACTTCTAGACCAAGGCATCAAGACACAGCCTCTGTAAAGTTAGCTTCTGAGACCCGGCCACAAGAGGAGGAATCTGTGAAGTTAATCCCACAGCAAGTCACAGGAACTCCTGCGATGATGCCCAGGCCATGTTTTCAGAATTTTTCAGAGATGACTCTGGGGCCAGGCCATCAAGACACAGAAACTGCACAGCTGTTTTCTGGGACTTTGCGCCAAGTGGCATTAACACCAAAACCAACAGGTCAAGTTATAGAATCTACGGGAATGACTCTAAAGCCACACCTTCAAGTTACTGAGCCTTCAGAGGTACCCCTAAGGTCAGAATACGAAAACACAGAACCTTATGGGTTGGCATTGTCTCAAGTTGAAAATATCCAGGAGACAATGCCAGTACCACCATATTCAGTAAAAGGATCCCTGGAATTGACTTTGGGACCACAAATGCAATATGAGAAATCAGAGCCACTAATGCAAAATTTGAAATCTGTGAAGTTAACCCCTGTGTCATCCCCAGTAGTGGTGGGATCTAAGCAATTTATCACAGGACCAAAACGACATGTTCCGGAGTTGACCCCAGAGCCACAGTTCCAGGGAGTAAAGTCTATGCAGCTGCATCCAGAGCCACAATTACAAGACGTGGAATATGTTAATTTAATCCAACAGCCAGCTACTACTGGAATGGTAGAATCTGAGAAGCTGGTACAAGAACCAATACTACAACATATAATATCAGAGGAATTGACTAAGGCGGCACAGCTTCAGGATGTGAAATTGATCCCAGGGCCACATTTGCAAAGTGTCAGATTTTCAAATTTACCTCCAGGACCACCTTTTCAAGGAGAAAAGCCTGTAGATTTCATCTCAGAGTCCCCACATCATAGTGTGAAATCTGATGCACTGACCCCAGGTTCCCCAGTGCAAAAAATCAAATTGTCAGACTTTACCCCAGGGCTAAAGCATCAAAGTGTTATGTCCGTACAATTGTCTCCAGAACCAGAAACTCAAGGTATGAAATCTGTGGAACAAAACTCAGGACCACGCTTGCAAGATGTCAGATTTTCTGATCTGACCTTAGAACCAAAGCATCAAGGTTTGAAACATGTGCAATGTATACCGGGAACACAGGTTCAAGATATACAATCCTTGGGATTTGTAACAGAATCACCTTTGCCATTAAGCCAAGGGCTCTTGAGTGAAAATATGAAAACTCTTCCGTCTATTGAAGGATCACAGTTTCACAGCACGCAGTCTATGAAGTTGACCTCAGAACTACAGTTTCAAGGTGTGCAGTCTCAGGAACTGCACCTAGGGCCAAGGCAGCAAGATGTCAAATTTTCTGAATTGACTTCAGGGCCAAAACTTCAAGCTGTCAAATTTGGGGAGCAAACCCCAGGATCAGTGTTTAATGGTGTAAATTCTGTGGAGATGACTCCAGAATTAGCATTTCAAGATTCTAAATTAGCAAAGACATCTCCAAGGCTTCAAGATATAAAACAGGTGGGGCTTACCCCAGGGCCATGGTTACAAGATGTCAAATTTTGTGATCGGACATCAGGAACGCAACCTCAAGGTGTGAAAACTTCAGAGTTAAACTCAGGGCCACAACTACAACATGTGAAATTTTTTGAGTTGACCCCAAACCCAAAGATGCAAGGAGTAAGATCTGTGGGGTTGTCCCCAGGACCTCAAAAGCAAGTGGTCAAGCCTGATATGCTAGTACCAGAGACACAGTTTCAAGGTGTAAAAAATTTAGGGAGGGACCAAATGTCCAACTTGGAAGGTAACATTTCTTATCGAATTGTCTCTCAGCCAGAGAAACCAGATGCAATATCTATGGGGTTGACTCCTGAGTTACAGTTGCCAAGTGTAAACTATTCTGAGTTGGCTAGAAGAACAAAGTTACAAGGTATAAAATCTTCTGAATTGATCCGAGGGCCAGGTGTGGGGGGTATGAAACCAATGGAGCTGACCCCAGACTCAAAACTTCAAGGTGTAAAATCTGAGTTGTTGACCTCGGAGCTGAAAGATGTGAAATCTGTGGTCTTAACTACAGGACAGGGTCCAAAAGGTACGAAATCTACTTTGCCAACCCCTAGTCCACAGCTGGAAGGTGAGAAATCTATGGAGATAACTGCAGTGCCATGGATAGACTATGTCAAACCTGTGAAAAGTACCAAAGATACCAAGCTTCAAGGTACAGCTTCTGACTTGATTCTGCATGCAAGAATTCAAGACTCCAAAGCTGTGGAGTTGGTCCAAAGAACACAAATGCAAGATGTGCAAACTGTGGAATTGAAAATTGAAAGTGAGAAATCTGTGCCTTTTGCACCAGGGCCATTACTCCAAGGGTCTGAACTGCAAGGTGTGAAACCCAAGGAACTGACTTTAGAGCCACAAATCCAAGAGAGTAAATTTGTCGACAGTACCCCGTGTTTCAAGCATCAAAGTTTAAAATCTGTAGAGGAAACTCCAGATTCAGAGCCGCAATGTGTACAATCTGTAAAGTGGACCCCAAGGCTAAACAAGCAGGAAGTAAAATCTGTGAAAGTGACCAGAAGATCAAAGTCTCAAGGAGTAAAAACTATGGATTTTGCCCCAAGGCAACAGTTTCAAGAGACAGCACTCATGAATTTAACTTCTGGGCCAGAACAGGATGGCACGATATCTGTAATCTCACCAAAGCAGCAATGTGTGAATTCAGAGCAGGTGAAGAGAGGGGCTATGTCGGACGATAAGCTGTCTTTGGAGTTACTTCCAGAGCTAAAATTTAAAGGTAAAAAACTAGTAGACCTCAATTTTGAGTTACAGTTTAAAAGTATGAAATCAGACTTGACTCCAGAATCAAATATTCAAGGTTTAAAACCTAAAGAATTCAAGCCTGATCCACTTGAACCACAGTTGCAAAGCATAAAGTCTCCTAAGTTGACCCCAGGGTCACCATTGCACCAAATTGAAGTCTCAGAGTTTGCTTCAGAGCCACAGCTTTGTGTAAAAACCGTTGAGTTAAAACAAGAGCCACTGCTTGAAAGTATGAGATGCATTCAGTGGATACCAGGACCTAAGTTCCAAGCTGTGAAATCTGTAGAGTTAAATCTCAGGTCACAGTCTCAAGGTGTTAAATCCCTAGGGTTGAGATCTTTGACACAGTTAAGAGATGTGAAGTCATCTGAATTGACTCTAGGGTCAAAAACTCAAGGTGCGACATATACAGAGTTCAACCTTGGGCCACAGTTGCAGAACATGAAAATCCCTGGGGTGCTCCCAGGAACACAGCTGCACAAAGGGAAGCTTTTGGCATCAACCTCAGAGCCACAGCTTCGAGATGTAAAAACTACTGAGCTCAAAAAAGAGCCACAGCTGGAAAGAATGAGGTGTATCCAGTGGATACCAGGACCTGATTTCCAAGGTGTGAAGTCTATAGGGTTACAGTCTCAAGGTGTCAAGTCTCTAGGGTTGAAACCTTTGATACAGTTAAGAGATAGAAAGTCATCTGCGTTAACTCCAAGGCCAAAGCTCCAAGATACGCAATCTTCAGCATCACTCCAGGAACATAAGCTTCAGGACTGTGATTTGACACCTTGTCTACAGGTTAGAAGTGTGAAATCATGTGAGCTGACTTCAGGGTCAAAGCTCTGTGATATAAAATTTATGCCACTGAAATCTAGGCTTTGCATGCATGATGGGAAATCTAAATTGACTGCAAAATCAAAGCTTCAAGAAGCGAAACCCTTACATTCATCCCCAGGAGCACAGCTTCAACGTGTGAAGTCTCTGGTGCTTATGGAAGATTCACAGCTTCCTGGTGTGAAATCTGGCGTATTAAGCCAAAGGTCACAATTACAAAGCAATACAACTATAGAATTGAACTCCCCACTACACTTGACAAGCATGAAGTCATCTGAATTGACTCTTCAGACAAAGCTTCAAGGTGTGAAATCTGAGAATTTCAACTCTGGGTCACAGTGGCATGATCTAAAACCTTCTAAGTTGTCACCTGAGGTAAAGTCCCAAGATAAGACATTTACTGAGTTAAATCCAAGTTCACAGTTGAAAGGTATAACATTTTCTACATTGATCACAGGGACAAAGATTCAAGGTACCAAATGTACAGATTTCAACCTTGGGCCATTGTTACAACATGTGAATTCTTCTGAAAGGACCTCAAAGACAAAGCTTCAAAATGTAAAACATAAAGAAAGCTGCCCCAGTCCCCAGGTGCAAGTTGTGAAATCTTCTGACCTGACCCTTGGATCAAAGCTTCAAAATGTGCAATTGGTGTTCAACCCTGACCCACAGTTTCAAGGAGTGAAAAGTTCTAAATCAATTTCAGAAACAAAGATTCAAGATATGGAGTCTGTGAATGTCAAACCTGGGCCACAGCTGAGACGTGTGAAATCTTCTGAATTGATACAGGGGACAAAGCTTCAAAAAGTGAAGTCTGTGGATTTCAAGTCAGGCCCACAGTTGGAAGATGGGGCATCTTCTAGATTGGTCATGGGTATAAAGCTTCAAGATGTAAAATCTCTGAATTTTAAGTCTGGACCACACTTGAAGGATGTGATATCTTCACAACTGATCCCAAGGGAAAAGCTTCCAGGTGTGAAATCTGCAGAACTGAAAGCTAATCCAAAGTTACAAGGTGAGAAATCTTCTGATTTGATCCTGGAGAGGAAGTTTTCAGGTGTGAAAGCAGGCCCACAGTTACAAGATGTGAAATGTTCTGAGTTGATCATGGGTATAAAGCTTCAAGATAAAAAATCAGCAGGGTTTGGTTCTAGATCACACTTGCAAGGTATGAGATCTTCTGAAGTGATCCCAGGGTCAAAACTTCAAGAAGGGAAACCCTCTGAGTTCAACCACGGTCCAAAGCTACAAGGTGGGAAATCTGATTTAATTCAGATGAGGAAGCTTCAAGGTGTGAAATCTGTGGAGTTCAACCCTGGACCTCAGAGACAAGGTGAGAAATCTGACTTGATGCTAGAGTGCAGACTCCAAGATTTGAAATCTGTTGAGTTAAAACCTGTTCTGCAGTTACAAGGTGTACCATCTTCTGAGTTAACGCCAAAAACAAAGCTTCAAAATGGAGAACATGTGGAGCTCCTTACCAGACCCACGTGGCAAGACATGAAACCTCTTGAATTGACTCTAGGTGCAAAGACCCAAGATGTGAAATCTTTGGGGTTTGAGTCAGTCCCACAGTTACAAAATAGGAAATTGCCTATGTCGACACCAGGATCACACATTCAAGCCCTGAAATCTCTGAAATTCAGCCCTGGGGCGAAGTTGCAAGGTGCAAAATCTCCTGAGTCTGTAAAGCTTCAAATAATGAACACCACAAAGGTCAACCATGACCTAGAACTCCAGGTCACAAAACCCTCTGAGTTAGCTTTGGAATCAAAGATTTGCAATGTGATATCTTCCGAGTTCAATGCTGGGAAGCCGCGGCAAGAAGAGAAGTCTTTTAAGTTGAAACCATGGCCAGAGCTTCAAAGTGTGAAATTTGTGGTATACAACCCTGGACTACATTTGCAACATATAAAATCTTCAGAATTGTGCAAAGAGACAAAGCCCCAAGATGTGAAATCTAAGGAATCCAATCCTGAGCAACAGTGGCAAGATGTTAAATCTTCTGAGTTATGCCAGGGATCAAGGCCTCAAGGTATGTCATCTTTCAAGTTCAATCCTGGGCCACAGTTACAAGAGATAAAACCCGAGTTGTGCACAGACAGGAAGCTTCCATATGAGCAATTTCTGGAAACGAAGCATCAGCCTAAATTACAAGGTGGGAAATCCTCTGAATTTAATCTAGCCCCACAGCTTCAGTGTATAAATGTTAGGCCATTCAGTACTGGACCACAACTGAACAGGGTAAAATCTGAGTTGAATTCTGGATCAGAGTCTCGAGGTATAAAATCCCAGGTGTTCTGCCCTGGGCCACCTTTGCAAGATGTGAATTCTTCTGCATTTATTTCAAAACCAAAACTTCAGTGTGTAAATTCTGTTGGATGCAAATCTGAGCCACCCTTGCAAGGTATAAACCCTTCTGAATTAACTTCAGTTTCAAAACGTCAAGGTACAAAGTCTTCTGAGTTGAGTTCAGAGATCCCAAGGGAGACGACTATGGTGTTCAACCTTGATCCACCTTCGCAAGATTTGAAATCTGAATTGATTCCAGGGTCAAAGTTTCTTGCTATAGCACCTATGGAATGCGACCCTGAGCCACAGATGAAGTGTATAAATTCTTCTAAGTTGAATCCAGAGCCAAAATTACAATGTGCAAATTCTATGGGGTGCAAACCTGGGCCACCTTTGCAAGGCGTACAGTACTTTGAATTGATTCCAGGGACAAAATGTCAAGGTACAGGATCTCAGGTGAATCCGGGATCCAAGAATCCAAGTGAGACATCTATGGTGTTCAGCGCTGAACCACATGTACAAGATTTAAAATCCGAATTGATTCCAGGGTCAAAGTTTCTTGCTGTAGCACCCATGGAACGCAACCCTGGGCCACAGATGAAGTGTGTAAATTCTTTTGAGTTGGATCCAGAGCCAAAGTTACAATGTGCTAATTCTATGGGGTCTGAACTCGGGCCACCTTTGCAAGGTATACAATCTTTTGAGTTGACTTCAGGGGTTAAATGTCAAGGTATGGGATCTTTTGATTTGAATCTGGGGTCAGAAGTTCTAGGTATGAAATCTCTTATGTTCAACCCTGTGCAACATTTACAAAATGTGAAACATGAATTTAGTCCAGGGACAAAGTTTCAAGGTATAACATCACAAGAATTAAACTGTGGCCCACAGCTGCAAGGCGTGAATTCTTCTGATTTGAATTTTGGGTCAGAACTTCAATGCATAAATGCTATAAAGTTTAATCCAGACCCACAGATGCAAGGCATGAAACCCTCTGAATTGAATCCTACGTCAGAATATCAAGGTACAAAATCTATTCTGTTCAACGCTGGACCACATTTGCAAGGTGTGAAAGCTTCTGAGTTAATTCCAGGGACAAAGTTTCCAGAAATACAGTTTTTGGAGAACCACTGTGGGTCACAGCAACAAGTTATGCACCCAGTGTTCACTTTAGGCTCTTCACTGCATGGCAGGAAATCTGTGTTATTTTTACCAAAGCCACTGCTTGAAGATGTAAGGTCTGTGAAGATGAACAAAGAGCCAGTGTCTTGTGGTGGAAATTCTGTGAAACTGGCTTCAGGCTCTAAGCTGCAGGACTTGAAGTGTGAGATGTTTGCACTAGAGCCATGTTTTACAAAAGTGAAATCTGTGGAGTTAAATCCAGGGCCACATCCTCAAGGTATGAATTCTGGGGAGCTGCCCTCACACCTCAGGCAGCATAGTGAGAGATCTGTGGTGTTTGCACCAAAGTTGTGTTTTCAAGATGTGAAATCTCTGGAGTTGAAACCAGGGCCACAACCTCAAGATGTGAATTCGAAGGATTTGATTTCTTGCCTCGGGCAGAAATCTGTGGTGTTTGAATCAGAGCCATGTTCTCAAGATGTGACATCTTTGAAGTCAAACCTACAGCTACAGCCTCAAGGTGCTAATTCTTCAGGGTTTCCATCATGCCTAAGGTCCCCAAGTGTTAATTCTGAGGTCTTTGCACCGGAACTATGTTTTCAAGATGGGAAATCTGTAGAGTTGACACCAGGGTCCCAACAGCAAGGTATGAATTGCCAAGAGCTGACTTCAGGATGGCACGGTATGAAATCAATAGTGTTGGCACCAGAGCCAACTAAGAAGTTCATACCAGGACCCATGTTGAGTAGTGTTAAATTTTCAAATTTGTCTCCAGAATCACAACGACAGGGTGAGAAACCTTTGGAGTTTCCTCCAGAAGCAAAGTTGCAAAGTATAAAACATGTGAAATTGTCTTCAGCATCTCTGCAACAAGATATAAAATCTGTAGAGTTACTATCGGGGTCACTGCTTCAAAGAACAAAATCTGAGGAACTAACTCCAAAGAGGAGCTATCAAATCACAGACTCCTCTGAGATAATCCCTAGGCCAGGGCATCAATTTGTAGAAGGTGCAGAGATGATCCCAACACCAAAGCCTCAAGTCCCTAAATCTGTGAATTTGGTGATCCCAACACCAAAGCATCAAGTCTCCAAGTCTGTAAATTTGATTTCAGTACCAGTTTATCATACCACAGAAAGGTTGGCACATCAAGGCAATGAAACTGTAGAAAACTCTATGGGGTTGACCCCAAAGTCAACAAGTAAAACCATGGAATCTCCAGGAATGCCTCTAAGGCTAGATCTTCAAGTACCAGAATCTGATGATCTGACTCACGTGCTAAGGAATCAAGGCTCTGAATCCTTGGAATTAACCTTAAAGAAAATCCCAGAAACACTAGAGTTGCTCTCTCAGTCATGGCCTCAAGTTAAGGACTTGGGGGAATCACATACAAGGTCAGTGCAGGAAGTTACAGGATCTGAAGAGATGGCACCAAAGCCCAAGCATCACACTACAGAAACTATGGGGTTGACCTCCAAGGCAAGGCCAACAGAGAAGGAACTCCTTGGCATGACCCCAAAGCCAATAAGTAAAACCACTGGATATACAGAGAGCGCTCCAAGGCCCAATCCTCCCTTTGTGGAGGTGATCTCCAAGAAAAGACTGCGAAGGGAAGAATCAGAAGCACTGACTACAAAGTCATTACATCACGTCCCAGAATCTTCAGAGATGACACCAAGGCTAAGATATCGAGTTCCGGAATCTGTGGCTTCAACCTCTAAGCAATGGCTTCAAAGGGGGGACTCTTTAGATTTGTCCCCAAGGCAAAGAGGTCAAGTTACAGGACATGCAGAATCTGTAGAGCTCACATCTGAGACATGGCAGCAAGGGGATGGACCAATGGGGCTGACACAGTCACAGAATCAAAGTATGAAATATTCACAGATAGCTCCAGGACTACAGGGTCAAATTACAGAGTTTATGAGGATTAGTCCAAAGCCGCTAGATCAAGTCACAGGATCTACAAAGACACAGCTTCAAGCTGCTCAACCAATAGGAATAACCTCAGTAAGCCCCCCCAAGTTTGTTGAATATGGGAAAGTGACTCCTGGGCCACCACTTCAGGTTGTAACTTCTGTAGCATTAACACCAGGGGGAACCTCTCAAATGGTAGACTTCGTTAAACTGACTCCAAAAGTACAAGATGTGAGACCTTCCGAGTCTACCTCAGGGCTATGGTTGCAAAGTGTAAAATCAAAGGAATTAACCACAGAGCCAAGCCACCAAATTTTGGATATAACGAAGTCCACAGGGTTTCAAATTGTAAAGACTGTGTTAATCCCAGGGCCACCACTTCAAACTGTAAATTCTGAGGAATTAGCACCACTACCAATTCCTCAGATTGTAGAACCACTAGGAGTCTCCTTAGGATCAGCTACTGAAGTAATAGATTGTTTGGATTTCTTCCCAAGGCCACACCTTCAAGAAATGGAAGAACCTGTAGAACTAACTCTGAGGCCAAATACTGAAGAGAAATCTTCAGAATCACTCTCACAGCTAGCATTTACTTTGCAGGAATCTACAGTGTTCACTCATGAACAAGGGCTTCAGGCTGGGAAAGTAATGGGGATAAATATAGGGCCTCCTCAAATCATGCAATGTGAGGATTTGAATCTAGTACAGGTATATCAGAAGAGGGCATCTGAGGATTTTATTTCAACAGAGGAGTTACAAATAGGGAATTATTTCTCTAGATTTCTACAGAACTCCTCAAACTCGCTCATCTCAAGCTCTGCCGAAGCATCTGAATTAGGAAGCCTTTGTGATTTGGAGATGCCAGAAGTGTCAGGGGCCTTGGATATAAAAAACTTTGGGACAGATATTTTGCAGTCTGAAGAATACTTTCTAGACTCTGCTATGATACAAACTTCAACCCTTCCCTTGTCTCTTCACAATCAACCCTCTGATAAGACAGCTAACATTGTAGAAACCCCACATTTTGAGATCCCAGGAGTGGGTGTCATATCTAAGAGGACTGATAAGAAGCCGGTGGGGAAGCTAGAGAATTCACTCCAGCGCCTATCCCAACATCCACTGCAAAGCTGGAGATCACCATCTAGGACCTTCCAGTCAGGATCAGGAACTCAAAGAGGCCTTAACTGGTCTGTCTTGAGCAGACAACAGAATGTCTGGGAGAATCACTCCTGGAGACAGCGACTACCCAGAAGATATCTCTCCAATATGCTAGTGTTAGGGAATGTCTTGGGCACCACTATGGAAAGGAACCTTTGTTCTCAAACACCTTTAACGGGAAGAGCCACTGCAGATATCTGTCAATCTATTCAGAATTTATTTGGGGTTCCTGCGGAACTGATGCAACTTTCCAAGAGTCTGCTAGAGAAGAGTCGAAGTATTATTTCTCGGACTTCAGTGTCCAGAAACTACATTCAGAGACACACTTCATATCATGGTCACGAACAAAGAATAGCCTTAAGGATGTGGACACGTAGCTCCATGTCCTCCATAATACAGCAATACTCTGGGGCTAGCGCAAAAATAAAGAAAAGTTCGAAGCTTAGTGATATATCCCAGGAAGTCATTCAGCACGTGCCTGTTTCGTGTACAGAGGGCCAGCCTCCTGTCCCAGTAAATTTAGAGTCTTCCTTCCATACACTTTTCACTAGGAAAGATTCTGTTCCAATGGAAGAGAGTGAGAACTCACAGAGTTCACAGACAAGGATTTTTGAGTCCCAACACTGTCTCGAGCCAAGTTATCTTCCCCAGGCCAAGACTGACTTGTCAGAACAGTTCCAGTTGCTACAAGATCTGAAGCTAAAAGTAGCAGCAAAACTGTTAAGGAGTCAAATACTCCCCCATGTACCTCCACCTCTAACTTCAGGTCTGGTTTTAAAATACCCTATGCGCCTACAGTGTGGCCGATGTGTAGGACTTAATTGCTGTCATAAATTACAGGGCACGTTGCGGCCTTACCTTCTTATCTACCCACAGCTCCACCTTGTAAGCACTCCCAAAGACCACGGAGAGATTAGGTTGCATCTTGGCTTTAGGATGCGAACTAGGAAAAGATCCCAAGTCCCAAAGCATCACAGAAGAGACAGATCCATCACATCAAGGAGTTCTATATCACCATCACTAAGGAAAGCTAAAGTCTACACTCGAGCTTCCAAGAGTCCTACTTCTACAATGGATTTCCAGTCTGTATCTTCCCCATCTCCTGCTCCTGTACAAGTCCACATCAGGCAAAGACAGTATAGGATCCCTGCCCTAGCAGGAAAGATGACAGTTGGAGGGCCAGGGCGCTATGAGTTTACTCAAGTTCACTCTCTACCAGAGAGTGACTCTGAAAGCCATCAGGATGAAAAATGGTCTAAAAGGAGAACCAAAAAGACCCGTAGTTCAAAATACCCAAAGAAAAGAATCACTATGGGAGGCAGGACACAAAACACAGAGTTCTATACAAATGGTAGAACCACAATACGGAGTCGTCCTCGGGATTTACCAGCCCAGTTAAGAAGGAAGAGGAATGGAGCATCTCAGACAACTACTGCCTCTTCAAAAAGACAATCTAAGAAACCCTCCCAACCCAAATTCATTCCACTGCTTTTTCAAGGTCTAAAGAAAGCATTCCAGACGGCACACAGAATTATGGGTTTTGCTGGACAGAAGCCTGAGGACAGGTCAAGGCCAGACCATTTGTGTTCAAGCAAAAACCACGATCCAAAACAAAAAGCCAGAGATTATTCCTCATCGAGAGATATCAAAAGAGAGAGGATGTCAGTTGCTAAGCTAAAGCCAACAGACATCACCACTAAGAAGGAGAAGATGTTATGGGAAGAAATACAGCAATTCAGATCAACTCATCAACCAAAAAGAGGTAGCTCTTTCCAACTTAAACATACCCAACTACCCAAGCCCATGGTTTCCCAAAGAAGTGCTATTTTCAAAACCACTTCAGTCGGACAGACTGTGGTTATTCTTCAAAACGACAATAGCAGCAAAGGTAAGAAAAACTCCTACAGATGTGAAATCTCTAGCCAGGAGTCCAAGAGCTCCAAAATAGGAACCAAAGTTCAAGTCAGAGGGAGAAATCTACATGGTTCACTTAAGAGAACCTCACACAGTCACCTTAAAGAGAAACTCACACCCAAGAAGCAAAACCACCATAGCTTCTTAAGGGAGAGAACCCCATGTAATTCCTCTGAAAGGAGCCATCACAGACCCTCTGAGAGGAGCCATCAAAGTTCTTCTCTAAAGAGACATCACAGTCCCTCTGAGAGGAGCTACCGAAGTCTTTCCGTAAAGAGCCATCACGGTCTCTCTGAGAGGAGCCTTCGAAGTCCTTCTCTAAAGAGACATCATGGTCCCTCTGAGAGGATCCACCAAAGCCGCCTTCAGATGAGCCATCACAGTCCCTCTAAGAGGAGCCACCGAAGTCTTCCTCGGAAGAGCCATCATGGTCCCTCTGAGAGGAGCCACCGAAGTCCTTCCGTAAAGAGCCATCACGGTCCCTCTGAGAGGAGCCACCGAAGCCTTCTTCAGAAGAGCCATTACAGTCCCTCTGAGAGGAGCCACCGACGTCTTCCTCGGAAGAGACATCACAGTCCCTCTGAGAGGAGCTACCGAAGTCTTTCCGTAAAGAGCCATCACGGTCTCTCTGAGAGGAGCCTTCAAAGTCCTTCTCTAAAGAGACATCACAGTCCCTCTGAGAGGAGCCATCAAAGTCCTTCCCTAAGGAGCTATCACAGTCCCTCCGAGAGGAGCCATCAGAGTCTTCCTTGGAAGAGCCATTACAGTCCCTCTGAGAGGAGCCACCAAAGTCTTCCTCGGAAGAGATATCACAGTCCCTCTGAGAGGAGCCACCTAAGTCCGTCCCTAAAGAGCCATCACGGTCTCTCTGAGAGGAGCCTTCGAAGTCCTTCTCTAAAGAGCCATCACAGTCCCTCTGAGAGGAGCCATCAAAATCCTTCCCTAAAGAGTTATCTCAGTCCCTCCAAGAGGAGCCATCAGAGTCTTCCTTGGAAGAGACATTACAGTCCCTCTGAGAGGAGCCATCAAAGTCCTTCTCAGAGGAGCCATCGAAGTCCCTCTGAAAGGAGCCATCACAGTCCCTCAGAGAGGAGCCATCAGAGTCCCTCTGAGAGGAGCCATCAGAGTCCCTCTGAGAGGAGATGTCGCAGTCCCTCTGAGAGGAGATGTCATATTCCCCTTGAGAGGAGCAGTCGCAATCTCTTTCAGAGAACTCATCACAGTCCCTTAGAGGTGAGAGGACACAGTCCTTTTGAGAGAAGACAGCACAGGACCTCTGAGAGGAGAGGTCGCAGTTTCTCAGAGAGAACTCACTGTAGTCCCTCTGAAAGAAGTGGACGCAATCTCTCTGAGAGGAACAGACACAGTCCTTCTGAGCAGAGCCAACAGAGCCACTTTGAAAGGGACCAGTACAGTTGGCGTGGCAAAACCCATCTCAGTCCCTCTGCGAGAACCCATCACAGTCCCGTTAAGAAGAGACTCAAACACAGCTCCCCTAGGGAGAGGCTCAGACAAGGTCTGTCTAAAGATTGCAAGGGCTACTCAAAACACATCTCCTAGAATGTTGCCATGGTACTTGATGAAGAAGCAGAAGTTTTTATAGTCAAAATGTGGAGATTGTTGATATATGAAACAGAAGCCAAGAAAATTGGTCTTGTGAAGTAAAACTCTTTTTACATTTAGAATTCCGTTTCAGATTTCTTCTTCTTTCCCACCCTTCAGAGGACTTTTTCTTTGTCTTTTGGCTTTTTCTTTGTCTTCAAAGACATTTGTGAGATCTGTAAATTTTTTTTTTTTAATGTAGAAAATGTGAATTTTTTTGTCCTCTAATTTGTTGATGCCCTGTGTACTCCCTTGGTTGTAAAGACATCTGAATCCTGCCTTGGTTTTCTTTATACTCACCAGGTACAAATTACTGGTATGTTTTATAAGCCGCAGCTACTCTACACAGCCTATCTGATATAATCTTGTTCTGCTGATTTATTTCTTGTAAATATTAAAATGACCCCCCCCAAAAAAAAACATGTCTCCTAGGGACCACACACAAAATACTCCCAAACAGGCCAAGTTTAGAGGCCTGAAGCTGAAAGATGAGAAGAGATTCATCCCCATTATTTACTGTCTGGTTCAAGATTTCACTGACCTGCCCCTTTTCTGGCTTCTTTCCTGCTCAGCCACTGCCTCCGATACCTGCACCCTCAGCAGTCAAAGAGCTTCAAGGCCTCTCTACCTGGAGGGAGGGAGGGTGGGAATGGGTCTGTAATTTCTCTAAATAAAGGGGCAATAATTGATCTCCACCTAGAAAGACCACTCGTGTGCTGGAGGTGGGGAACGGAGGGTGAAGGGATATTTGGTGTCCTGCAAAGGGATGGAATGCGAGGAAGGGGCCCTGAAGCCAGGTTTGGGGCTCCAAACCCCACCTACAGCTTCCTGGGGTGGGGTCTCAGAGGAGGGAGTCATGTCACGTGACTCACTCTGGCCACAGCCCCCTTGGAAGCTGCCAGGTGGAAGTAGACCTTCAGACCTGGGATCGGCGGCGCCGACTCCATATCCCCCTCAAACTCCTAATACCATATTTCTTGGAATCAAAGATGCATCATTTACTTATTTTTTGTTATTTTTTGTTTCAGACAGCATGAGTGGGGAGGGGCAGCGGGAGAAGAAGAGCGAATCTAAGGCAGATTCCGCAACCAGTGCAGAGCCCAATGCAGAACTTGATCTCACAACCCTGAGATCATGTGCTGAGCCGAAAATTCAGAGTCAGATGCTTTACCCACCAAGTCACCCACGTACCCCAGATACATCATTTAAAACTTCACATTCAGGGGCTCCTGGGTGGCTCACTGCGTTAACCCTCTGCCTTCGGTTTGGGTCATGATCTCAGGGTCCTGGGATCGAGCCCCGCATCGGGCTCTCTTCTCAGCAGGGAGCCTGCTTCCACCTCTCTCTCTGCCTGCCTCTCTGCCTACTTGTTATCTCTCTCTGTGTCAAATAAATAAATAAAATCTTTAAAAAGAACTTCACATGCAACCCAATTTCTAAGAAAATAATATGTGATTATATATATGCTTAGGAATTGATGAAACCTACTGACTTGGCTTCACTGGTTAGATTCTTCTTTTCAGGAGCTTCTATGTAGAGGAGGAGCCTCTGCTTTCTTCCTGGCTTCCATCTGGCCCCAGTTCTGGCCTCTGGATTTGCCCTTCCAGCTCTGGTCCCAGGTCTACCCCCTCCCTCACTAAGCCTCCCTCCCTCTCAGTCGAGACTTCACCCTCCTCTGAACTCCACTTCAAGTCACATCCTTTAGTTTTCACCGAGCTTCTCAATTAGTTGAGCCACAGTGGTCCAACTTCCCCCAACTTCAGGCTGTTAGGGGTTCTGCCTTAGATCCCTTTTTACAGTTTTCAAAGTTCTGGCTCTAGCATCTAGCAAGCACTCAGCAGGAACGTGCTGCCTGAGTGAAAATGAGAGGCCCAGGAGGAAAAAGCAATGTCTGAGGAGGAATGCTGGCTGTGAGAGCAGTCTGGGAAGTAGATGGCCAAAAAGGGTGTGGCCCGCCTCACCTTCATCCAGCACTTTTCCACCAGGCTGCTGCTGCCTGAGTCCCACACCTTGAGGTAGCAGTTGACAGCACGGCTATACTCCCCAGCCTGCTCCCACTGGCGAGCTTGGTCCACGAGCCCCTCCATGCCCCTAAGATGAGAGTACACGTGACCAGAACAGGCTGGGCAGCGTGGCCTATCCGGTGCATACCTTGTGACCCACCCTCCAGCCCTGCTGACACTTGCTGCCTCCCGGCGTCATATCTGGCCCCTTTCGTGGTAGCCTCCCGCTCCTACTCTTCCTGCAGAGCCTCCAGCTGGCCCGGCCATAGTCCTTGCAGACCCACAGGGCATCACTCCATAATCCAGCCTCCTGCTCAGATTTCCAGGTATCAGGAAGGCAGAGGCCGGCATGACACCTTCCCACTGCCACACAGGTGCTGTACACTATGGGCCACGGATCCCTAGGTCCTTGGACCTCTCTCCTCCTTCTTGTCTCCTTCCCCCTCTCCATTGCTAACTCTCTGGATCTTTCCCAGTAGTATTGGTTAGTGTAGTGCTCTGTGGGTTCTTACACTCTCTCCCCCTCCCCCTCATGGCCCTGAATCCGGTGCCCTACCTTATAATAATTGAGGGCCAGGCCTGGTCCCTGGGCCTGAAGCAGCAGCACTTCTGCTTTTGGAAAGTCCTCCTCCAAGGCCCCCCGGGCCTGCCCCACAAGCACCTCGGCGACACTGTCAGGATCGTGAGCCTCGGCCACACGCTGAGCTGCCTCCCAATCCTGGTTATGGACGAACCTGCTCCCAGAAGAGGACACAGGGGAGGCTCAGTACAGGACTGAGGCCTCAGTAGTGGGAGACAAACAGCCATGTCACAGGGGGTAGAAGATTTATTGGTACCAGGATCAGGTGAAGGTGGCAATGCCAGGTCCTGGGGCTGTGGTTGGGAGGACGGGAGTAAGGAATTGATGGGTAACTCACATGAGGGCTGCTTCCTTGGGATTACCAGCACTGATGAATTCAGCTTCAGCCTTTTCAGATTTACCCTGTAGGGACAGAAGTGCAGCCACACATGATCAGAAGCAGATTGCCATCATGGCAGCCGTGAGAGGAGGAGTTCAAGGTCAAAAGCAAGGGAGAAGGAGCACATCCATACCTCATCCTCCAGGTACATAGCATATCGGACATGAATCTCAGGGGTTTTATGCTTGAGGTCCAGCCGAGAGAGTTCAAAAGCAAATTCCCATGAGCTGAAATGGAAGGTGTAGGTAAGGCCTGCCTACTTAGTACTTTCATTTTTTTTCCCATTTCTTTTTTTTTATTTATTTTCAGCATAACAGTACTCATTGTTTTAGCACCACACCCAGTGCTCCATGCAATACATGCCCTCTCTATTACCCTCTACCTGGTTCCCAACCTCCCGCCCTCCGCCCCTTCAAAACCCTCAGGTTGTCTTTCAGAGTAGTACTTTCATTTTATAAGAGGAGGAACAGGGCAGGAGAAAACAGAAAGGGCAGAGACAGGACCGGGGGAGGGAAAGACAGATTGAGAAGACAGTCCATATGAAGTGATACAGAAGCACACACACATGTAAAGAGGACGTGGGTCCGGGGACACTTGGAAAAGCCTGTGCTTCCTGCGACTAGTGGTCATAAGGGAATGGGATGGGCGTGAGGCAGGGGACCGCAGTTAGCCTCACAGAACTACTCTTCCTCAGGAGCAAGGGCTCTGGGTTCTTCACCACTTCCTCCTCAGTCACATCTATACTAGCAGAAAAACTGTCTCTCTAAAACATTAAGACTACCCTCAGCCATCTGACTCAATGCAGGATTATTACTGGTCTTTGTAACATTTGCTTAAGAAAAGTTCTTTTTGCATTTAACAGAAGCACACTTCCATCACTCAGAAGTCAATTACTGGCTTAGTGCACCTTAGCTTTAAAAGCTCTTCTCTCTGGGGCACCTGCCTGGCTCAGTCTGTAGAATGAGTGACCCTTGATCTCGGGTTGAGTTCAAGACCCACACTGGGTATAGTAATTACTTAAAAAGGTCTTTTTGAAAAAGAAGGAAAAAAGCTGATCACGTTCCATCTTCTTAGAACAGCTAAACACTGTTCTGAGTCCCTGGGGAGCAAGGGCAGAGCGATTGATTCATTCCTTGCCTCTCCATCACGTTCTTCCAAGGATTTCTTCACTCCTGCCTCCGTTTTCAGAAACACTTCTCAGCTATACAGCAATCTTCCTTGTCTACGTAGAGGCTCTTTCTCAAAAGGGGCCAGTGGAGAGAAGTCTTAGGGCCTCACGATTTGTCAGCGGCATGGTCAACGGCAGCTTCCAGGAGTCTGAGCTTATTAAGCAGTCTCACTGCGGACTCTCCTCCCAGGCTCTTTGCCCACAGATAGGCCATGTGTTTGTGGGCATTAGCTCCTCCGTGAGCCTTGGCTACCTGTGAAGCAAAGCCATTTGGCAATCCTCCCACACAGGGCCACATGGCTGCTCCCTACTCCCCTCTGATCGGACTTCAGCTTTGACAAGGGTCCGGTCTTTCTACTAGAACAGGGAGAGGGCTCAGTTTTGGGGTCTGTTAGCCTGCTCAGGGTCCAAGGATGGACTTCAGGTAGTTCACAGACCCCCTCCTACCGCATGTGAAATTTTGCCTGTCAGTATGAACATTTTTCAGAGAGACCCATAACCAGTTCAGAATGCATCACTTGAGAGTGGGGAAGAGGGACAGGCGCATCCCCAGAGTGACTTGGACTCCTTACCCGGTAGGCTTCCTCCCAGAGCCCATTGGACCGGTACATGTTCACTGTTGCCTTCCACTCCTAAGCCTCGAGGTAGTGATACTCGGCCTCCTGCAGTCAGCCTTCAGCCTCCAGCTCCTGGGGAAAGGAGGGTCAGGATGGGGCGAGGGGGATGTGGAGCCTGTTCGGGGAAGAGATGGCCGAGGCTTGAGAAGGACTCACCTTGCCCAGGTGCAGGTGTGTGTCACTGAGGAGATCTGGGCGGTGCTTCCCTACCAGGCGGATCATATCATCACACAGCTTGTGCTTTTTGAACATGGGGATGGCAAGACCAGGCTCTTCCACTGTCATGTAGTGCCTGGGGAGGGGAGAGACACCCCAGGGCTCCTCGACCTAGATTCCTGCATCACTGCCTTCTAGGCAGACAGCGCGCATCCTTCTCCCTGCATGACTCCTCTAGGGCTGTGGCTCACCCTTCCGCCTCCGGTACTTGCCTTGCTTCTCCATCTCCAGGGCCTGGGTGATGTACAGCACCGACACGTCTTCCAGCCTCATGCACTTCACTGCCAGCTTTGCAGACACACAGAGACCCAGTAGCCTCCGGCGCGCTTCCGAGGGAAGCAGGGGGGCTGCGGAGTGGCCAGGGAAGCATGATTTGGGGGTGACCTGTGTTCCCAGCAACTGAACCTTCCCAACAACCACAAGGGTTTGTGTACGGATGCTTTCCTGGTCAGTCCAGGGAATTCCAAGACCATAAGGAGCAAAGTCAGAACTATATTCCGCTCACGCAGAAAGGCCAGAGATGCCCTGTGGTGGGGCGCGTGTTCCCACTCCCGAGCTCCCGCCGTACCCACCGGGTTCTGGCTGCAGGCAGGGAATGAAGTTGCCGCTGTGACGACAGCTTGGGGAGGGGCAATTGGGGCTCCCCAGCTCCCAAACTCTTCTGCTCGCTTCGGAATTACAGGTTGGGAACAAGGGCCTCTTCATCCTTGCCTTTCCCTGTGGCTAGGTATCCAAGCGCTCCAGACTTTTCTATTTTGGTGCTCTTTCTCAGCTTTCAAGGAGGCCAGTGAAGAGGGGACATCAGAGCCCAAGGAAAGTAGGGACAGCCCCAGGGAGGTGGAGCCCTCGGACGAACTGCGCCCCACTCTCTACCTTGTGGGCTTGCTCCCAGCGGCTGGCCCGAGTGTACATGTCTATTGCATCTTTTGTTCGGTCTCCCTTAATGTAGAGCTCCTCCACAATCTGTGCTCGAGACAGCAGACACAAAAGGCCGAGGGCAAGAGCATTAGAGAAAGAGCGTTAGAGCCTCTGCAGGGGGAGAGCAAACCTTAGCTGGGATGGTGGGGAGAGGATAGGACCCTTAGTCCCCAACATGGAAGAAAAGAGGGCTATCTTGTCTCACACCCTCTACTGTTTTGAAAACAAAAGCAAAAACAAAAACAAAAAAACAGCCAAGACCAGAATGGGGACAATACAACACGCAGTTTAAAAGGACCTAAAAGGATCTCGTACTTCTGCAACACAGGGCAATTCCACATTGGAACTCCCATGGAGTTCCATAGAAGAGAGCTGGAGACTCGCTTTATAGATCTGGGAGAGGGGTTTGTGTTATGTTGGAATGAAATAAGGGAAGAAAACTGCTTTCTTCTCGCTCAGGGTGGCTGGTGCTGCTGGGACCCAGAAAGAAGGATTTGGTGAGGTAGCCCCCACTTCCGGTTCTGAGTTCTCTTCTCATTCTGTACTGCATTGCCTCCAGCTCTAGCAAGGGACTTTCCTCACCTCATACTCCTGCAGAGACGCATAGTGTTGGGCCACGCGGGGATAGTATTTGGACGCAGTGTTCTGGTCCTGTAGATCTAATATATAAATGGCCTTCTTCCACTGGCGGGAGCCCAGGGCAGCTTCCATTGCCTTAATGGAGCACCTGGCAGAGTTGGGAAAGGCATCTGTGTGTATGGGGCAAGAGGAAGACAGGTAGAGGTAGGGAGACACCTCAAGCCTACTCCAACCTACATGGTGTCATCTCTGTTGGAGCCTTGGTGCCCTTACTTGACCCATCACCTTGGACCTCACACCCAGTCTCAGTTGCACCCCTCTACCTGGCTTCAATATGGTGATTAATGGCTGCATCGAGCTGCTTCTGCTGCACCAAATGATCCCCCAGGTCTCTTCCAGGCTCACCACTTCCACTGGGAATGCCAACCGAGCCAGCTCCACCGCTGCCAGGGACAGAGAGGGCACTCAGCTAAGACTTCCAGGGATGGGACTCAGGGAAATGGGGTGTAGAAAATAGGTGAGAAGTGGAGGGATGGAGAACTGAGCCGATCCACCAGAACAGATGCACAAAATTGGTGCAGGGGGATGATTCGGGCAAGACTCTAACAGGGAAGGCGGGGCTGTAGGGGGCAGTACCTTTCATGAATGCGCTGCCTTTACAGTAGCACTCCAGGGCCAGCTCTGGGTTTCGAATCTTCTCAAAGAGATCACCTGCCTGTTGACACATACCACATGACTACAACAACAGCCTGAAGACGCTGGGTCAGGGCCCTAGGACAAGCTGGTTGTCTAGCTGTGGGGCCACGGGAAGGAAGGATCCAAGAGGACTCCTGGCAAAACAGCAGCAGTTGACATTTACTGAGCACTGAGAATTCTCCTACTTTCTTCACCGCCCCTATGATTCTTCTTTACCACCCTAGGAGGTAAATGCTATCATTACTCCCATTTACAGAGAGGAAATTGAGAAACCAAGGTTTGGAAAGGTTCACTTAACCCACGGTTATACAAGCTGTTAAATGGAGCCAGGTAACTTGAAAGAGTCTAAAATCCCAAGTCTGTCCTACTAACTACACTCCTATGCCACATTTGGAAATACACATCAACACCTGGACTGGAGGGCATGGGTGCTAAAACTCTGAAGGGGTACCTACATAGGGGAAGCAAAAGCAATAAAAATCTTATAAACTGGGATGGAAGAATGTTTGGAATAACTACCTGAAAGGTGTTACTGGTTGTAATGGCAGGGGACTGGTGCCTTAGCACAGGAGGAGCGTCTCACACTCCCGCCCCATGGAAAATGGCCTCTGGCCATCCTTCCTAGCTGCCCGCACCTCACTTCTGGTCTGCCTCAGCTCTCAGCGACGTGGAGCTGCCTTGCCTCGAGTGCCAGTTTGCTCAAGGTTTTCCACATTGCCTCTGTTTCTGGGGTCATTTCCAGAGTCTCCAAGAAGGCTGTGGCCCTGAAGAGAGAAGGAAGGAAGGCAACAGTCAGGTCTTCCAGCCTCAGAACCCAGCCTCTCCCACCACCTCCCGGGGATATCAGCCCAGCCCCTCACCGGGTGTAGCTGCCGTCATCGATGGCTGTTCCAAACTCGATCAGGCCCTCATCCAGCATGCAGGCAACAGTTGTCACACCTTCGGTCACCATCACCTCGGTCTTCCCCCCGCCCTGCTCCAGACCTACCACATCACCCTGTAAAATTTCAATCCCCCCACCCCACCCGAATTCCAGTTTAGTGTCTCCACGACTCCACTGCAGAACAGACCCCGCCTTACCCCACCCTAGCGCTTACACACTGAGGGAATGACAGTGGCCCTTGTTTGCCCAGCGTTTAGTTTCCTTCAAGCAGGTAAGAATCCCTTATCTACACTAATGCCCTCAGGTTCCTGTACACTCAGAGCTGTGCCCGCACTAATGCCTGGATGTAAACTGACAAAGCGTCCAATCACTTCTGCTTCCAGCTTGAGTCCTGTTAAAATACAACTTTAACCTGGGCCCTACTTTTGAATACATTTGTTGCTTAGGTCACCTGAAGAAATCACTAGGCATGCTTCCTAGTCTCCCACGGGGAGGAAGGAAGGGAAGGAGGGAGGGAGGAAAAAAAAGGAAATGTAGGGAGGGAAGGAAGGGAAGAAAAGGAAGGAAGGGAAAAAGAGAAAGAAAAAGAGAAAAACAGAAAAGGAAAGGAAAGAAAAAAAAAGGAAAAAGCCAGTAAGCTAAAACCTGAGCAGGAAAAAACAGGGGAGCAAGTGGAAAGGGTACAGTCGCCCTGATGGCAAACACAGCAGCGGATGAATAAACCAGGGGTCCTCCAGCAGGATGAGGGGGCGATTCTGAGGTTCTGTTAGTCATGAAATCTGGGATCCTCTCTTCAGGAAAGGGAACAAAAGTCATTAGTATGCCTGATTCCTGCAAAAGCAAACACTGATCATATCTAGAGGAAAACATGCCCATGTTAGGCCCTTGAGATTCTAAAAATTATATTCAGTGTAACGTGAGCCCCCCAATAAAATAAAGCTACCAAAATAGAAGTTAACTACCATAAAGGAGTAAACAATAACAATAACTACAGCACTTTTGGACCTCCAAGGATTTCCAATATTAAAAATAACAATTATGGAAGAAACCAGTTATGGAATATGAAAGAATTGTGAAATATTTAAAGACCTAAGGGATGGAATGAAAAATTAAGCAAGAGACAAGAAACTATAAAAAATGGCCAGGTTGTGCTCGCTTCAGTAGCAAATATACTAGAAAAAATGACCAGGCAGACTAGAGAAAGAACCAAATGAAACCGTATGAAAAATTCAATATTCAAAGTAAGAAAACTCAGTGGGTGATTTCAATAGCAGATAAGACAGTGGTGAAAGTAAACCTCTGACTTGCAAGATGTTTCCTTTTTTTTAAAATAATTTTTAAAAAATTGTATTTATTTATTTATTTGACAGAGAGAGAGGGAAACAAGCAAGGGGAGTGGGAGAGTACGAGAGGGAGAAGCAGGCTTCCTGCTGAGCAGGGAGCACCATGCAGGGGCTCAATCCCAGGACCCCAGGATCATGACCTGAGCCAAAGGCAGACACTTAAGGGCCAAGCCACCCAGGCACCCCTTGCCAAGATGTTTCTTAAGGAATTATCCAGGATGTGCATGGAGCGAGAAGGAGGAAGGAAGAATAAGAGGTTCTAGAGGCACAAAGACAGGACAAGAAATGGAACACATACCTAATTAGAGTTCTGAAGGTGAGAAAGAGTTCCAGAGAAGCAGCAACATTTAAAGAGCTCATGGCTGAGGAACAAGGTGTCCTCGCAGATGGGACACACACACACACACGCGCGCGTGCACGCGTGCACATACACACCAAGCACGGTTAAGTAAGAGGACATTTATATGCAGACATAATGTACTGAAGCTTCAGAATGCTGGAAAAAAGAAGACTTTAAAACCAACAAGACAGGGACGCCTGGGTGGCTCAGTCAGGTAAGCCTCTGCCTTAGGCTCTGGTCACAATCCTGGAGTTATGGGATTAAGTGCCCCCCCCATCCCTCCCTGCTCAGTGGGGAGTCTGCTTCTCCTTCTGCCCCTCCCCTTGCTCTCTCAAATAAATAAATAAAATCTTTTTTAAAAAGCAACAAGACAACACAAGGAGCTGTTAATAAACTTCTCAGAACTAAGGGGGTCAGTCGATGGGATGATATTATTTGCAAAAGACTAAGAAAAACTGTCAAACTGTTCTTTCAAGAAAACGCCAAATAAAAACATTTTCAGATAATTCCATTTTGGTACTTTTCAGAAACTGAGGATTCATCTTCGAAACACTTTCTCTCAAGGAGGTAACTCCAGAGCAAAGGTCAGCAATGCAAAAAGAGTGAGCAGAGAAACTGGCACCATGATGGTAAATGTAACCAAATTCCAGCTGTGGAAAAGAATAACGTCTCACTTTGGGGATAAAAAAATACTGGGCAATAATGGCAAAGGGGAGGTAATCAAAGTTCAGGTCCTTGTATCATTTGCCAGGGGTCAGATGCTAAATAAGCTGAAACTATTCAGAATAATTTAAGGGTATGGTAAACTTCCAAGGGTAACCACTATAGGAGTCAAATGTATGACCTCCAAAGCAAAAATGTGAAAAATGTGTTTAAAACAGGACAAAACAGCCCCCAAGCGCCAAACGTAATTAGTCTAAAATGAGGAAAGAAAAGCAGGAAAGAAGAGATGTAGAAAAAAGACAAAAAGAACTATCACATGCTCCCTCTGTATCCACACCAATCATCCTCACCTAGCACAGGGCCTCTCTTGTTTTCCCTCCCAGATTCTGGAAGGTCACTGGAATATACATGATGCTGGCAGGACAGGAGAGTGACCGATCTTCAGTCTGATAAAAAAAGAAGCTCTGAACAGCTTACAACAGAGAATCCTCACCCAGGAACTGACAGAACTGCCCCCGCTAAGGGGGCTCTTCCAGTCTAAGAGAACTCATTATGACCTGGTGAATTCCCAGGGCCACTGGAATAGAGAGGACAGGATACAATGTCAGGAATCTGAACAAGGACGGTTCTGGAGCCTAGCGCACTGTGGGGAAGGATCTAGGCTTTACTTGCTGACTCTATCACAGAGATGATGGGTGGTGGGCCAGAGAAAACCAAATAACCTTTGGAGTTTCCTCCGGGCCCTAAATGATCAGTGGGACACTATGTCTGAGGTCCCCTGGCACCAACATACCCTAATAGAGGATGTGGTGACCCTCTCGGGTGCCTCAATGTTGTACCACACACACAGGCTGTTTCGGTTCTGAGCCACCAGCCCGTCACTTCCTGGGACCCAGTGCACGTAGGAGCAGAAGTGGAGGATCATCATCTTAGAGCAGCTTTCAGTATCGTACAGATGCAACTGCGGAAGGAAGAGGTGGACAGCGCAATCAGAAGGGGCTATGGGGTGGCTTCTGATATTGACCATTTCTCTAATGAAATGTGGTGAGCTGACCCACCCCTCAGGCAGATGCTGGATTTCAAAGCTTACTAGCCTGCAATGCTCGACGTGTATGCTGACTTGGTACATCCTGACTCTGGCCCATAAGAGATGACCAAGTGAGCCCAGAGCTACACCAGAAATTTAAGTTAGCTGAAGGTCAGACTTTCATTCTTAGAGTTTAACTCTGGGCCAGAGTTGCCAGACTGGATCACAAAAGTAAGGCCACCATGCACATTCAATGGTCTGGAAATTGGCGATGTGGCTTTCCCATCACAATGAACATGAAATGAAAAATTACCAGAGAGTCTCTTTGCCCTCAAGATTGAGCTCTTTGGTGATAGCATATTGAGATCAGAGTCAATAAGGAGTTTGGGGGAGACTGTCAAGCCAGCCTTAACACTGTGGGGTACGTGTAGCTGAGGAATGCTGCAACAGGTGTGGGTAAAGTTCAGCCAGGCATGCAGGGGTGAGGCAGTCTCCCGAGGGCACAGACTTGTGAACAGTAAAAGAGAAACCAGCTCCCAAATTTCCCTCTTGACTTTGGTGCCATCACAATACCATCTTCTTAAGGTATGGGCTATGTTAACAGATGGGCTGTGATAACAGACACCATGTTGATTCTTCTGTGCCTTTTGCTATGTTGATGGCATAGTGCACCAAGAAATTAAGCCCATCCTGCCCCCCGCAATCCCTGGCAGCAGGTAGTATCACATCCTCTATGGACTACTCAATGGCTAAGGCCTTAGTAACCCTTCTTACACGAAGTTTCCAGTCCCTGAAGAGAAGCTTGTGCCCGTTTCATTAAGTTCCAGCCAATCCACACGGCTCTCATGGCTGATGGTGCCAATGTTGTAGCCACCAGTCAGATCCACTACAAAGTAAAAGAGAGAGGGTTAAGAAGACAGATTCCACATAATCATATACAGACACAAGGCAGCCTGCAAAAGTCTTGCCTTTAATTATTATGTTGGGCTTTAAGAATGTTCCATCAGTGTAGAGTATGAGGAATATGACATAATTTTGCTAAGATGCTTACAATACTAGATTTATACTAAAATTATAGAGATTTTGTTTAACTCTGTAGCTAGCTCAAAAGGTCCAGATCCATCAAGAAATGAGATTCCTCTCTGGGATCTTGGAGTTGTCTCATAGCAGATCAGAACAGATCAGAGCAACGGGCATCCTTTACTCAAGAAATCCTCTGGAAGGCAGCACTGAGCACATTAAGGAAGAGCCCCAGTTCCAGCACAACCATGAAGAGAAAGCTGATGGATGAAACGACCTCGATGAACATATGTGCTACAAGGAGTTCCTTGCACTTTGAGTGTCAATGATGTAAGAGCCCTGAGGGGCAAACAGTGGAGAAGGCACACAGACAAAACAGAAGGAACCTCTGATTAAAGTCAGGCTGAAAGTGCTGAGGATAAGTATTTTAGTTTGGTGTGAATTTTGCAGACAATGTAAGATAAGATCACACTTACGGACTGGCTAGGATGCTTTCAGGGAGTCTCCTGAACACGGCGCCTTCACAGCTCTTATTTGTATACGTTACCAATGCGCAATGTCCTGCCTTGATCCGTGCTCAAGCTCAAGACCAAATGCCAGCTAATGTCTACAACTGGGAAGACCAACCTAAAAATGAAATTTCCTTTAATTA